>NC_135310.1:108800765-109137194 GCF_048772815.1 Callospermophilus lateralis | reverse complement strand
ATTGAGATGAGTAAGGCTGCAAATTAACTTTTCTATTCATTGGTCTTCTGCCCTGTTCAGCCTGACCACACTTTTTATCAATGGTGCTGTTTTTAAGTGAGTTTTTACAAATAGAGCTGGAGATTGAGAGGTTAAGTAAGTGGGGCTAGTACTAAAAGGTAAGTACATTAGGTTGAGAAGTAGTGTTAAAGTCTGAGGCCATGGTGCAATGGGCTAAGGGGTGTGTGTGTGAAATAGGGGACATGGTTGAGTTGAAACTACAAATTTTTAATTCTGGCTCCTGTCTGGTTCAGCTAACCAGAATCTTAATAGAAGAGAATTAGGCTATCAAGAAGTATATTTACACTGGAAGTGGGTTTTTTATAATAAGATGACTGATTATATTTACTAACATCATTTTGTTCTTTTTCAGTAGGTGACCATGGTTATGATAATTCTTTGCCCAGTATGCATCCGTTCCTAGCTGCCCACGGCCCTGCATTTCACAAAGGCTACAAGTATAGCACCATTAATATTGTGGATATTTATCCAATGATGTGTCACATCCTGGGATTAAAACCACATCCCAATAATGGAACCTTTAGTCATACCAAGTGCTTGTTGGTTGACCAGTGGTGCATTAATCTCCCAGAAGCCATTGGAATTGTTATTGGTGCACTCTTGGCATTAACCACTCTAACATGCCTCATAATAATCATGCAGAACAGACTGTCTGTACCCCATCCATTTTCCCGACTTCAACTACAAGAAGATGATGATGACCCTTTAATTGGGTAACATGTGCTAGGATTTATACAAAGTGTCTTTGCATAATCTCAAAACTAAGGATGTATCCTAGGAATGATGTTTTAACCTTTTAACCCTGAAAAAGTATACTTTGAAAGACAACTTAGACCAAGCATGCTAAAATTACCTTTTCCCCTTGTGTTTTGTTTTGGTTCATTAGATAATACAAATAACCCTATCCTTAGTAAAAATGCTAGTAAATCAGTTAACACCACCTATTTCTCTAATTAGAAATAGCTTTTGAGAAAAATACTCTGCTTTCTTTTTCTCTTTGCAATGAAGATGATACATCTTTAAAATGAAAATATACCAAATTTAGTAAATGTGTTTTTCTAATAAATTTATACATTTGTAAATAAAAAAAATAGAAATCTTTATGCAATTCATGAATTTTATGTATCAGGAAGGAAAAATTTCCTATATTTTTATATTTACCCTTATTCAATTTGTATCCCAAGTCAGTCCTTGAGGTAGGAAATTCTGTGATGGTTAATAAAATTGGTTAGCCGGGCAGAAAGAAAGTTCTAACATACAAAGAAATCATCTTAAGGAAAATTATTAAAAGTCACATAAAAACTAAGACCATGTGATACAAAGCTTGAATTGTCACTGGTGTATGTTTAAGTCCCTTAAGCTGTTGAAATCTCAAAAGGTATATCTTTTGAAGAAGATTATTGCTAATGAGAAATTCAGAAGAAAATAGAGGAAAGTGCTCTTCTCAATTTGTCTTTAATGGCTTTATATAAGTTATTGATGTGTGTGTATGCACAAGTGTGTTTGCATGTATAGGTGTGTAGATGTTATTATAGGAGGAGGTTAGAAGGGACTGGACTGTGATCAGGTTTCCACGATCCTGTAGAGCACAGCTCTCAGGGGAATGTTATTTTTGCACTTCATTTTGGTTTACTTTCACCTAACTCACAACTTAAAACCAGAACTTTAGAAAAATTCGTTATTTTTTGTTTCCATTTTAAATTTTTTTCCTGAACTATTCAACTATAGAGAAATTTGTGACCTAAATACAGATTTGAATTTGATTGGGTCATAATGATGAAGGGAGATTTTTATGTTTACTTTGTGACTATATATCTTACTTTTTGATAATAGAGCAGGTAAGAAATTTATAAAATGGAATTTGGAGATAGGTGCATTGGTACACACCTGTAATCCCAGCTACTTTGGAGGCTGAGACAGTAGGATTATAAGTTGAAGGCCAACCTGGGTAATTTAGCAAGACCCATTCTCAAAATAATTTTTTTAAAAGGACCATCCATGGACATAGCTCAGTGTTTAGAGTGCTGGCCTGGCATGTGGGAGTCTTTGGGTCCAGTCCTCGGTACTACAAACTTTTTTTTTTTTTTTTTAAGAAAATAAATTTAGTTTCTTCTAATTTTTGTACCATTCCTATATGAAGTGACAGAATAGCTTTAGTGCTGACTCTGTTTTTTCTTCTAGTATTTGGAATCACAGAGATAATCAATCTCATATCTTTAAATATGTTTCTTCAGAGCTAATAATTTATGTGAATAACTGTCATCTTACCTTTATTAAGTAGCACCTTCTAATAATTAAAATTAATTTGAAAAAACTGAGTTGTGGCAGTATAGATTATATCCATTGAAAAAATTGGATTTAAAGATCATTCATCAGGACCTGAGAAAAACAATTAATAATGTGGTCTTTAAAGTTTTGGCAGTATAAAACAAACTTGGTAACTGTTTTCAGAAACAGAGATAATCTGTAGTAAATATATAGCTCAGTTAAATGTTGATGACTGTGATGATAAAGAACAGCTCTGGTGTCAGTCTTAAAACATTATATATAATGTATCTGTGGGGTCTCTGCTAATTTCCTGATCCTAATATTTGGTGCCCATTATATTTGGGATTTTTGAGAGGCATTTCTACACCCTGTATAGATAATCCATGCTATTGGTTATAAATTGAATTAAGAACAGTATAGACCTGATTTTGATTTTTGATAAATTTTCTGATTTTTTAATTGAACTCAATAAAGTAATTAAAAAGTCGCTTTCTACCTTAATTCTCATTTAAAAAATAATAATGGCTATAACTGTCACACTTAAAACTTTTCCCCCCTAAGTTGTGCATATTTTTGGAAAGTCTAATATTTTCAGAATATTTGATACTAGTTGAATGGACTAGTATCAATGTTATGATTTTTAGTGATTGCATTAACTTGATGGGTGGTTATGGGTTTCAGAACTCTACAGGGTATCCAACCCTTGTGTGAATTTTACATAGGATGAAATAGAAAGGGATGTCCTCTCAGTGTTTTAATCCCTTCACTAAGAGGTATGTTCTTATTTTGTCTTTCATTCCATTCTCAAAATAGTATATTAGGTAAATTTTTAATGTATATTGATGAGATAAGAAGAATAGTAATTGTTTAATCCAAGAGAAGTTTATATATCATTAAATTGAACTTTGTGGTAATTCACTTGTATATTTCAAAAATTATAACTGCTAAAACCAGTGATTCCTGTAATAGTCTGAGAAAGTCTAGTAAAATTAGCCTTTTACATTAAGGTTTTAATGTGTATTTTGTTCAATGATTAATGTGACGTTTTGTTTTCTGGGTATTAGAAAGCATTTCAATATGGAAATATAGAACTATTTATGACAACTCTGAAAGGTAATAGGAAAACTTTGGATTAACTTTTGTTAATTCAGTGTGAGTTCAACATAAGTACATTTATTTATAGCATAGGGACAATTGTGTTGCTGTTGATAATGTACAAGTTTGGTAAACAGCAAGAGAATAAAAATATTATTATACTAGGCTTCCTTTAAAAATTTACGGATAAATTCTTAGAATATTAAAGGAATAAAATGCCTTTACATTGTTTTTGTATCTCCCCACCACCACTGCCAAATATTGTAAGCTTTAAGGATTATTACATTTAATTCCTCTTATTTGAAGGGATTTACTTCATTGTTAATGCAAAGTTAGACATGAAGGACAAAGATTAGATGTAAAGTATTTATTATCAATTCTTAAAAAAATGTGTAAATAAAATGAGTATGCTTTAAAGAAATTTGTATGTACTACCTTAAGTTAAAGTAAAACATTTTTACTGTATTGTTTGAATTTGTAGTTAATGACTTTGCATATGATTAGAAAATTATGTGAATAAAATCTACCAAAACATTATGTTTTAAATCTGTTGTCCAATTGCAAAATATACCTACTATGATAGATATGTTGTCAAGACTTCAGTGATTCTGCAAAAACCTCTACAGTCATTCATTACAGGTTTTATTTTTTTTAAACCCTGGACCAAAAATGTAACATTTAACTAGAAATTTAAAACAGTATATAAAATGTACAGTCCAGCACAAAAACATCATTGGAAAGAAGTTGCAGAGCCTCCAGAACTGTAATTTATTGACTTAAAGTAAAAGGGAAGAAGTTTTAAAAGCTGATTGCCAAACAGTAGAGGAGTGGTTATAGTATTTAAGCTTTGTTTCATTTGTGGCTAAAAGTACTTAATAACTTATTCAAATGAATGTAGATTCAACACAGTTCCCTCTAGGAGAAGAGAGATTAATTCATTTCATGTTTTTATGTTCAGTGAATGCTGCTAAAAACTATGGGAAAAACATAAAAGATACTTTCTTTACTTTGAAAGAGAGTTCTTTAAAAAGTGGGAAAACTTTATACCAACAAATTAGTTAAACTTACTTAACTCTTGCTGCTGAGATCCTTGGGTTAAGAGTAATTTTTCTAGACCCTGTGCTTCCCTGTACCAGCTTTATCTCTTCCCACCAACACACATAGCTGTTGCTCGGTAGGGTATGTGAGAATCCAAATGTTCCAACTGGGTCCTGGGATGTGGGCACTCAAATATTCTAATTTGTACCCAAATGTATGCATGCATAGATGATTGTTAGTGTCAAATCTACTTGTCTTATAACTCATGTCCCAAAGTCAAAATTTCCTGGGAGGCAAAGGCAGTCTACACCCACAGAGTAAGCCAAACTGCCACTCATACTTTCTGCATTTCCACACATCTTCTTTTTGACCCTTAAAATCTGATTTTCTCCATCAATAAATTGAACTTAATGAACTCTTCTACTGACAACTCTATGATAATTATAGACAGATACATACATGTCTCCACTCCAGACCTCCTTTCTATATGAAAGATCTGGATTGCTAGTTATTTAATCAGCATTCTTTTCATTTCTGCCATGCTTAACCTCACTTTCATAGACAAGGGGTGATGGAAAGGATCAATCAAAATTAACCGCCAAACAAACCTGGATAACCTCACTATGCACATGCACATTTTATAAAGGGTTTCTTAGCAGTTAGACACAGTGTGGCTGATGCACTTAGAGTTTTAGCTAGCTTTTTGGCCTTGATGACCAAAAGACCTGACAAGAACAATATTTGAGGAGGAAAAGATTATTTGGTGATCACAATTTCAAAGGTCTCAGTTCATAGATGGCCAACTCCATTGCTCTTGGCCCTAGGTGAGGCAGAACATTATGGTGGAAGGTCATGGAGGAGGAAAGCAGTCTAGGACATAGCAATCAGGAAGCAGAGCTCCACTCACCAGGGACAAAATATATACTTCAAAGGCACACCACCCAAGGCCTGTCTCCTCTAGCCATATCATATCTGTCTACAGTTATCAACTAATTAATCCATGTCAGGGATTAGTGCACTGATTAGGATAAGACTCTCATAACCCAATCATTTCACCTCTAAATTTTCTTGCATTGTCTTTTTTTTTTTTTTATTATTTACACATGGCAGTACAATGATCTTGACCTTTCATACATTTGAATCAAATGGGGTATAGTTTCTCATTTTTCTGATTGTACAGGTTGCAGAATCACATCGGTTGTCATACAGTCACCTATATACATGAGCTTTTTGGGGATACCTCATATCTGAGCCATAATACTTAAGTATTTGAATTATCCACTGAGGAGAACAAATGTTGATTTACACTCAGAATTTCTGTAAGGATTTATCTGCACCTTCCTCAGGACTTTTTTTCTTTTTTAAACTCTTAAAAGGACATGTAGTAATTGTGTTTCCAGTAATGGCAAACTATGTGATAGACCATGTGATTGAAAGAGTCCTCTTACTATTTATATTACAAATATAAAAGGTTGAGCATTGAGGAACTTCAAAAAAAGTGAATCAAGAGGCTAAAATTCAAAAGAAAGAAGAAAACTATAGACACGAGTCCCTGATGTCATCTGTGAATATTAGAAGAGGCATTTGGGAGTCTGAGAAGCTAAACTAATCAAAGAGGGAGTGTTAGAAGGAAGGTGTGGATGTTTTTAAAAAGAATACATTTTAAAAACCATAGGAGCCTACTTTATACTCTTTAGCACAAATAATTTGCAGATATAAATGAAAGATAATTTCCTAGGAAAATATTGAATGAAATCACTCCCATAGAAAAATTAAATTAAAACAGACTAATTTCTTTTTTTACCTGCTGATCATTTTTATTTTTAAAATAAAACTTATTGTATAAGTTATACAAAATGTTATAAATGTAGACATTAAGGTGGTTACCATAGTGAAGAAAATTAACATATATCCATCATCTCACACAGTCACCCATACAAATTTCTATATTCCAAAAGATTGGGAAAACTATAAACTATTGTAAAAAAAAAATATCAGGCCCCAAAGACAGTATTTTTTTTTCGATGCCTCTTGTCATGGTGTTATTTGCCTCATACAGCTAAAGTTTTAGAAACAGAAATATGAATTTTTGAAGTGAATTATGATACTTATCAAATCTAATAATGATAAAGCTAATGTTAGTCCGTAACAAGATTCTTGACTGTGATGGATACACACTATCTATGGAGAATCCACACACAATCATATACAGGTAATAAAATGCATCTTTGGCTTTGGTTTATCCACTCAGCATAATTCCATGGAGAGTCATCCAAATTGTTGTTCATAGCAATAATCTGTTCTTTTTTTTATTGCTGACAAATTTTTCATGGAATGTTTGTAGCATAGTTTGTTTAGTTAAATGAAGGGTATCCAATTCTAGTGTTTGGTAGGTATACATAAACTATTATGAACATTTGTCTGCAGGTTTTTCATGGACATAAGTATTTATTTTTTCTCAAACAATCCCAAGACTACAAATGCTGGAATGCATATATAGTTTTATAAGAAATTGTCAAACTATTTCCCACCATGACTGTACCATTTTATATTCTCAGGAACAATGCATGAGTGATCCAGTTTCTGTATCCTCGTCAGCATTTAATGTTATCACTTTTTGATTTTAGCTGTTTGGCTAGATATGTTGTGATATTTCATTGTAGTTTTAATTACATTTCCCAATTGCTAATGGTGTTGCACACATTTTCATGAATTTGCCATCTGTACTACTTCTTTGGTGAAATGACTATTCATGTCTTTTTCTCTTTTTGAATTGAATTGTTTGTACTTATACTCTTGAGTTTTGAGAATTCATTTCAATAAGGGCTAACTTGTCAATTTTTTATTTTACAGATGGTACCTTTTTTTGCCTCACTCTGGGTTCTGAAGACTTTGTCTTATTTTTTTCCCTAAAAGTTGTTATTTTTAATTTAAGTCTATGATCTATTTTGAGATACGTTTTATGTAAGGCATGAGGGTTTCTTTGTTTACCTGTGCATGTTCAGTTGTTCCACCCACCCTTTGTTGAAAAGGCTGCCCTTTCTCCATTTCATTGCCTTCGAATTTTTGTCAAAAATCAGTTGAGAATATTTATGTGGGTTTATTTATGGTTCTGTCTTCTGTTCCATTGATCTATGTGTCTATTACACTGTCTTGATCTATAATCTGGGATAATATCCAATAAAGTGATTCTTAAATATATTCTTTTCAAGTTCATTTTAGCTGTTGTAGGGCCTGTGGCTGTCCATACAATTCTCAGAATAACCTTGTCTATGTCTATAAAAATCCTTGCTGAAAGTTTGAGAAATAGGAATTCAAGTAAATCTATAGATCAATTTGGGGAGGCTTGACATATTTCACATTTTGAGTCTTCCAATCCGAGAATGTAGTGTGTTTCTTTACTTTTTACAGTCTTCTTTGATTTCTTTCATCTGTATTTGTCAATTTTCAAGGTTCAGGTTCTGTATGTTTTGTTATGTTTATATCTGTTTCATTTTCTTTGGGAGTATTACATTTAAATTTAACTATCCACACATTCATTGATAGTATATAGAAATATGACTGATCTTGAATGTGTTTATCTTGTATCTCATAAGTTTGCTGAACTTATTAGTTCTAAGAGTTTTTGTTTTGTTCTTTATGTTCTTTGGGATTTTCTACAAACATGATTGTGTTACCTAAAAAAAGGGACTATTTTGTTTCTTCCTTTCAAATATGTTATGCCTTCCATTTCTTATTATTATACTAATCTTTATTTTTATAGTGTCTTGTAGATTTACATAATGATGAGATTCACTGTAGTATATTCATATATGTACATTGGAAATTTGCAGTGGAATGAATCTGACATTGATTTTTAATGTTGAACCAGTTTTGCCACCTGACATAAATCCCATTCAGCTATGTTGTATAAATGTATTTTTTCATTGTTAGATTGCTAATATTTTTGAGGCTTTTTGCATCTAATTCAATGAGATGTATTAGCCTGTAATTGTGATTTGCCTATTTTTCCTTTGAATTCTCTTGGTATTTTCTTCATGCATTTTGAGGTTTTGCTGCTTAGAGTTTATGACATTTAGGATTTCTATGTCCTCCACCAGAATGAATATCATTATAAATGGTTATATATTACATTATATAAATGTTTTATAATTTTGTAATGATAGAAGGAAATTATCATTTTTTATCATTATGCTGTATCTTTCTTTATAGTAATTTTCTGGATCCAAATGCTACATTATCAGATACTAACATATCTATTCTTGCCGTTTAATGTTTGTACATTGTATCTAATTCCATCCTTTTGTTTTCAACATACCTGTGTCTTAAATATGAAGTGAGTTTCTTGTAAGTAACATTGTAGCATCTTTTTTCTTCATTCTTCTAATCTCTGCCATTTTGTGACTTCTAGGTGTTCTCCTGGTTCTCATTTCTATATGTCTCCTTTTGCCCTCCTGTGGGTTGTGTTAATATTTTTCAGTATCATGATTGATTTATTTGTGGTATTTTGAGAGTCTAACTGTATTAGCCAGTTTTTGAAAATGATTTTATTGATATGCATGGTGTCACTGCCTTCCAGTATCCATGGTTTTGGATAAGAAATTTCCTGTCAGTAGACTTGGTTTCACTATAGGAAATGCATTGTTTCTCTCTGGCTGTTTTCAGGAGTCTTTCCTTATCTTTTCACAAGTTTACCTATAATGTACGTAGGTGTGTATCTTTGGGTGAATTCACTCAACTTCTTAGATCTATAGATTTGTGTCTTTGTTAAGTGTGTGATGTTGTTAGCTATTGTTTTGTCAAGTAGTCATTCAGCCCATCCTTTCCCCTCTCCTTCTGGAACTCTAATGATGTTAATGTTGAATGTTTTCTTACTGTTCTACAGGTCCTTGAGGGTTGTTAAAAGTATTTTAATTCTATTATTCTAAACTCAAGTTCACTAACTTCATCCTCCACCAACTCCATTCTACTATTGAGCCCATCCAGTCAGGTGTTTTTGTCATATTTTTCAGTGGTATATTTTCCATTATTAAAAATAACTTCTCTTTATGCTACTTTTTCATTTTATCATTTTTATTTCTTTGGTGATACTAGGGATTGAGCCCCAGGGGTGCGCTACTACTCAGCTATACTCCAGCCCTTTTTATTTTTTCTTTTGAGGCAGGGTCTAACTAAGTTGCCAAGACTTGCTTCAAACTTGCAGTCCTCCTGCCTTAGCTGCCTAAATTGCTGAGATTACAGTTGTGTGCCACTGTGCCCAGCTTTTTCATTTATTATTTATTTATTTTTTACTTGGTACTGGGGATTAAACCCAGGGGTGCTTAGCCACTGAGCCACATCCCCACCCCTTTTTATATTTTATTTAGAGACAGGGTCTTACGAAGTTGCTTAGGGCCTTGTCAAGTTGCCAAGGCTGGCTTTGAACTTGTGATCCTCCTGACTCAGTCTCCTGAGCCTCTGGGATTACAGGTGTGCACTACCACACTTGGCTGGCTTTTTTATTTTAAAGGGAATTTGCTATTGACTATTGAAATATTTTTGTGACAGCTATATAAGACTTCTTGTATAATCTCAATATCTTGGTGTTGGCATCAATTGTCTTTTCTCATTCTAGTAGTGATTTTCTGGGTTCTTGATGCAACAGGTGGATTTTCAGTTATATCCTGGTATGGCAGTGGTTTTCTTTAAATTCTTTATTTTATTTAGGGTTAGCATGTAGGTCTTGGCTTACTTGTATGGGCTGTGGTTCTGATAGCAGCTTAGTTTTCATAGCCTTTGTGGTGTTGTGTTGGTATGATTGGATAATATGATGCTGCTGAGATTCCTGCTGGCTTTTGCTGTTCTTGCCTGAGGGATCAGAAGGATTTTCTCTAGGCCAGCTGCCAAGTATCTCTTGGTGGGGGAGTAGTGTGGTGGGATTATTTTACACAATAAGAATCTCTTATTGCAAACCGTTGCCCCATGTCCATGATATTTTGGGGCAAAGGAGGAGTCTCAGGCAGTGAAGAGAAAGTGACTTCCCAGGCCCAGATGCTTGTTGTAACTGGGTCCCATTTTTAGGTGTCTCTGGGTAGGGCAAAGCCTATGGAGACAAAATGGTTTGTCAGAACTGACTGCTGTGGCTGGACCTCTCTTGTGGGTTCTGCTTGTCACCTATGGACCTCCCCGTGGAAGAGAATTGCAGTCCTGGTGGTGGGGAAGGACTCATTTTTGACAGCCCTAATCAATACCCATTATTTGTACATTGATTCCCCTGGCTGGTGAACTTAGCTTACCTGATGTTGCCAGATAGACTCTTCAATCCAGGCAAAGTATAAGCCTACTTGGGCTGTCATCTTGCTTGATGGAGGATTTGGATTATAGGCCAACTGTGACCACCTTCTCTTGGGTGGAGAATATGTTGGAGCCCTGCCACTGTGCTGTTCCCTCAATTATTGAGTCCCTAACCAGCTTGTCATCTTTCTCGTCACCTTTCAGAGTCTGTTGCACCGTTTCCAAGGTTTATGGCCATTTAAAATGAAGCAGCAAGGAAAAGTGGGCCTATTTTATCTTGCTCTGACCAGAAGTTAAAATATTTTTTAAATGTCTTAAGGCATCAGATTGTCCACAAGGCAATGAGAAATTATGGGTGAGGTTCAGTGAAGAATGAAATCCTGAGAAGTGAGTCCAACACTCAGGACTATTTTCATCTTGTAGCATTGGCCTGTCTATCTGGAAGGAAGCTACAAATCTCACATAGTTGAGGGTCAAAAACAGTAGTACAGAGCCTGCCAAGGGCAGAAGCCTTGGTAAATACCTCCTGCTTGGGGTAGGATCTCCAAGAGGCCTCCTAGGATGAACCAGAAGTAAACCAACTTGTACTGAGCTTGGCTCTGAGTCTAAAGGGAACCTGGGAACCTGGTCCTGCTTCCAGCCCTGGCACTAGTATCATGCTAATCACTTCATAGCTTGCAGGGCCCCTTGTTAAATCAAGAGGTTGACTGATCCCCCAGATCCTTTCCAGCTCTATTAAGTTTCTCCCTCTTAACTAATAAGTAACTGGAAACATTTGACAATTAGCAGAGCTAGGTCTTTCATTAGATTTTCCTAGAAAGAATAGACTTTTGTAAGAAACTGAAACTAAGAGTAGGATCCTGGCTTTACTCTAAAGCATCAAAAAGCATTTTGAGAAGTAATTTAAACTTAGATGACAGCAGAGGGAGAAGAAATACACTGAATAGGAAAAAAATCATATTAATAAATGTAATAAAATGGCTAAAGGGGGGTGGTGTTCAGCAGAAATGTGAGGGCGAGCTCCAGTCTTTAAAAAAAAATGTGGCATATATACACAATGGAATTTTACTCAGCAATAAAAGAGAATAAAATTATGGCATTTGCAGGTAAATGGATGGTGTTGGAGAAGATAATGCTATGTGAAGTTAGCCAATCCCCAAAAAACAAATGCTGAATGTTTTCTCTGATAAGGAGGCTGACTCATAGTGGAGTAGGGAGGGGGAGCATGGGAGGAATAGATGAATTCTAGATAGGGAAGAGGGGTGGGAAGGAAGGGGACGGGGCAGGGGGTTAGCAATGATGGTGGAATGTGATGGACATCATTATCCAAAGTACATGTATGAAGACACGAATTGGGTGTCAACCTACTTTATATATAAACAGAGAGATGAAAAATTGTGGTATATATATATATATATATATATATATATATATATATATATATATAATAAGAATTGCAATGCAAAAAGAAAAAGTACATGCATAAAGACATGAACTGGCATGATCATACTTTATATACAAAGATATAAAAAATTATACTCTATATGTTTAATAAGAATTGTAATGCATTCCACTGTCGTGTATTTAAAAAATTAAATCAATTTAAAAAATTTCTATTTACAATTAGAAGGCTTAGTCAAGTCTAAATTGTGTTGCCATGTGCTAATTTGTGTTCATTGCACATAAAGTTTGATCATGCAGACCTTCAGGTAAAATTTTAAAAAGCTACCCAAGGATGAGGAGTGACAAGACATTCCCAGAAAAGTTTAAAATTGATTTTTCTTCAGGTACACTCTCCTGCTGATGTTTGCCAGGAAAATAGGTGTCTACAAATAAACCATTCAATAATCTTCACATCACAATTTTAATGCTCTCATCAATGTTACAGAATATAGTTTCTTCTAAGGTGATAGCATATTATAAAATAAACTTAAAGAGTTTAAATACACAGACAGCATTTGAATAGTAATGCTTTAAAGTGGTCTAGTTTCATCTTCAAGTCACTATACTGACCCCTCAATAATGCAGGTAAGTTCATAGCTGCAAGCCAAACGAGTGCTCACACATTCTGGGAAGCCCAAGCCAGAATCCAGACTTCTGGAATTTGTTATGTAACCTCCCCCCCACCCGCCCCCCCGTATATTGGCTATGTCCAGTTATTCCATTCTATCCTATTAAGTAGTTTTTAATGAAAAAAAACCCAAAAAACCAACTAGGTGCCAACATTCTTTATTGGCATTTTCACTTGAAAATCATCTAATTTTAGGAAGCACTGAAATTCAATTATACTTTTTAACTATGTCACTTTTTTTCACTTCATATTCAGTTTGTCCTTTCTTTTTGAAATAGTTATGATATCTGCTTATTAGCCAACTGGTATATAATAAAGCCACAGTAATATTTATAGGCCATGTCTATTTTGCTTATTTTTTTTTTAGGAAAACTTTTATTTTCTGGGTATCTTCATTCATTTAAGAAGTTATATGTAATATTGTGTCTATCCCTAGCTTAACTAGTGATCTAAAACACAGCTTTAGATTGTTGGAAAGAGGGGTGAGACGACCAGGCAGGTAACAAATTCTGAGAAGTAGAGTCTATTTATGGTTTCATCTTTTATTTCAGGCACCTGGTGAGTATTCAAATATTTCTTGAAACTGGATTAAATAAATCTCAACCCCTCTGTTTCAATGTTACCACTAGTTATTTCACTAGTTTGTGCCATTAGGTACCCTTTGCCACAGTGCTGGATACAGTGTGAACAGCCCACATGTGGTCCTAATTCTTTTGCCAGGCTCCTCACAGCTCTTTTCAAGGATCCAGTGGCCTATATTTTATCTAATATGGTTTGTATTCTTTTGCAACTTTGGATTTTCAAAGGATCAAATCTAAAGATGTTTGTAATGTTACTATGTGCTACCAAAACAAATACACAAACACACACAGTTTTATTTTATCTTTAATGTGATTAATAGTGATTTAGTTTCCAAAGAAGCAAATAATTACAGACAAGAGAAAACACTGCAGAGATGGTACCTGATCTCTGCTCTTCAGGCCACTGCTGGATTATATAGAAAAGAAACCTATATTCATGGTGTTTTCCTTATTATAAAGTCAGAGTACTGTTACTAATCAGGAACTAGCAATAATTTATGACAGAAACAATTATGTTTAGAATGCATGTCAGTATTTGAATCTGTATGGAAGAAAAAAAAAAAAAAGAATGAAAACCTATGTCCTTTGGAAAGAAACATAACAAGAAACGCCCACAGATGCAACCTGCTGTTGGGAATGTATCTCTCCAAAATTCAAGGTACAAAGTTTGTTACATTTAATTTTAAAAGTTTTCAACTTTCTTCTTGTTTTCCCAATTTAAGGAGATAGATTTATAGATTTCTACATTATTCAGGAATTATTAGAAATTTATCTCACTTTGAACATGAAATGCATGTATTCTGTGATATGGGTGAAAAAGTTGTCTTGTCAATCAAATTATAAGACATAATTGTCTGTAAAGTGCATTTCAAAAAAAAGTACCCACTAGGAGAGTAATTTAAAGTGCAATGTACAAGGTACTTTAAATAGTGCAAAGTTGCTAAATATTTACATTATATGTGCCAAGTCCAAATAAAGCCAGAGCTCATCTACCCCTAAGAGGACAATGGAGAAGTACTTTCACATCTTTACTCCTTTGCAGGTGTAAGTATTTTGGTTTGTGTGTGTGCGTGTCTACGTGACTGTGCATAAACATGTATTAACTGCTTGATGGCCTCTGCAGATGTCTGAAACTGGTTTCCTAGAATTTGAAACTTTTAAACAATGACATAATTATGCAATCTCCACTTCGATATGCAATTCCATTTCAAAGAAGCATTAAGCTTGTAATAATGGTTGAGCAATTTCAGCCTGCATATCTTGTAAGGCAGGTACTTGACTATGAATTAAATGTTTAATGAAAATTACAAAAAATACAATCACTATCATGCTGCCAAGAGATACCCCTATGAAATAAGGGTATGACTCCTCTTGCTCATATTCTCCTAGTTGGTCATTACCAAAGAGGAGTGTGGTACTCTGTGTATAAGGAATTGCTTTTGGAGATGCTGAATTGAGCAGATCCTGGACATTCCTGAATGATCCATTGTGTGGCATAGCGGTGATATTGAGGAGATGGCACAGCAGTGGGTACAGATCTGTGGAGTTCATGGCTTCTTTTGTGAAATTCTTTCTGAAGGCAGGACCGTGGGCTAAAAATATTGGATGCATTTCTGCTAATGCATTATCATAACCATGGTTGCCTACTGTAAAGAGAAAATGCATGAATAAGTTAGCCAACCAGATGGCATTAAAATGGAAATAACTGGTCAAGTTCTGAACTTAAGATGCAAATTTGATCTAATTTGACTTTAAAAATAAAATAATATTTTACAATCTCTGCTGTTGTCAACCCCATAATTTACTTCAGGAAATGAAAGGTCAAATGATCACAAATGCTTTTCACAGGCCAGTACTACCTTAAGCAGCAGAGGAAAGACATAGGCAAAGCCAAACCAAGTCAGGGAGACTAAATTTCTTTTTTTCTTTTTCTTTTTGTGGCTGGCAAACTAGTATTCAGCAAATATTTATTGGGTGCCTACTATGTCCAATTTTTATTATAAAGATAAGGGTGTTCTTAGACTTGATTATGAAAACAATAAACTCATAATTACCAGTAAAAAGGAAAAACAATACATAAAGAAAAACAAAAGATGTCACAGAAATCTAATCTTTAGCTAAAGCTACAATTTACTACTAAAAAATAGGTCAGGACTTGTAAGTAGAGTGGAAAAAATCTTGACACTGGTGGCTTGGATCTGGATCCAACTTAACATTGAATGCTTTAGTGTGGTTACAAATACAGTAAAACCTTTAGGATCTTCTGACATTTGTATCAAGTGATAGAAAATTGAAGGATGAAAACTGCATGATAAAAGCTGCCTTTTAAAGGCATGTAGGCCTAGGATATCAGGATGTAAGACAAATTATATAATCTGCAACTGACCAAATGGTTGCTATGTTTGTTTCTATGAGAAGTTGGTATCTAGATTCTCTGTCATGAAGATAAGAGAATTCTCTCGTATCACACTTCTTATTAGAAAATAAGATTTAAAATTAAACCAGTATGACTTGTATATGACCTCTAGAGTTTGTTTTGTAGTGGTAGTACCTATCATAAATGCTTGACTCGGTACATAATATGTAATACCTTTCTTTTGAGGTGGGGGTCTTGCTATGTTGCCCAGGCTGGCCTTGAACTTGCAATCCTCCTGTCTCAGCCTCCTGAGTATCTGGGATTACAAGTATGCACCACTGTAATCTGGGATTACAGTGTATGCCAAGGTAGTAGGCAATAATTTAATAAGAGATGACTAAGGGCAGTGGTTCTCAAACTTTG
The DNA here is from genome assembly GCF_048772815.1 of Callospermophilus lateralis. Classification (NCBI taxonomy): domain Eukaryota; kingdom Metazoa; phylum Chordata; class Mammalia; order Rodentia; family Sciuridae; genus Callospermophilus; species Callospermophilus lateralis. The sequence continues at coordinate 109,121,029 of NC_135310.1, read as the reverse complement.
TAGATGAGACATGTGAACACACACATTGTTAAGCTCTACCCTCATGGTTTCTAGTTTAGTAAATCTGGATTGGGCCCAAGAATGTGCATTTCTGACATTCTCAGGTACTTTTGATACTGCAGGGCCAGAAAACACAATTTGATAACCACTGCTTTTGGACTTTAGGGCTTAATTATCTTGTGGTACTCTGGTTGACAAGGACTACAGTAGCCAATATTTAACTATTTGTTGAATAAATTAACATAATATAATAGAAATAATACTGAAGTGTTCTGTCAAAAATAAAGGTGACCAATCTAGTGTATATGTAGTTCACAACACCAAAATTTTTAGAATGCTCTTAAATTTATGTAAACTGTAAAATACATATCTCAAAGATAGCAGTCCTCTTTAACACAAACACTACCTGCACAGTACACAAAAAGAACATACCAAGGTGGAAATTATTCTCACGGCAAGGAAATTATTTTTAAACACCTTCTTGAAACAGTTTCCCTGATATCATTAAATATCGGGGTACAGTTCTGTTATCTGTATGTACAGCTTTTAGGAACCAGAAACCAGGTACCAGTATACATTTGCTATTATGAGTCACAAATACACTACAAATGACATTGTCATGCAACTGCTTTTCTTTCAGTGAATTAACATGATAGGATAAGAACCCAAGTCTACCTAAAGTTGTGTACAGTGTTTTTCTTTTTTTTTTTTTCTTGGGCAGGGGGTGCAGAGGACAAAACCCAGGACTTCACGCATGCTAGGCAAAAAGTCTACCACTGAGCTACACCCACAGTTCTGTACATTTCTTATGTGTATATCAAGGACCAATATCTAAAAACATATCTAGATAGTTAAATACTGATACAACATGGGTTCTTCAACATTTAAGGTAACAGAGTAAAAATATCAGCAAGTAAACTGCTGTATTATCCACAGCCTCCATGTTAGCAAAAAACGATGCAGAATGGGAAGAAATACTATAACATACTCACACAGAAAGTCATCTGACTTATTCTGTAAAATATACCACCCTTCGTCAGCCACTGCTATGATTGGTTGAATTCGATCGTTGTATTTATAGTGCCATCTCTCTGGAATCTCCTCTTTTTTGTAAACAGTAAGATTCGGATGAGCATGAGCCAGTGTTTCATAGACTTCATTAAATTTACCTAAAGAGAGAGGAGGAAAGGCACTCAGAACAGGTTGCCATGAACAGCCAACCTCAGGCAGCAGACTCCTTGATGAACATCATGGAATTCAGCCAGACATAGAACCACACCACCTCGGAGAAAAGAATACTGAGGGACAAATAGAAATAATTACTCTTGTGTTGTAAATAAAGTCGCCTTACAGAACTGTGAGAACTTTTCATAGAACCAAAAAATCTCTAAAGTCTTAACTATGAGTATACACATGCATGCACACATGTGTATTTATTTGTGACACTAAGGAAAATGTCCGGGGTACAACAGTCCCCAAATAAGAACAAAGAGCTAGGTTCTGATGTTTAGGAGTGCAGAGACAGGATCTTCAGACAAGAAAACATGGTATATAGAGGGTGAGGCTGGGAAAAGATGATGGAAAACAGCAGCTTGTGAAACAGAAAGGTCCCAATACCCTGGAGGTGTTGCAGAAGTCCTCCCAGACCTGCACATGAATACACCTGAGCACTGACTTCAATGCTTGTTTTTTAAATCCATTTCTTGGGGGCTTTATCCCTGTCTCCCACACCCCAACAAGGGAACATGAATCCAGTTATATAAAGAAAATTGGTGGGCTAAAAGTCAATTAAACATCAAGATAATACTTGTTATTTGTTGGAAACTTTGTGTGTAGGCATCTGTGCATACTTAACATTTATTGCTCCATGATTCTTTTAATTCCTCTGTAAAGGACAGAATCCACATTTTGTGAGATATTGCAGATTTTAAAAATCTGTTCTCAGCTTTGATACCTAACACCAACTTATAAGGTGATCAAATATATCAGAAGAGTGGGCCAAGTCATATTCTGTCAATCATTTTGTGACCTCAGGATATTAAGTCTTCGGCTATCTTAAAATGGAGCCAATGCTAAAGTGACAGGTATGGTACAAGGATCCAACAGAGGTTCATAAAAAGTTCAAGGTATTGTTATTACTTACCCTGCTTATATGTAAGGAAAATGAATCTTAGGAGTAACCATCTTTATTGCACTGTTAAGCAGGTTCTATTTAAAGGTCTATAGGAGGCTTTAGAGCTTCCATGAAATCAAGATAATTGTATTCAATTGTTGTGTATGTCTTTCTCAGTTCGAGAAGGGAGGTAATGGCTTTTATCACTGTGATTCCAAAATAGTTAAAAAACCTACTGCTATAAATATACAGAGAACATACATTTCAATATTTTATAAAAAAGGGAAAAAATCTCTAAGAAATTTAATCTTTTCAGCTTTAAGGATTAAATCCCAGAACACTATCACACAGGCAAGTATAGACACAGAAATGGAAAACACTTGTTCATTACACACTGGGCAAATGCAGATCTAGCTTCAGGTCAGCTTTCAGTTCAGACTTACCTTCTTTTGGTAAGATGGCAGCTACTGGAGATTGGTCAACCAGGGTATACTGATCTTTATCCAGATACTGGTCAAGTTCTATTACCCTTTCCTTAGAACACTGGGTCATTCCATGATCACTTGTGATGATTAGGTTCACAACATTCCACAACTTTGCCTTTTTAAGCATCTGTATGAGATATCCTAACTTGTGGTCAATGTCTGAAATGACAGGCCCCATGAGTGGACTGTCAGGTCCCAAATGGTGGCCCATGTCATCTGGGTCTTCCCAGTAGAGAAGACCAAGATTTATGGGCTCTTTTGATGTAAACCATTCAATAATTTTGGCAACTCTCTCTTCAAATGAGACGGACTCATTGTAAGGCATGTAGTAAGTCGGAAAGCTCTTATGGATCTTTACATCTGCTCCAGGCCACATGGCTGCACCACTAGCATGTCCTGCCCTCTGATTTGTGATCCATATTGGTGTTGCTTCTTCCCAAAACTTGGGATCATAGATATTCATGTGATCCAAGGAGAAAGATTTGTTCAGAATAGGATCAAACATGTCATTTGCAACAATCCCATGATTCTCTGCAAAGAGGCCAGTGACCAAAGTATAATGGTTAGGGTAGGTCTTTGTAATAAATATATTAGTAACTTGCTTCACATGAACACCGTATTTCATAATATAATGAAAATGGGGTGTTGGAACTTTAAATAAGTAATCCCAACGGAATCCATCAAATGAAACTAGCAAGACCTTTTGCTGGTCTGGTTGGAGAGAAAATGTAGTTGAAAAAGTTAGTGCAGCGAGTGCAAAAGATGCTGAGAGAAGCTTTGAAGTCATTTTCATGGTACTGGATCAGTTCAGTGTAAGGTAATCTGTAAAATAAACATAAAGAAGTTAATGGCAGCAATTTGTTTTGTATGCTTTACTCCAACCCAAGATACTGCTTAGTCATTCTAATTACATCATAGCTCATAGCCTGGAAGAATGACGTGTGACAGAACTCCATCTTCAACAAGAGACCTGGGTCCACATGTTTAAGAAAGCTAAGAAGTTTAATTGCATTTTATTTTCTAAGGATTTTCTCAAAGGAATTATTGAAATTAACTCCCAGTAGCATTTAAAATGAATTTTTTTTGTAGTTGTAGATGGACAGCAAGCCTTTTTATTAATTTTTGTATGAAGTGCTAAGGATGGAACCCAGTGCCACACATATGCTAGGCAAGTGTTCTGCCACTGAGCCCCAGCCCCAGCCCCAGCCCCCAGTAGCATTTTTTAATATGATATAATTTACATAAATTTTTCAGAAACATTTTCAGGTTTATCCAGACTTCTGACCAGGAATTTTTACATAGTCAAATACCTAATAATATATTCATCATGGATGGAACTTAGCAACAGGATATATATTAGTAAAGCCAATAATGGTGCTATTTAAACAAATGCATGAGCACCCACCCCTCCACAAACATACTTTTCAAAGCCAACACTTAGGTTAGCTAAGAAATCTCTTGAATTCAGCTTTTGACATCTTCCTAATTTGAACATGGTGAAGTCATTCTGAAAATTTAAAAATAGATCCTGTCTTGCCTTGATATATCATAGAGAAAGGTAAATAAAACCTGCTTGGCATGCTTGCTTTGCTTTCAGAAGTACAAACCCTTTGTTCATCATAGAGGTATCACTACAGAGGAAAGTACTTGAGCTTGGTTTCTTGAAGTGAAATAAAATTTATGACTTCCAAATATATTTGTCAAATGTATTCTGTACTCATTTAATAATACAGCCTTTATACAAAATGATTAGATTTTAAACTAAGTATAAATAGAAACATAATTTTTAAATTAGATGTTGACCTGCCTAATGTTACAATTAATCAACAGTTAATCTTATCAGTGATATGTATTTCTTATCAGTGAAAAAGTATTTCCCAGGATTAGATTTCTTTGGAATACAATTGCTATTTTTAATTTGCATATATTACTACAAAACCAATAATAACTTTTAATTCTATTTAGGAAAGCTAATAAGAGGCAGTATGGAGAAACGATTTCATGTTTATGCTTTGTTGTTTCTCATTAAGTCAATCAAGGATCTTGTTCTCTCTCTCTCCGGTCCAACTTGCAGGAAGGTATTTATAAGCCCATCAAAACCTGACTTAACCAAAGGTTGGCTAAGAAATTTCTTGAATTCAGCTTTTGATATCTTCCTAATTTGAGCATGGTGAAGACATTCTGAAATCCAGAAAACAGATTCTGTCTTGCCTTAACATATTAGAGAGAAAGGTAAATAAACCTGCTTGGCATGTTTGCTTTGCCTTCAGAAGTACAATCTGTAAATGATGTATATTATTAGCTGAGGGGGATAATTCTGCTTCATTTTAAAAACTGGTTTTACGTTACTTTAACTGAAATTGTTTTAGGTATTGGTCTCAAGACAATGGCTCAAAAATTAAAAACTATTAATTTTTCCGTTTCTGGAAGAAAGCTAAAAATAGTCGCAACTGGAAAGTGCACATTGGAAAATGCAAATTTATTGACTAACGTATCTGGCTGAGGATATGTTCCTCCCTCTCCCTTCTTCACCAATTTTCTCCCCCCACCTTCCTAACACAAAGAAGGCTCCTATCAACCAAATAAAGGCTAAACAAAGAGTCGACTACGTGGAACACCTGGCTTTAATCTATTTTAACAAATTCAATAATTGCGGTAAACAAGAAACAACTGCTTTCCTTGGGCAATCAGTCAGCAAATATTAAATGTGGTCTAGAGATTAGGGATGTTGGGTAAGAAGAAAGAACCAACATTATCACATCGATGACATAAAGCAAAAAACAGAGATGGGGGTGGGGATGAAAGAAATCACATATTTCTTTTCTATGGCATAAATGCTGCACGAAGCCCTGGGATCTCTAGATGTGGGTCCAGCTTTCCCCAGGCTGCTTTTCGGTTCCTCCTCCCCTTCAATCTCCCCCGCAAACAACCTTGGAAACCTGGAGGGAAGGGGCACCAATCAAAGGGCAGAGGAGGAAGGTGAAGGAGGAGTGGGTAGATATAGAGCAGGTAGCGGGCAAGGGTAGGGGGTTGCATCGCCTCATCTTCTCCACCTGGGCTCCAGGCTAGCAATGGAGAAGGTTCGCATTGGAAGGTACGTTCCCTGTTCCCAGACCTCCCTCCCCCCGAGGCGGGCGAACGTTCCCTCGGGGCTGTCTGGGTGCGCGCTACCAAGGCGGGGTGATAGCTCTGGGGCCCACAAGGCCGTGTGGGCTCCCGGGGGGGCAGGCCGTCCACCCCCGGACTCTTACCCTCGCAGCGATTCGGTCTGTGCGCATCGGTTGGGGACAATAGGAGCGAGGGCCTGGAGGAGGCTCCCTCTGGTAGACCGAGTCACAGCCGGGAGGTGGCGGGAGGAACGAGGGGGAGCCCCCTGAACCCGCAGCCGCTCACCTGCAAGCAGCCTCCGCGCAAAGCACCTGACCCGCGCCGCCGACCGCCCAGCTTCTTGGCTCCCATTGGCTGCTGCGGGATTGTCACCTCTGCGGGGCTGCAGCACGGAAGCCAGGCTCCTAGGAGTAGCTGCGCCGCCTGTCAATCAGTGGGAGCGGGGGCGGGCTCTGCTTGGGTTTGGAGGATGGAGAGGGAGGGAAGCCGGGGGACCAGAAAGCCGGCATGGACCCGTCTGGTAGGCCCAACCCGGTGGGGAGGCTAAAACGCACGTCACTTGGCGCTCCCTCGGGGCCTGTCCCTGTTCACACACACAACGTTCCGCACTGTGCCTGTCCTAGACAACCACTTATGTCAGAGATGCTGAGAGACGTTAAAGCGCTACCGCTGCGGTTGGCGTCCTCAAAGGCTGTTTTTTGTTATAAGCTACTTTTGTTCTCTCCTTTGATCTCTCACCCCAAGCCCCGCCCCCTCCCCTACATCACATCTCCGACATGGCAATTTTCTTCAATTTCTTTTCTCTCTCAGTTGTTGCGATGTCTTACCTCAAGGGATTTAGTAGTCATTACTGTAGCCCATTGTTTGATGCCCAGGTTTTTGCATTTGAGATCTCTGGGGTTCTGTGGAGATAGATCTAGCAGTAGCACCTGAAAACACTCAAATTAAACCGGGCCAGGCACCGGGAGAGAGGCAGAATGACTGCTCTAATGGTTGCATCTAGGCTGCAGACTCTACCAATATGCATTAAAATTACAAATTTCAGGCCTGTGATTTCTCTTTCCACAAGTCTTAGATTTTTTTGGTTCGTTAGTGCCCTTTCCCCCCACCTCTTTTCCTTCCTTCCTTTTATTTATTTTTTGTTGTGCTTCTGGGGATTGAACCTCTACCACTGTATCTCCAGCCCCTTTTATTTTTTGAGACAGGGTCTTGCTGAGTTGCTTAGAACGGCCTTGATTTTGTGACCCTTCTGCCTCAGCCTTTGGAGTAGCTAGGCATGGTGGCTCATGCATGCCTGTAATCCCAGAAATTTGGGAGGTTGAGCCAGGAGCATTGCAAGTTAGAGGCCACTGTGGGCAGCTTAGCAAGACCCTGTCTCAAAATAAAAAAATAAGAAGGGATAGGGATGTAGCTCAGTGTTACAGTGCCCCTGGATTCGATCCCAGTGCCAAAACAATCACAAAATAATAATACAACGGCCCTGTTTCTTTTCCTGGATTGCAGTGAATCAATTTTTCAGTAATCGATGATATTTTTAGGTCTGAGAGGTCATGGGGAGGTGCATAGTTTGCTAATTTGACCCCAGCTGTATTTACCATGAATTATACCAATGACATCAAGCTACTCTGGAAGGATCTGTTCATCTACTCAAGTGCCAATCCTAATTAGATAGAATTCTAATTCATCTGTAATGGGCAGTAGTATCTGTTTGACTGTCACCATCTAATCTAATAGCTGATAAAGGTGGGAGCATACTAACAATGGTGGCTTTGGCTCTTGTCTAGAGCTCACAGGCCCTGTCTGGTGTGCTGGAGCTGTAAAGGGCACAGACATTGCTGCTGAGATTTAATTACACGAAGTGAACCTTTTAGTCATTGCCTTTTCTTTCTTATCTTCTAATAGAGGGGCATTACCAACTCCAGCCAGAGCTACCTGCAAATTGGGTCATACCATCCTGAAGGGCATTTGGGCACTCTGCCACGGCCTTTTATTGTTTTTGAGTTTATGGTTTGCAACATGTGGGATGGGGATTAAGGCAGGCTGGTTTTGGGTTTAGCCAGACCCAAAGACAATGAAGCTGAACAGGTTGTTCCAAGTCCCCAAAGCCCTGTCCTTTGAAATTGCTCATACTTGGAACGAAGTGGTCCAATCTTATAAGCTTTGTCTTCCTCAAAGAGACAAATTCTGTGTTCTCTCAAAACATTGAAAGAACAAGTTACGCTTTTCAGAGAAAAGGATAGTGAAGACAGGCCTTTATGTGGGTCATTGAATATTGTAGGACTCTGTTCAGGTGACAATCTGCCTTGCTCTGCAAACTTTTATGGGAGTCATGATTGTATTTACCAGCTACCCCTGTGAAACAGGCATGGCACAGCTGTAAAGCACAATTCACAGCACAGAAAAGCACTCATGTAGGCTCACTCAGAAAATGTCAGAGTTACCTCCTAGACTCCATATAACAACATGTGATGATCAACTAGTTGGCTTGAAATATAATTCATGTTGCTAATGGGAAAAAATCTGGTTTAAATAGTACAAAGGAATAATAAGTATCCACTGATGGAATTCCTGCTTACACCTCTGTACTTTGTCTGTTGTCTCCATTTTTATCCAGTTGCAACTATTGCTTGGCAAGTTATGGCAGAGTAAGCCATAGCCCGTCACTATGACTATTCTTTTATTCTATACCACTGAATTGGTAGACTCCTAACTGAGCTAGTGATATGTTCTAAATTAAGGAGTAACACCAGAATCAATCCCTCCCCCAGGTTTGGGGTCAAGGTCAGGGTGGGGAGGACCTTTTGCCTTTTGAAGACCCTAAACAAGTCTAATAAGGGTTTAGAAGCTGAATTTTCTTCTTCAGGGGCTGGAAGAGTTTTGTGCTAAAAATGTAATAAAATCTGTTCTCCATGAAATAATCAAGGCTGGCTCTACCATGGATATTTCATTTTTAGAACTAGGCTCCATTATAGGGAAAACTAACAAATTATTTTATAATTTAATAAAAAAATATTTAAAGTTGGACTGAATAACTGAAAGAAAGTCTCCCTTAATCCTTTATAGAATATTCTGCAAAATGTGATCTCACATATTCAACAACAATAGGTAGGATCCATTGGGACTATGGATCCGAACTGATCTTAATTTATGGTGAACAGTGGGTGTCCACTTGTTTAGACTCAGCAAAAGTTCAACCCAGTGAGTGAAAAATTGAATTATAGAATCTTCAAAGACTTTGCCCAAGAATTCTTATTCATAGTAGCAATTTAGGCTTCTAATGATATATTTGTCCTTATTCGAACTAATTTCATGCAATTATTGTGCTTTTATTCTCAGAAAGCTTTATGTAAGTCAAATATAACTATAGACTGTATTATTGTATTCTATAAATTGTAGGCATAGCTTATTAGTTTCTGGGACTATAATAAATTATCACAACTGGGTGACTTGTGAACAGAAATGGGTTCTTTCACAGTTTTGAAGGCTAAAAATCTGAAATCAAAATGTCTGCAGGGCATGCTCCCTGCAGGGGCTCTAAAGACAATTCCTTCCTTGCCTCTTCAACTGCTGTGCATTTTTGGTGCTGCTTGGCTTGCTGTGGCATGGCAGGAGTCTTTCCCTCATCACACAGTGTTCTATTCTGTGTGTGTCTGTCATACAGACTTTTTATAAGACACCAGCCATTAGAAGTAAGGCCCACTTGAATCCAGTATGACTTCATTGAAACTTAATTTCACATGCAAAGAGCATAGTTCCAAGTAAGATCACATTCTGAGGTCTAGGTGAATGTGGCTTTAAAAAAAAAAAAAAGTTATTCAACCTAGTACCTATAGCCAGCAGAATGTTTAATTTTATGGCCCAACCTAGATCACAAGTTCATGAATTATTAAAATGGCTCAAATTAACATCAACGCTAGCACACCAATATCTAGTGCTCATTAGGATTCAAAGCAATAGGAACTATTGTATTGGGAATGATACAGCCACTATGGAAGGAGTTTGAAAGTGACTTATAACATTAAATGTGCATTTGGCATGCAACCCAGGAATCACACTCCTAGGTACTTATTCAAGAGAAAGGAAGATGGACGTCCACTGAAAAACTTAAACAATTGTTATAGCTGCTTTACTCATGATCACCAAAAGCTAGAAATAACCCAAATGTCTCTCAACTGGTGAACTGATAAACAAATCATGGTATAGTCGTGAATGGAATACTGTTCATCAAAGAGAAGGGATGAAACTGATACAAGCAACATGGATAAATCTCAAAAGCATTTTGCTGAGTGAAAGAAGCAAATGATTAAATTCTCCATGATTCCATTGATCTGACATTCTAGAAAAGGCAAAATGATGGAAATAGAAATCAGATTAGTGATTGCCAGGAGCTAGGGTATAGGGGAGAGGACTGGCTACAAAGGGGCACAGGGAATTTTATGGATTGAATTTTCTTTGCAGTGGTTATTCATTAAATTATACATTCCAATGTCTTATTGTATGGAGGTTATACCTCCATAAATAACAGCAACATGAACTAATTTCCACTTTGTGATCACCCTCACAGCCCTCAAGAGTTCATGAATTGGGCCTGGTGTTGTTTGACTTGCAATGTCATTTTTCTGTGGGTATGAGAACCTGTTAGTCCCATCAGCAGGACACAGGAACATGTCTGTGCAGGATTCCTTTTGACCCCTTGTTCTGCTGGTTTTCAGGGTTTTTTTCACCTCATGAAGTAAAGTCTGGAAATCACACAACAAAACCCCAATTGTTTTCTAGGTTAGAACTGAATACCATTTGTTGAACAACTAAATCAGTCTGGAATGTGCTTTATACAAGCAGAAGGGACAATTGCCTTTTGGCATGTAGTTTGAGGCCTGTTCTATAAGACATATTCTCAGAAGGAACCAAATCCAAAACTACACATGTATTCGTGGTACAGGGGGTAAAACCATTAACTCCATACCACATTCTCAGTTCTTTGGAAAGCGCATTCTTGTGCCTTAGATGCCTGGATATCATTTAACCTCACTTTTATTTTGAAAGTATTGGTTCCATCATGGGTATTGTTATTCTGCAAACTGACTCTCAGAGTGGAGTATCTACAAATATTTTCCTCTCAAATTAAAAAAAAATAATTTTTCCATTCTGTCCATTTGCATTTAAAATATAAATATAAACACCCTTGGCAACTATTCTGTAGCTTAAGGGCACACTGATTTCTTTGATTAGCTAAAATCTGTGAATAGGCAAAGTAGACAGTATTGGCTCTGTCTTTATGGCTTTGTTGGCATGCAAAGCGCAGGGGAAGTCATGGGAAGTTCTCACTCTGTTCCTGGATGGCTTTGGTTTCATAACTGGAAATTAATCTCTTTGCTTTGAGACTCTTTTTCCCCAGGGGTGATGCCATATCCACCTTTGTTAGCCATTTATACACACGTGTGTGTGACTAAGTTGATCTGATTCATTCCCACTGGCATAATTTACTGGGGAGAGAATTCCTGGGAGGAATGCAGATGGGTATCGTTCTTTGAAGGTGCATAGAGGGAGCACCTTAGGAGGAAGGTGAAACAGAAAAAGGAAGCAAGACGAGCAAGCCCAGAGCTGGCGACCGTCCTATTCTGCTCCAGGCAAGTTCTGTTCTATGGCCATCATTAAACACAGACCACTTCAGGGAGATTTGGAGTCATGGCAACAGAGGACATTTGGCTTAAGGAGACAATAAGGTTTGTCCTTTATAAAATTTTGAGTAGCTTTTGGTCTAGAATCGCATATGAAATAGAAAATCCTCAAGGGAATTACCATTCTTCAGATTGCTTTCCTTCTGGACAGTCTTGAAAACTGGGATGGGAACTTGATTTGATCCTGTGGGCACTGAGGGTCAGTGGAAAACTTTTGGGGGGATGTATGTTATGATTGGAACCATGAAGATAATTTTTGAATGATTAGTGGTGCTAGGTGGCACAGCATTCTAGCCCCTTGACATTGATGACTATGAATATTTAATTGACACTGGAATTAAAATTGTATCTTTGAATAACTCATTTTTGCCATAGCTCAGGCTAACCCATTCTGGTGATCCCCTTGACTAAAAAAGGTGAAAGTACTTGACCTTTTGTTTACTGGATATTGAGAAGCAATGCATATTGACAAAGCTGAAGGTCATACATGTGGCACATGTTTCAGATTATTCATTTTCAGTGCCACCCCAAATTTGAGATATGAACCTATCATTAAATTGCAGTGTGTGAGTAAGAAGAAATAGGTGTGTCAGTAGGAATAGGTGTAGATTTTCTGATCATTTAGGGAGGTGACCTAATAGTCATATGCCAGAAGTTTGTTTGCATTTTTTTATTAATGACAAAGTCGATAGAAAAAGGTATGCAAGACAAAGAGGAAAGTTGAAGGGGCATTTTAAAACTTGCCAGAATGGATACTATAACCTCACTGAAGAAAAACAAACAAAAACAAGTCAACTCCACCAGGCAGCTGTATTAGGAGTAGGAGGAATATAGAAGAGAGCTGTAGCACAGGGACAACTTTGATTATCATAACTCTATTATGATAACTCTAATAATACTGTAATTTACCCTATCATAACAATGGTTATTATTCAGTGGCAACTAGATACCAGTCACTGTGTCCACCAATACTTATACCCTGTATGGCTTAGTCCCTACCACAGCCCTGTGGAATAGCAATGGATCCTTTCCTATGCCAGCTCGGAAAAGAAAATCTCAGAGAGACTGAGTAACTCACTAAAGATCAATCAATTAGTAAATGACAGAACCAGATTATTAATTAATTTTAGTAAGACCCCAGAATGGATACAAGAGATATTCTGAGAAGACTGGATCTTAAGATTGACAGGACCCTAACTCCAGAGCAACCAGTGGACTGACTAGTATTCCAAGGACTCATGGTCAGAGTTGGGGATTATGGATTTCTTCCCAGGCCTGGAGGTCCTCAATGTGAGCCTGAGGGGTTGAGAGCACATAGAGAAGTGCCTAATCCCAGTCCTGGATCCATGAAAAGAAGATTTGAAATTTTTGCAGCTAGAAAAATAATTCATTTCCCTTAGCAGGTACCATGGGGATGGCGAGCTCTCTCACTATTTTTCTTCAACAGCCTGCACATAGAAACTGCATGCAATGGTGATGTCCCACAAGCCTCTTTTTCCCTTTAGCTGCTAAGGGCCCTTTCTTCTAAGGGTTTTCACCATTGAAATGAATGCTTTGGAAAACTAGCCTTAATGTGGATTACTGGTAGTTACAAGAACGGGTTTGGGAGAGGTTCTATACCACATCCCACAGTCTTCATCACTGATATTTAATCTCTACATAACAAGAACAGAGCTTTGAGCACCACATTGTCTATTTTGTATGGAAGGAGAAGTGGCCCTAGGTGGAAAAAGAGCAGTGGGGAATGATTTAGGTAATTCGTTAGGGCCCTTAAAGGGCCAAAATTAGCAGAGTGAGAATGAGAAGGTAGGGGTGAGAGAGATGTGGAACCTAGAGGCTTGGGCACCAAGCGTGCAAGGTGTTTATTAGGGTGATACCCACCAAACCTCTTCTGCAGAAGTGGAGCTAGCCATCAGGTGGACAAGATAACTAAACCTGTGGATGCCAGCCAGACTTTCTTCTTGATCATTGCAGTACTGATGAAATGGGTCCACAAGCAGCCATGGTGGCAAGGATAGAGGTATGCAAGCACCTCGCAGAACAAGACTCAGTTCACCAAGGCTTATCTAGCCCCTGCTGAATGCTACCATCAGAGGCCAATGTTAAGCCTCAACTGAGGAAAATAGCAGGAATTTGTCATTACCAGAAACTTCATCTGTACTGGTTGTGAATTGTCACTACCATCAGAGGGCTTTAGAATGCTTGAGCTATCACCATAACATCCCACATTTCTTCAGAAAAGGGGCCAATTTTGCTGCAAAGGAGACATTGCAATAATCACAGAATTCATCAGTTTTATTTTATTTTTATGAAAACTGGTCTAGTTGAGTGGTACAGAAGCCGTGAAGCCTCAGCTGAGTGACCTGCTTAGAGAACAGACCTTGAAAGTCAGAGCATAATCCTCCATTTTGGAGCATATGCACTATAACAAGGATTTATTTGTGGTCCTATTTCCCCAGCAGTTAGAGTACACAGGTCTGGGAACCAAGGACAAGGAGTGGCCCCTGTACTGTCACTCCCTAGGGGTAAACTATTTGTAGAAAATGTATTCTTCCTTAGATGCTGTTAGGTTAGATGGTGACTCTAGTCCCAATAACGGATATATGTCCACCAGCAGACAAAAGAAGTGTTCTATTGAATTCAAAACAATTCAGTTTGGGCTGTTCATGTCAGTGGATCCAAAGGGAGGGGTAGTAATGTTAGAGTGATCCTGATTATCATAAGGGGAGAGGGCTATACTTCATAATGAGGACAGGGAGGAATATGCTTAGCTTTTCTATTTTCTCTCTATCCTTGTGAGAGACTTTCTGTATGTCTGACTTTCCAATTCATGAATAGCCAACCTTACAAGGTTAAATATTCCTTAGCATGGGCATTTCAAGTACCCCCAGAACTTAGAATACGTGAGGGAGGTTGAGGGAGGCACACAGCCTTGCTAGGGTCATAAACCGGAAGCAACAGAAGCTCCTACTCTAATGACACTTCCTTGGCTAACCAGAGTGGCCCAGTTCTTCTTTCCCTCTGCAAATCCTATTAACCGCCACTTCGTGGCTTTGTAAACTTTGGTTATTCTATTTCCAGCTGGTATTTTTGCTCCTTTCAGGTAAATTGTAGGCTTATTTAGACCCAGTTGTATTTTTCCAGTATTTTTTCTTGTAGTACTCATTATTATGATTAAATAATTTAAGTGAAGAATATGAATTCATATCTAAAGATTGCATTTATGGAATTAATCTTGTCAGAGATGGGGGCAAACATTTTACTATGATGGTATTCATGGTAGTTTACTACTAGTACTCCCCAGTGGGAACCAACCCAAGTGTCTTGTAAAAAGAGATCGTTATGAACATTTGGTATTTTTATTTGATGGCTACCATTCATCCATTAGAAAGCTGTTTTAAAGAATGTTTAATAATTGGAACTTTTAATGAAATAATATTAAGGGAAAAAACTGGATATAGTGTGTGTGTGTGTGTGTGTGTGTGTGTGTGTGTATAAGCACATGTATTTGTATATATAGATAGATCAATCCTGGTATTTACATTCCCAGACTTCCAACTATTCTGTGTTTAGTTTTCTGTAATCTTTCTTGTTTTCCAGGGGCATATTCCCATAATCACCCCAGTCTTCTCTTAAAGCACCCACGTGGCAAAAATGATTCAAACACAAATAACAACTTTACACTCCTTCACCCCTAGCAGCATTGTCTCCTGGCAGTTCTGTCCTCCTCACAGTGGACACCTCTCTTTATGTCCTGCACCACCCAAGAAGGTGTTCCACACTGATATGAGCTCGCAGGAAGGCAGGTGAGGGAAAACATGACAGACTGTGACAAACTCTGAAGCAAATAATATTTTCTTGAGAGATTCCTTAATTTGAAATGGACAGGCAAAATAAAATTGCTCCCTTGCCATCTCCCAGGACAGTTCATTACTTCAGAGCCAGGTCACCTTATTTCATTAGGGCTCTCCAGAGAAACAGAACTAATAGAAAAGTTGTGTGTGTGTGTGTGTGTGTGTGTGTGTGTGTGTGTGTGTGAACTTCTTATTACTGTGACCAAAATACCTGATGATAACAACTTAAAGGAGGAAAAATTATTTTGGCTCATTGTTTCAGAGGTTCAGATCATGACCAACTGGTCCCATTGCTCTGGGCCCAAGATGAAGCAGAACATCCTGACTATGCAGTGGAGGAAAGCTACTTGGCTCAGGAATGCTGGGAAGTAGAGAGAAAGGGGAGGGACCTCAGGGAAGTTGTACCCTTCTGGAGAATGCCCCCAGTGGCCCACCTCTTCTAGCCATACTCTGTCTACTTATACTTATTACCCAGTTAACCCATTTAAACTAGGGTGGACTGATTAGGTTACAGCTCTCACAATCCAATCATTCCATCTCTTAATATTTCTGCATTCACACAGGAGCTTTTAGAGACTCACCTCATGTCCAAACTATAAAACATACATGCACACCCTACAGATTTTATTATGGGAATTGGATCAAGTGATTATGGATTATGGAGGATGGACAGTCCCACAATATATTGTCTTCAGGCCAGAGAACCAGGAGAGTCAGTGGTGTAATTCAGTTCAAGTTCAAAGGCCTGAGAACCAGGAGTGGTTGCAGTGTTCTTGTGTAAGTTCCAGATTCTAAAGTCTTGAGAACCAACGTTCAAGGGCCAAAGAAGGTGGATGTCCCAGCTCAAGATGACAGAGTGGGAGAAATAGCCCTTCCTTGACATTTTTGTTCTACTTGTGCTCTCAACAGATTGGATGATGCCTGTCTACTAGTGAGAGCAAATCTTTACTCTGCCTGCTGATTCAAATGTTTATCCCTTCCAGAAACACTTTCACAGACACACTCAGAAAGGACATTTGACCAAGCCTCTGGACATTCCTTAGTCTAATCAATTGACACATAAAACTAACCGTCCCTCCTATAAAGTCTTCCCAGATCTCTGACCTTGCACTAAGCCTTTGTGTGCTCTTCTCTCTCATCTGATCATCCTTAGGCCGCTGTACATTCTGTGAAGAATAATTTTGCCAGCTCCTATGATTAAGGGCATTTTGTGACATTTAATTTCCTCTATGGGATCTTGGCATCATTGGGTAGAACATCTAATGATGTGTTTTGTAGCCTAGAGCTGGCCATAGAGATGTTTTTTTGTTGTTGTTGTTTTATAAATGATGCTAGATAAATCCTCTTGCATTCTAGATGATGGCTAGGTGACCCCATTGGAGCACTGTTCACACTCAAATGATGAATAATCTTCCTTTATATAAAGACAGGCAGAAAAACAAAATAAGCAGGACTGACTTTATCTCAGGAGTCTCATCTATTCATCTGTTCTTCATTTTTTTCTGAGAAATTTGAGGTGCTGTATATTACTCTTGCTCTCAATACCTAGCACGCTGGAGTGAGCAAGTGAAGGAAGGTACACCTGGAGGAAGGCAGAAATGAAATGGGGCAATGTAATAACCATGCATAAGAAAGAGGGGTGTTATCCAGGGCAGTCACTGGCTTAGTACAATATGGGACACCCATGGGTATTATGTGGCAAAGACTGAGTACAGGAGCTGGCCAAGTAGTTGTGGGTATTGGAATTGGACATGTTGGGGGAGGAGTGAATTGCTGCTGTACCTTCCCTATTGCTTCAGCTCTTGGTTGGACAGGTTGTGAAAGTGTCTGTTCTAGTGAACAAAAACAGAACTACAGTATAAACTCACTAAGGGTCCCTGTCAACTCTGCAGAGTGGAATGGATGTGATCCACTGAATGCATTCCATTCCTAACCCCCCATGCTGACAGCAATTCAGGATGTGGATGAAGCAACATGCTATGGGACTTGGCAAAATCTCACTGGAAGGAGCTGTTCATTGATTTAATAATGATAGAAAGTCTTTCAAACACGAAAGAGTTTTTACCATGGCCCAGTGAGGTGGTCACTATCATTATTGTCATTGTATGCATGAAGAACCAGGCTGAGGGATCTTGAACAATTTGCCCATGTCACATACCTGGGAGATATAAGAACTAGAACTTGGACCTGGGAAGTTTTGCTCTAAAGTACACATTTTAAAACGATCACTCATCTTTTATATATCCTATGACATTAACGGCACAAAGGAATTCCACCCTCTGTACTGGGGATTGAACTTGGGACTTATGCCTGATGGAATAGGGCTCTATCACTGCGTTATATCCCCTGCCCACAAAGGGACATTGTAAAGCAGTTCATTGGCTTGCATTTTTAAGCCACCATTATGACATTTTCTTGATGTCTGCTTACAGATGAATTTTTCTTTCTTTCTTTTTTTTTGGAAATGACTAGTTCTCAATTTAATACCACCACCCAGGGTGATTTGGGACTCTTATAGTCCCATTGATACATATTTGGACTTTATCACTTATGATAAGACTATAAAAAAGTAAGATTCATAAGATACATTTTCTCTTGTCAAACTATGCAGTCTAGTGAGAAGAAAATTGAGAAATACAACTCCAGTCCTTCCTATAACACTTCCACTCATTCTTGGGCAAATATAGTGCTTCCAGAAAGCAATAATCTTGACAGCTATAGAAGAAATAAACTAGGTGAGAATTCTAGTCTAGATATTTCCCAGTTGACTCTTTGCCTGGCTTCCTTTGTCAAAAATTTCAAGACCAAACTCTCCTTCCTCCAGCAAACTGCTCTTCCCTCAAACTTGCCTGGACATTAGGCACTACGGTGTGCCCTGACTTCAGTCATTGCTCTTACACTATAACTATTGGTAAATGTTCCAGGTAGCCAAGGTGGACATGATAAATCAAGCATGTCCAATATCTGCTTAATAAATATAATTGGATGAATGGATGAACAAATGTGGAAGAGAGGAATGTTGAAAGATCCAAGTGAAGTTACCTCATTGGATTATAAATTTTGGTGTTTATTGAGGACAAGGACTAGGCTTGCTGCATAGTACCAGGCCTGGTACTTGAGACTTGTTCAATGATCTGAACTCGTTGCTTTTTAACATTGAGGATGACATTTTCATCGAGTTAAATAAGGCTTATATATAAATGGTTGGCCACATCTGGCAGCCAATGTTCATAAATGCTTTCTACAGACTCATTTTATTTTTAGTGGAACTATCTAGAGTGTTTCCAGGATGTGAGATTGACATGTTTAACAGACAAATTTAGGAAAGAACAACTTATGTTTGGATTATAATAAATAGGCCAGTTGATCCTATATTTAGTCCCATGTGGGGAAGTAGTGGGAGAAGAAATTAAAAAGACAACTGTGGATGGCTTTCATAGCTAATCAGACTGACTCAGTTTGTAATTTGTCCTGTAGGCAAAAAGAGAATCATAGGGAGTTGTTGAGTTGTAAAATAACAAGAATACATATTTATTATAAAAGAGATATTTAAAAAAGAAGCATAAATGAGTTCATTATCTGTTCAAACGTATATTTAAGCCACTAGCTTTGGGGCTCTTTTAGTAACCACAGCTGAGTTTTCCCTAGGCAGCATCTCAGTGCTTGTCCTAATGTAGAAATTCAATAAATATGAATGCATGAATGACATAAAAAATGAGTCCCCACAAAACAATCCAAGGAATAATGCTTTTTTTAAGACAAAAGTGATAAATAGAAAATGTAAGCTTGATTTGATAACCGGAGGATGAGCACATTAGTGATACTACCAGGCCAAAGAAGAAAAGGTCATTATGGAGCAGAAGGTGGCAAATATTTTCTGTAAAGCACTAAGTAGTAAATATCTTAAACTTTTTCTGTTGCAAATTCTTCATTTTTTTTCTTCACAGTTCTTGAAAATGTAAAAACCTTCTTTGCCCAATAATTCTATAAAGACAGACTACCTGCTGAATTTGGCCCATTATCTGGCTTTGGGCCACTTTATTTATCTATTATTATCTTCTATTATGTACTGTCTATTTTTTAAAATTTTAATTTGTTTTTCATGACAGCAGAATGTATTACAATTCATATTACACATATAGAGCACAAGTTCTCATATCTCTGGTACACAAAGTAGAGTCACATTGTTCGTGTCTTCATACATGTACTTAGGGTAATGATGTCCATCTCATTTCACCATCTTTTCTAGGCCCATGCCTCTTCCCTTCTCCTCCCACCCCTTTGCCCTATCTAGAGTTCATCTAGTCCTCCCATGCCCCGCCCCCAACCATATTATGAATCAGCATCCTTAAATCAGAGAAAAAATTCAGCATTTGGTTTTTTGGGATTGGCTAACATCACTTAGCATTATATTCTCCAACTCCATCCATTAACCTGCAAATGCCATGATTTTATTCTCTTTTATTGCTGAGCAATATTTCATTGTATATATAGGCCACATTTTCTTTATCTATTCATCTACTGAAGGGCATCTAGGTTGGTTCCACAGTTTAGCTATTGTGAATTGTGCTGCTATAAACATTGATGTGGCTGTGTCCCTGTAGTATGCTGTTTTTAAGTCCTTTGGGTATAGACCAAGGAGTGGGATATCTGGGTCAAATGGTGGTTCCATTTCCAGTTTTCAAGGAATCTCCATACTGCTTTCCATATTGGCTGTACCAATTTGTAGTCCCACCAACAGTGTATGAGTGTGCATACATTTTTTCCCACATCCTTGCCAATACTTATTGTTGTTTGTATTCTTAATAGCTGCCATTCTGACTGGAGTGAGATGAAATCTTAGAGTTGTTTTGATTTGCATTTTTCTAATTGCTAGAGATGTTGAACATTTTTTTCACATATTTGTTGATTGATTGTGTAACTTCTTAGAAGATATTTTTTGATTGATTGTGTATCTTTTTCTGTTTGGTTCCTTGGCCAATTTATTGATTGGGTTTTTTTTTTTTGTGTGTGTGTGTTTGTATTAATGATAACCCAATCAACAAATGGGCTTTTGAGTTATTTATATATCCTTGAGATTAGGAGATTAGTGCTGTATCTGATATATGTCCTAGAGATTAGTGAGGTTAGGAGATTAGTGCTGTATTTGATATATGTCCTAGAGATTAGTGCTCTTTATGATATGTATGTTGTAAAAAAAAAAAATGTTCCCAAATTGTAGGCTCTCTATTCACCTCACTGATTGTTTCTTTTGCTGAGAAGCTTTTTAGTTTGAATCCATCCCATTTATTGATTCTTGATATTAATTCTTGCTCTATAGGAGTCTTATTAAGGAAGTTGGGGTCTAATCTGACATGATGGAGATTTGGGCCTACTTTTTCTTCTATTACATTCAGTGCCTCTGGATTAATTCCTAGGTCCTTGATTTGCTTTGAATTTTGTACATAGTGAGAGGTAGGGATTTAATTTCATTTTGTTACATACAGGTTTCCAGTGTTCCCAGCACCATTTGTTGAAGAGGCTATCTTTTTTCCCAATGTACGTGTTTGGTGCCTTTGTCTAATATAAGATAACTGTAGTTATATGGGTTAATCTCTGTGTCCTTTATTCTGTACCATTGGTCTACAAGTCGATTTTGGTGTCAATACCATGCTGTTTTTGTTACTGTTGCTCTGTAGTGTAGTTTAAAGTCTGATATAGTGATGCCACCTGCTTCACCCTTCTTACTAAGGATTGCTTTAGCTATTCTGGGTCTTTTATTTTTCCAGATGAATTTCATGACTGCTTTTTCTATTTCTATGAGAAATGCGATTGGGATTTTGATTGAAATCTGTATAGTGCTTTGGTTTTATGGTCATTTTGAAAATAACTAATTCTGCCTATCCAAGAACAATGGAGATCTTTCCATCTTCTAAGTTCTTCTTTAATTTCTTTCTTTAGCATCTGTAGTGTTTGTTGTAGAGATCTTTCACCTCTTTAAGTTGATTTTTTTTTGAGGCTATTGTAAATGGGGTAGTTTTCCTGATTTCCCTTTCAGAGGATTTGTCACTGATATACAGAAATGCTGATGATATGATTCTATGCCTAGAGGACCCAAAAAATTCTACCAGTAAACTTCTAGAACTAGTAAATGAATTCAGCAAAGTACCAGCTTATTTATTTATTTTTACATAGTTATCTTTTTTATGGATTATAGTAGATCTCAAATTTTGATAGTAACTGTTTAATTTTATTAAAACTCAAATATAATACATTAGTTAACCTCGGAGACAGAATCCCAAATAGAAGACAAAGAAGCAATAGAAATATTGGGTGTTTTCTTTGTAAAGAGGAGGAGGAGGAGGAAAGAGAGAAGTCAAGGAAAAAGAAAAGACAGCAACAGAAATAAAAACCATTCCAATCCAGCACTGCTTACTCTAGGGGCTCCTGAGTGTTCACTTAAAGGAAATGGGGAATTATTGTTGGGGGCTTACTTTTTTAAAAATATTATTTTTAGTTGTCAATGGACCTTTTATTTTATTTATATGTGGTGCTGAGAATCAAACCCAGTGCCTCACACATGCTAGGCAAGCACTCTGCCACTGAGCCACAACCCCAGCCCTAGGGGCTTACTTTTGACTAATTAATAAGTATTACTGTTTATCTGATACTGCACAAATAGTTCCATTTTAGCCAATCATGGAATTTATTTGCACAGGGAAACCCAGTGATATTTTTAGTTTATTTCATAAAATCAGCTCGGAGTGAAGGTATAACTCTGTCCCAATAATCAATTCTAGCTCCACAACTTGCTTCATAAGAATAGTAGGTAGAAAAAAAGCAAGCTATTTCTTATAATCCCTTGTTTATATATAGTGGATTCATTGACCTCAACTTTTTTGGAGGATGCCGTGGATAAGAGATAAGATATGTTTTTTGATGGTGACACCATTGTCCTGGTATGGACTGGCTGTTGAGGGAGAATAATAAACCACTTGATTTTGTGTGTGTCTCAAATGCATTGTGGAATTGGTCTCTTCCTCTCATCCCATTTTGAATAGTCTGCAATTTCTGAATTTGGTCCCCTTTGGATGGTATGATCTTTTTTTTTTTTTGAGTTTCATATAATAAAGACTGGGAAAAATGAGGCTCAGGATGTCAGGATGATTTGGAAGAAGCAAGAAAATTATCCATCTTTTTTAAGGGGACAGGGAATGGTACTGTGAACCCATGAGTGAATGCAGCTTCAGGCCCTCTCTGCATCCTTAAGTTCAAAACATCTTGAGAGGAGTGCAGATGAAATTCTGAAAGCAAACAGATTGTGATTATCATAAGAAATGTGGAATAAGAGAGTGGAGGAGAAATATTCAAAGAAAAAAATTCCCCTGCTTAGAACATTCTCCATTCTAGACAGACTTGTCATAGGGGTTGGTAATTATAGTCTTTCCTTTCAGTGCCGAGACGATCCTTAAGAAATCCAAGTTCCGTGTTGGGAACTTTAAAAAGGCGATAGCTAGATTTAGCAGTTGGGAATATCATTTCTAATTAGAGAAGAGGTATGGATTTCCAGAAATATCTGACTTCTCATCTATCCTTGAACTACTCAAACACCGACTATTACTTTATAATGTCCATGAGCAGTTAGAAGCTCTAAAGTCTTTTCATATAGCTCTTGAGAAAATAGCAGGGGTTTGTCATGGGGAGTGTTGGAGATATAAGCCTGTAATAAGGAGAAATCAAGAGAAAACCCAAGCTATAAAAGAAGTGGTTTCAGAAGAGAATGCAAGACTGCTTCTTTTTTAGCTCTGCCTCCCCTCTGCCCCATCTTCTCTGTCCCCAGCAGCAACTCAGAATGGGCCATGCTTCAATTTTGCATTTCTTACATATGAATGTTAATTTACACTGGACTACATGAGCTAAAGAAACTGAGACTTGGCTGAAATTATGTAGAAATGCCATGGAATCAAGAGTGAACATCCTGGAAGCTCTGTAGGACATAGAAGAAGTGGGGTTTAAATAGGCCATTACTCCTGATTTTGGGGGGAAAATGTTCCTTGGGACTTGAACATTGGAATCTGTGTAAGTGTAATGTGATGCTTATGGTGTTCTAGGTATTTATTAGTATTAATTCATTTAATATGTTTTCTTCCTCATTTGCAAATGTGCTGAGGCACAGAAAAATTCAGTAACTTTCCTGAGGTCACACAACTAGTAAGTGACAGATCCAGAATTAAAATCCAGGCATTCTGATGACAGAATTCATGATCTAACCCAGTGTTTCTCATCCTGGGTACTGTTCACCTTGGACAAGACAATTCTTAGTGGTGGGACTGCCTTGGGCAATGTGGATGTTGGTTATGTCACTGGTCTTTACCCATCTGATGCCAGCCATGCCCACCCTCCAAGTTGCGAAAATCTGAAAGCAAACAGCCAAAAGTGTTGCTAAAATGACATTGCCAAATGTCCCCTGGGGAGCAAAATCTGGCCCCTGGTGGAGACCCACTGCTCATTAGGCAACCTGTCTTTACTCTGATGCCCTCTTTTCTTTCCTTGTCATCCTCTTGAGGATGCGTCAAATGCCCCTCCTGTGGGCTTCTGTGGCACTTCACATTGATGATGACCGACAGGACTTGAGTTCTTCATAGGTTCTGAGACATGGCTACTTTTTACCTGGTTTAGATGTAGTCTGAGCATGTTCCCCAAAGGTCATGTGTTGGAAACTCTGTCCCTGGTGGCAATGTTAAGAGGTAATGGGGCCTATTGTGAGGTTTCTAGGTCCTTGGGGCGTGCACTGACCTTGGAAAGGGCTGATGTAGTTCTCATGAGACTTCAGTTGTGCTCTAGCTTCCTGTATTGCCATGTGATGATCTATCTCTCTCTCTCTCTCTCTCTCTCTCTCTCTCTCTCTCTCTCTTCTCTCTCATACTCCCACCGTGATGCCACCTGACACAGCCAATACAGGCTATGCTATCTAAACCAACCTCTATATCCCATTATAGCCATGGAAAACACAAAACACTTGCTAGTTTAAACCTTACAAGAAACTTATGTGGTGGATCCTATTATTACTTACTTCTACAAATAAGGAAATGAACCCAGCAAGGTCCAGATCTTGTCCAAAGTCACAGAGCCAGGAGCCCTGGAGCTAGGACACACCTGGGTCTGTCTGTTGCTTTCCCAGGTGCATGCTCTGAACTATTTGCCATTTAATAATGTCAGTCCCTGGCTATGTCTTGGCTCTCTGCACTTGTCTATGAGCTCTTTGAGAACAGAGATCACCGTGTCCTTAATATCCACCTCACAGCCTGGTACATGACCTACACTCAGCTGAATATTTCCTGAGCAAGTGAATAGATTGAAACCTAGTAGTCCCCAAAGGGAAGACTGTAAAAACCACACACAATTTCCCCACAGGATCTCTCTGGACTCCCATGTTAGACTATTCTGCATTAGGAAAACATTAAAAATGATTTGGAATGTGTGTCTGAATGTTTCTCTGTTTAAAAGTGTCTCTTTAAAACTAATTGAAATGACCCAAGAGAGGACATGAACAGACTGTACATTCTTCTTCAAAA
The DNA here is from genome assembly GCF_048772815.1 of Callospermophilus lateralis. NCBI lineage: Eukaryota > Metazoa > Chordata > Mammalia > Rodentia > Sciuridae > Callospermophilus > Callospermophilus lateralis. The sequence goes on along the minus strand of NC_135310.1, from coordinate 109,096,237 downwards.
TGAAAAAGCATGTAGGTCTTTAGGATTAAATCACTGCATCCCCAAATTATTTCAAAAAATGACTTTATCCCAAATGAAGCTTTCCAGACAAATGCTGTTTAATAAAATGCAACCGGGAGGTAATATAATTTCCTATTGCTCAGAAATAAAATGTTATCTAAACCATCAGAAAGGGATGCTGAGGCAGTTTCCAGGCCTCCCGGGAAGCTTCATGCCAAGTGTCTTGTCACACGCCATCTGCCACTTCTTTCCAAGACCCTATCAACCTCCTCTCCACCTATTTAGTCTGAAGAAAGAACCTTGACTTTGGAGTTATACCTGGGATGAGGCTTGGTGCTGTCATCACTAGATGAGTTATACTAGTCAAAACTCAATCTCCGTGAGCTGGTTTCTTCATCTGTAAAATGGGAAAAATTTCTACTAACTTTGCCCTGCTTTTCTCCTAGGGCTGTCATGAGAATATATAATAAATGTCTAGTTGTGTTTAATTAAAATATTTTCCCCTCCATCATCAGAGTTTAGCTGCTGGGTGATTGGCGGTGGCTACTGGCTGGGGCCACTGTGAGCGCAGTGTTCTTTTGGGGGCAGTTCTATATTTGTACTTGTCATTCCCCCTCCCAGATACCATCATCCAGAAAAAAAGGTATCACTAGGGAAGGCACAGAACTAGCGTTGGGGACATTTATCTAGGGAAAGTTACACTGTGTTCTCTTCTGTCCCCAGTACCCTCTTGTTCTGAGATGAAAAGAAATGTTGCTGTTGGATTTGAGGGAATAAAGGGACCATGAAGCATGTAAGCAGAGAGCTTCATGGGGGGAAGGTGGAGCAGGCCCATCTTGCTGGCTGTGGCAGCTTGGGTGGCACAGCTTGGAGGTTTATGTGCCCATTGTGCACAGGTGTGCCTTCAGGGTTTTTAGCCCCTCCTGTGGGGGAACTCCTCCATGAACTTGATTCCTAAGCCATCACTTAGGCCTGGGCAAGGTTAGTTCTGCCATGCCGAGGAACAGTGACCCCATTTCCTTTATCCTGTCTCTGATCTCTGGCTTAAATCATTTAGCAAGAACTAGGGGTCAATGTGGTTTTTTAAAAGGAGGTTTTACCACTTCTGTTCATGTCTGACTCTGTGACACGTTTCGTCGTGGGGAAATGGGCCGCTAAGAGATCTATTTGTGAACAGATGGGAAACAAACTGTAATGCTGAAATGATGAAATATTTTTTTTTCTGATTTCACACGTACTGCTGTTTTTCTCAACAGAATTCAAAGGATGTACTTGCAACTATTGCTCAACTCTTATTATTAAGACTTTTAGAATAAAAAAGTATATATTTTTTCTCTCCATTGTAGTTTCTTGGGAGAAACGAGGAAGAGTTTTTCTTTCCTGGGTGATAATGATAAAAAGTGTTTGCATTCACACACACATGCACACACCCGGCCTGTCTGTCACACCATGTCTAGTGAGCTGGATGTCCAGTATGTAATGGAGTTACTTCTCCCCAAGGAAAGAGTCTTTCTTCACAAAAGACCATTCATTGCCATTGTCCTCAAGTGGGAGTTGAGCCATTTCTTCTGCCATTACCAGAAGATTCGAACAAATTTCTTTTTATTTGCACATTCTGTATTTGAGAGTCACCATTTAGAGGAAAAGGGAAGGAAGAGCACATTATGGAAATTTGCGTCACGAGGATTAAGTGGCTGTGCTGGGGAGAGCTTCAGAGACTCCGGTTTCTCCCAGCCCTACCTGGGAATTGGCAATCTAAAGGAAGTCTAGGAATGAATCTGGGTTTTGTTAGTGTTCTTCATTCTGTGGGTTATGACTCATTAATGAGTCCCAGAATCAATTTAGTTTGATCTCCTTTGGCCTTGTGACTTTTTTGGACTGGGATTCCAAAGTGGAAGCTAAGATTCCAAACACTCGGCTCAGATTGAGACACAGCTGCCATTATGTTAGATGCCCCAATTCCCACAGGCCTATCTCTCAGTATTTTCAACCTGGGGGTTGTGTTTCATTGGTTGTTAAATTCATCTAGAGGTTGGCAACTATGTTTTAAAAACAATACAATGGGTCAGAACAGAAAGTATCAGAGTATATCAAATTTAGCAAGGAGGAGTATTATTTTATGCAATTTTTGTTTCAGTCAGTGCTTGGATTCCTGCAGACCTTGCCTGCTCTCCTTTTTTGTGCACTGAGTTGCAATATAAAATGTATTTGCAGTTATGGGTTTGAAATATATTATTAAAACATTGGTGGGTCAGGGAAGAAAATGTAAAAGATGTCCTCATTCGGCTACAACCCTTTACCAGATGGTACTGTCCAAGCCTACTTTTATAATCTGGTGGTGGGGTAGAGGTTAAGGACCTTCTTCTGATATTTTAGCTAAATCCCATGAGGAATATGCCTAGTACCTTGCTTTAGATCTAGGGATGCTTCTCTCCAGTGACTTTTAGAGTTGGAGCCTTAGATGCATTTTTGAGATAATGGAAAAAAAGACCTGTGACAGGCACCAGGAGTAAGTACAAAAGAAAGACTTGGGACACTGAGTGGGTGGGGCAGATCTAACTTCCCAGTAACTGCTTTCTGCACAGTGGGAAGGCCCTCTCCTGGAGGACAAGTAGGAGCAGGAACCCCCAGAGTGGCTTCAGGGAAGGCGAGAAGAAAAGTATCAGACAAGAGCAAGCGACCATTTATGAACTCTGTCCTGCCATCACCTTCCTCATGGTTCAGGCCAGAATATGGAGCCAAATCAATCTTATTCAAGGAAACGAACTTAACTCAAACTGGCAGAGGTGTTGACTCTCCTGTTAGTCAAAGCAAAGCTAGGTTTACTAGACCAGCTTGGTGAAGGAGAACATGACTCTGACCATCTTGGAGTGGCCCAAGAGACATTATTTACAGGGTTTTGATACTTGGGGCCAAGTGGCTTAAGATCTTTCAAGACAGAGAACTGATTGAGAATTAGGCAGAGTTAATGGCAACACTTATTTTGGATTTGCATGGTTCTTTTTTAAAAAATGGTGCATTATCATCATATGTAGAAGTGGAATACATTATATATATATAAAATATATATATATATAAAATATAATTTGATCAATCTCATTCCCCAGGACCTCCCCTTCTCCTTCCCTCCTAATCTCCTGATACCTTTGCTCTCCTGGTTTTGCTTCTATTATAAATGATTTTATCTTGTGCAACATAATTATATATAAAGATGGGGATACATTATGGTATATTTGTATAAAAGCATGGGTCTTGAAGTGAGCTTTGGTAGGTAAACTGTGGTTTGGTTGATAAGCTGGTTCCCAAGTGAGCAATCCCTTGTCTCAACAGAATTCCATCTCCATTTGAGCAAAATTTGTGTAGACAAATATGTTTGCAGGAATTGACATAAGTAGTCGAGGTGGTTATTGGCTACAGCCTTGTTTTCCTGGCAATAACTTTCTGGAATAATTACCCGAGCCTATGGATTCATGAATCTAAGGGTTTACTTATCTTGGTCACTGAGAAGTTTCTGAAACAGTCAGTTTTCCTACACATAAATTCTTCAGATTTGTTTTAAAGTTTTTCTATCCTGTGGAATGTTTTTGTTAAAGTCACTAGTTATGTGCTATCAGATGCTGCTGGTGTTCAAAAACTGGAGTGAAAGAAAAATGTGAAAGCAAAAGAATACTTGCAATTGGGATTAGGGTCAGATTTTATTGTAATGTGAAAAATTTCAAAATAGAATAAGGAAAGTCAAGATAGAACAATTAAAAGAAATTCTAGTTTTTTTTAAGAATAGTGGTATAGGTGTTGGGAATATAGTTCAGTTGGTTAAGAGCTTGCCTTGCATGCACCAGGCCCTAGGTTCAAACCCAGCACAAACAAACAGACAAATAAATAAATTTTAAAAATGGAAAAAAATAAAAGAATAGTGGTACATCATTTATACTATTTTGCGAATTGTTTTTTTATCAGCTAATATATCTTGGGATAATATGTGTGTATATATGTATTGTATATGTACATTTTATATACATATTAAGTATAATATATAACTGTATGTATCCATATGTGCAATCAGTATTTTGAACAGGCAAGACTGCAGTGAAATCAACATATGACTTTATCCTTTTCTCCTCTAAACCTGCTCATAGGGGATTATCCTCTTCTGGATGAAAATTTGGTGCTCTTAGGCAATTGACATTTCTGTGGAGGCTTTAAATGGCAAATCAGGTCTTAATTCTGTAATGTTGGTGACCAAGGGATGTTCAGTTACAAATAAATTACTGCAGAGGGACACTGATGATTTCCACCAAAGTGTAGGCCATGGTTCCCATGGTTCCCATTTTAAATGAACAGTTCTCCGAGAGTCTGAGATGTCTGCTGTTTCTTTTCCTGTCTCCTGATTCCCTCTGTTCTTCCCAGAGTTGTCTTTTCTACCGTTCTTTTTTAAGTTAGAGGGATAAGGTAATCCATTGACATTTTATTTTGTTTTTATTTTCCTTTTACTAAATTAATTTTTCCTACATCTTTCTGAGACCAATCTGGGGTCACTTTCTATAAACTGTACAGCTTGGTTGAGAGGCAGTATGGAGAATTAGCTTGTAGAATTTGGATACAGATGGATGTGGGTGTGAATCTAGGCCCTGGGTCTTAGATTTGTGGTTCTGGGTAAGTTATTTAGCCAATATGTGCTTTGGTTTTGTAAAGTAGTGATGATATTTCAGAAGAATTCTGTAAGAATTAGAAGAGTGTGTGTGAGTGTGTGTGTGTGTGTGTGTGTGTGTGTGTGTGTGTGTAGAGAGAGAGCGAGAGAGAGTGAGAGAGAGAGAGAGAGAATATGATATTTGCTTGGCATAATACTTGGCGCAGTATAAGCACTCAAGAAAATAATGGTAATTACATTCCATATGAGAAACATAAACACAGTGAGGTTATTCTTACAGGAAATTATATTTTTATTTGCATTTAAAATCCACAGGTAATGCAAATGTAATTCATCTTAATTAAGGATTATAATAATCTAATAAACAAATTGATCAAGGAGCTGGTAATTTAATGAGTAGTTTCTTTGTCCTAGTAGTGTCCCATAGGTAAGAGTTCTCTGATTCAGTATCCCTGTTCTCATAGAACTCCCTATTTTGTTAGAATAATTAAACATATGCAGAAAAAAATTGGGGCATTACAAAGGGGACTGTAATGAAAAGGTGAGTTTTTTGAATCAGAAAATTTTATAAGAACAGTAGCAAGAGGGACCTCATTGCCTTTAGCTATACATGGCTTTTCTTGTCACCTTATCAGGTTAAAAAAAATCAGTGGTTGTATCCTTTAGGAAGTATTGAAGTAATACTATACTCAAGGTAGCTTTAAAAATGGGATTTGTTATCTTGCTTAAAAGTAAACACAGGGTGGATCAAAAGTAAACACAGGATGGATCACACAACATACCATCCAGAGTCCAGCTGCCTGCCTTATTTCTCTTCCAGTATCCTTAGACTTGCACTCTTCTGGTTGTTGGTTCGTTGCCATGGCTCTAGACTTCTCATCCTTCCTCTACTTCAATAGGGAGTATGGTGGGATGGTCTACATCCTCATTCTTGAAACTTGTGTTACTTTAAATGGCAAGAAAAGGACTTGCAGCTGTGATTAAGGATTCTGAGGTGGGGAGATTGTCCTGGATTCTCCAGGTGGGCTCTGATGGAGTCACAAGTGCCCCTATTGTGGGAGGCAAAGGGAGATTTGACTACAGAGATAGAAATTGAAAGTTATCAAAGACACAGAACTAAGGAATGGTTACCAGAAGCTGGGGGGAAAAAAAAGAACAAATTCTACACTGAAAACCCTGGAGGACGTGTGGCCTTGACAATATCTCACTTTTGACCCCATGATGGTGACTTTGAACTTCTGTGCTCCAGAACTGAGAGAGAAAATAAATTTCTATTGTTTTAAGCCGTCAAGTGTGTGGTAATTTGTTATAGCACCCATTGGAAACTAATACAGAGAATAAAGGGGCATTTCTTCTTACATGTTTTCTTTTTTTTTAAAAAAATAATTTTTAGTTGTAGTTGGACACAATACCTTTATTTTATTTATTTTTATGTGGTGCTGAGGATTGAACCCAGGGGCTTGGATGTGTGCTAGGTGAGCACTCTCTACCCCTGAGCCCCAGCCCCAGCCCTTACATGTTTCCTTATAAAGAGAAAATATTTCCCAGAAGAACACTATAGCTTCCTCTCAGGTCCTATTAACTAAGTTACAGTTTCAAAGATGCTTAGAAAATAATTATCTGGAAGTTTTAGCCAGCATGGAAGAAGGAACAATGTGAGAGTTTTGGGAAAAACAACCAACAGATTCTATCATAGTAGGAAAGTGATCAATTTATAGACAGTAGAAAATAGAACCGGCCAATGTCAAAGTTAGGCATTGGTACTTGAAGAATTCAAGGGTTGCCTGTACTTCTCAGGCCCACAGTTTTACCTGCATCAGAGTGTCATGCTGTCTTATCTCGTGGGTCAACAGATTCCACGTTCTTCTGTAAGAAAATAGATAGAATCACTGCCAAGGAACAGGCCCCTTCCCCAGGGATAAGTTCTTACCTGGCCAGGACTTGGCTGACCTTCCCAAGGGAGCTCTTTCCTTTTGAGGGAGGTGAGCTTCCTTAGCAATGTTCAGCTGTAGCATTCCGTCTTCTAATTCTCCATTCTGTCTTCCGGGATGCTGTCCATATGCAAGGGAGGCATGCTTTCAGCTCCCAATCTGTGGATGGCTTCCCTGCAATTTCAAATTGCTGAAGCTGGGCGCTGTGGTACACAGCTATAGTCCTGTTATGGTTTAGATGTAGTGTCCCCCAAAAGCTCACGTGTGAGACAATGCAAGAAGGTTCAGAGGAGAAATGATTGGGTTATAGCCTTAACCTAATCAGTGAATTAATCCCTGATGAGATTGAGTGGTAGCTGGAGGCAGGTGGGGTGTGGCTGGAGGAAGTGGTTCACTGGGGACGTGGCTATAGGGTATATATTTTGTATCTGGAGAGTGGCATCTCTCTCTCTGCCTTGTAATCATCATGTGAGCTGCCTCCTCCTGCCACAGTATTTTTTCATGTTGTTCTGGGTCACCTTAAGCCTTGAGGAGTAGAGCCTGCTGTCTATGGATTGAGACCTTGGAAAACCATTAAGTGCCCAAATAAACTTTTCCTCCATTACAGTTGTACTGTTCAGATCATTTAGTCACAACAGTAAAAAAGGCTGACTAAAACAAGTCCTAACTATTCAGGAGGCTGAAGCAGGAGGATCACTTGAAACCAGGAGTTCAAGGTCAGCCTGGGCAACATAGCAAAACCCTGTCCCCTTTATGCCCTCAATAAGGGAAAAAAAAATCCAGATTGCTAATTCATGAATCCATCATCCCGATGACCTTTGTGGTGACTATTCACAAACTGATTTGCAGGAGGAGGGAAATTTTCTTCCTGCATTCAGAATTTAGTGCTTGTGTGACTGTTTGCCCATCTTTCATACCGACTGAGCTGGCTGAAGGCCTGAAGGCACTGGAATCACTTGGCTTCTGCTGCAAAGATCGGAAGAAGTCCTTGCCACGAGACCCCCCCATTTGTTGAAGTTAAACATCCCTTTAACTCTGACCATACCCAAGTAAATGTATCTCCTTTTTGCTTCATTAATTTTAAAAATGTGGAAGGTTTGGGGTTTGGCTCAGAGCACTATAAAACACAAAGTCTTGTCATCTGGAAAATGCCTTTTTTGCTGCTCTCAAATAGAACTAAATTTAAAAGGAACCCACACAGAGACCACCAGGTAATATAGTGGCTCTTTGCCCAAAAACATTTGCTTCTGCTACCCTGCGAGTAGGGACTAGTGGTGTTTAAAATCTATTACTTATGAGATTGTAACTCTCCTGCTGGCCTATTAATCAGATTGCTTATTAAAACTCTGCTGACTTGTTCATTTAATGGGTTTCTCCAGTGCAGCCAATGCTTTCCAGAGAGCAAGTGCTATGGAATTTCAGGCTCTTAATGGAAACTGACAATATATCACAGGGGGTGGAAACCTTGAGGATTTTAAGCGGTTGGATATGAATCGCTGTCAGCAAGCAGCTTATTTCCAGAGCTGTTCAGTGGTCCTGAGCCTGAGTTAAATGTTTTTCCACATAGCAGAGATCTAGACAGTTATCACTTTCGTTGCATTTAGTCCCCTTGAAACCAGAATTCCATAGCAGTGGACCCAGGGTGTTAAAATCCATTGTCACACTGGGAGTCATAGGAGGGACTGGAAGAAGCAGCCAAGAGAAATTTATCTCACCGTCAGGAGTATAGTCTTTAAATAAATATAATTGATAAAAAGAACAAATAGGGCTTATTATAAATGTCATAGAATTTTCTACATTTATACTATCTATAAGAAGTTAACTAGTGTGGAAAAAAGAATTTCAAATCTTGGGCTTTTATGACCTTAGCCAAAATTTCTGGCTTAAAACCACATATGTGACCTTCAGGCCTTCAAACCCTGTATCTATTTAGGAGTGTTTTCCATAGTGTGTTGGTGCTCAACTAAATGCTGCCTCATGGACAAAAGTGGCTGCTGGCATTGCAGACACTGAATCTTTGTTCAAGGAAGGAAGAAGTTCTTATCAGAAAAACCAACATTTTCTAAGAACTGTGTCTTCCATGCATCCACAGCTACAGGAGAGGCTGGGCAAATGTGCTGTTAGCCTCCACTTTAGAAGCTAGGAAGCTATAAGAGAGAAGAGACTTCAGTGTGTGGGCAATGACAATAGCCACATATTACCTAACAGCTGGTGCAGTAGCTAACACAGATTGAGGATTTGTGGGATGTGCGACACACTAAGTACTTTACGGGATCATTTCATGGGAGCCTCACAACAACTCTCTGGTGTATGAATCCTATTATTGATCCTCTTTTTCATTTGAGAAAGCTGGACCTTAGATCAAATAATCTACCTGAGTGGCACAGAATTTCTTCTTCCCCACTTTCATCATCATGAAATGGCTATCCCTATTGCCACGTAGCTCTCTTTCAACATAACTTGTGCTTTTTTTTTTCTCTTTTAAATATTTGACATTTTTTACCCCATGAAGGAAGAGTGAGTGGGGAAAAAAAAGGATTCAGGGTAGCTTCTTTTCTGGCTTGAGAAATTAGGAGAGCATGATGTTTTTCCTGATAGAGGAAGAATAGTTTTGTCAGTTTTTGTCAGTTCCATCTTGAGTGGGTTTAGTAGGTGGCACCTGTCAGTCTTGTAAGTGGCTGATGGTAGTAGGTGTCTAGAGTGCAGGAGAGATTTCATAGAATTGAACCAACGTTTAGAGACTGAAGATCAAACCAAATCAGTATCCCAAGATTCAGCAACGTACATATTTTTTTTTTTTTTTCTGGAAATGCAGCAGAAATCCAGAGATGACTGATGGATCTGAGTGGCTTCTTCTACAGACACTAACATTGTCATAGGCAGTTTCTAAGATGGGCCCAGATGATGCTGCCTCCTGATACCAGGTCCTTGTGTGATTAACCCTTGCCCCCTCGGGACTTTGTACCTATTGACTTGCTTCTGATTATTAGGATAGCAGCAAACATGGTGGGATGATGTTTCCATGATGAACTTATAAGTGGCTGTAAACTCTGTCGTCTTAGCAGACTCGACCTTTTCGGTTTTCATTGCCTCAGTCAAGGAAATGACCATGTTGGAGAAGTCCATGTGGCTGTGCATTTAGGGCACCTGCTGGCCAACTTCTAGCAGGATACAAGGCCCTCTGTCCAATCGTTCTTGAGGAACAGAATTCCACTAAGGAAGGACCAAGTGAGCTTTAGAAGTGGATCCTTCCCTAATCAAGCTTTCCAATGAGACCTTAGCTTTGGCCCAGGACTTGATTGTAGCCATGTGAGAGATCCTGAAGTAGAAGGCCCAGCCAAGCTGGATTCCCCACCCACAGATATGGAAATAATAAATGTGGGTTATTAAACCACATTTGAGGTTTGTGATCACTTATCAAATGGCAATGGAAGACAAATATACCCAGAGTTTACCGAGGGAGTAGGGCCAGGCCCTGTGGCAGTAAGAGGCTATATGCCTATTTGATTGTTAGAGCCAAGGGACGGGCAGACTGTCTTTGGTGAAGAGAGATTGCTTAGATATAGAAATAAATTACCTGCCTTGGCCAATTAAAACCAGGATGGAGAATCAAATCATTAAACTCACTGGAGAAATGAGAAAACCCCGAGGGGATGCAGCTATATTTAGATCAGACTCTAAGCAGCAGCTGGTGCAGGAAGTAGGCCAGCCACGCTGCAGGAGGAGTATTTGAGCCTCAGGAGGTGGATAAACCCTAAACAAAACCACCTCAAAGGGCTTTGGACAGGACTGAGGAGGCCAAGTCACCAAGCAGAGCATCAAAGAAACTTGTAGATTTTCCCACTGGAAATGCATGGAGAGGAAGAAAAAAATCCAGTTGTTGACTGAAATCACTCGGTATGCTTGTTCTGTAAGCAATTTCCTTTCCTCTCTACCCACCATGTTCTTATAGAAAGCATCAATGGCTATGATATTCATTAGCCTGGGCTTCCCTAACAGAGTGCTGTACCCTGGGTGGCTTAAACAACAGAGATTTATCTTCTCACAGTTCTGCAGGCTGAAAGTCTGAGATCAAGCTGCCATCAGAGTCACCTTCAGGTGAGACCTTCCTTCCTGGTTGGCAGGAAGCTGCCTTCTTCTGTGTGCAGGTGTGGGGGAGTCTCTGGAGTTTCTTCCTCCTCTTGTGAGGACACCGCTGCTATAGAGTTAGGGCCCCCGCACTCATTATCTAATTTAACATTAACTATCTCCTCAAAGGTTTTGTCTCCAAATACCCTCACACTGTGGTTTATGATTTAAACATATGGATTTTGGGGGGAAGGTGAACATGAGTTCTTGATACTTTCCCGCTACCAAGTGCCTACAAAAAGTCAGCTCAGTTATAACAGGATCTTGGACTGTCTTTTTCATCAAGAAAATAGTCTTTTTCAAAGACTATTATAGTTTTGGACATAAGGAAGTCTACAGTGAATGTTTCTGAATGAATGGAAGAGGGCCTCCTCCCTGATACTCTGATATTGAAGAAGTTGTGAGACTAGATCAGGTCTTATTTTTTTTTTAAATAAAAGATGAATAGTTTTCATTCAGTCTTATTGGCAGTTTTATTATGAGATTTGTAAATGCCACTGGGACTATAAATCATCTGATTTATTTACCCATTTTATCCATCAAAGATTTATTGAGGACCTGCTAGATGCTCTGCACAGGGCCAGGTGCTTATGGTCAAGCTGAGAAAGATGAGATGGAATTCTTGTCCTCAAAGCATCTGCCATGTGTTTGTGGAAGGATGTGGTCAATACAAGAAGCAGTTATGTAACCACACAATTGTAAGACATATAAAGGAATCATTGAGAAGATCATACATTCCTTCCCTGGGGATTCATAAGAAAATGCAGTCCTACTAAAATAGAATGGATACCTGATCCATTAAAAGCAGAGATTTCAGTATGAGTTGATGGGAGTTCCAGCTTAAGAAGCATTTTAAATTCCACTGGAGGCTCCTGAGAGAATACAAAGTGAACATTTGGTATCTGGATCCTGTATCTGCCAAGCTTCCCTGCACTAACAGGAGCAGGCTCAAATTTTATCTTCAAGACGACAGGATAGGGAGAAAAGGAACCAGAATCAAGGAAGGGGAAAGTTCCTGTGTCTGTAGAATTCTTATGATTTTTCAAATTGGACTGACTACTACAAGGGGATTCCTAGAATTGTCACTGCTGTCCTGGGAGTCCCAGGTAGCCACAGGACTTGGAATTGTCCTTCTTGGTATTTAAGCTGCAGAGGGCAAACACGACCACCAAGTGGCATCAAATCACAGCCAGACCTCTGCAACCCAAGGCTGGCCAGTTGCTGGAGCTACTCTGGTCACTCATTAATCTCAACATAATGTCACTGCCCTTTTCCACATTTTTGTATCCCACCTATTTTGTACCCAAGAATTGATAACCATGGGCCCTGAACAGATCAAATCCTGTCTGAGCATAGGAGACTAAGACCTGGTCTTTTGCATGTTTCTTTCTGCCTATGGATCTATGGATCATTGCTAAATTCCACTATCCAGTTTCAGAAACAAAGCACAGCAAGGTTAGCAGATCAGATCTGAGCTCTCTTCACCTGAGCATATCACTCCTGGAAAGTTCCCGGGGATAGCAGAAATATGGCAGGCATGAACCAACGTTGTGTGCTAAGCTGAAAGCCAATGTCTACTTACAGACACAGCATGAGGCAAGAGCATCTATGGGGACAGGATGAACGAGAGTGCCTGAGCGTTCCGGTCACTCTCCCTGGAGATCTTATACCTTGTTTTGTGGCCACCAAGCTGTTTAGTGTAGGGCATTCTGCCTTGACATCAGCTCTTTTCCTGTGGGCATTGAGTTCAAACAATATCACATGTGTGACAGTACTCTATAAACCCTGAGGCACAGTAGCCAGGTCTGGGCTAGACACTGCTGTGACTCCTATGCTGTCTCTACTTATCCTCCCGGTGGGGTGGGGTAGGGTGGGGTGTCTTTCAAACTGTAGGCTTCAGACTCGGACTGTCTGAGCTTAAAATACAAAACTCTGGACTTTTTAACTTCTGTTAATTTAGGCTTTCTCATCTGAAAAATACAGGAATAATAAGAATCAACTTTATTAGATGGCCATGAGGTTTCAATAAGAAAAATCCACATAAGGGGTAGCATTGGGTACAAAGTATTCAATAAATGTTATTCATCAGCAAAAAAAGGCTAAATGCTAGATTTTCTTTTCTTTTTCATTATGGTATCTTTCTAGATCATTTTTTTAAGCACCATCAGTGGATTTCAATGGTCTAGTTAATGCCCCAAATGAGGCACATCTAATGATTAGGAATTGTAACAAAAGAACAAATAGACAAATGTACTTCTGTAGACTTAGAGACATTATTGCTCCAAAAGATACAATATGGAAGGAATTAAACAGTACAATATAGGCCATTAGAAAACTCTTCCAGTACAAAATACTTTTTTTCCCCACAGTTCTGTTATCATTTGTGGGAGATGGAGAGAGATTTGAAGTCTTCATTTGCTTATCTCATCTTTGACCTCACCTAGCATGTCAGTTTTCAATTGCTATGACCAAAATACCTGCAAGAACAACTTGGAGGAAGAAAAAATTATTTGGGGCTCACAGTTTGAGAGTTTGATGGTTGGCTGGCTGCATTACTCTGGGCCTGACATGAGACAGAATATCATGGTAGAAGATAGTGGCAGAAGAAATCTGCTCAGTTCATGAAAGCCAGGAAGCAGAGAGAATGAGGGGAAGGGGCCAGGGATGGATGTAGTCCAAAGTGACATACCTCAAATGACCTACTTCCTCCCCTCATGCCTCTAGTTATCCGCTAGTAGTCCATTCAATTATTAATCCATCCAATGGATGAAGGTCAATCCACTGACAAGGATACAGCTCTTATAATCCAATCTTTTTCACCTCTGAACATTGCTATATTGCTTGACACATAAGCTCTTTGGGGACATAATTCGATCTAAACCATAATACCCAGGTAACTTTGTGACACATTTCTCGCTTTAACATATTCCAAGTGAGAGAAGATTGTCAAGGTCCATTTTCAGGAATTTACTCTGCTGAGATGAGAAAATATCTAGATTTTTGAGAAAAATCTCTAAACAGAATGTTTTCAACCTTAATACTAATGATATCAACCTTAATACTAATGATATTTGGGGCTAAATAACATTTGTTTCGGAGATTTCTTACTCATTTCAAGGTGATTAGCAGCACCCCAGGCCTCTACCTACCAGTAGTATAAAACCCTGTTGTGACAATTCATGTCTCAAACTTGAGGACCCCAGGGACAAACTCTCTAAGAACCACTCTTCAAACACATGCCCACGGATATTTTTTTAAAAAATTAAGGGAAATAGGAGAAGCCAGTCATGGTGGTGCACACCTATAATCCCAGTGACTTGGGAAGCTGAGTGAGGCAGGAGATGATGACAAGTTTAAGGTCAAAACAGACCCTGCCTCACAATAAAAATAAAAAATTTCTGGGAATGTAGCTTAGTGGTACATAGATAGGTTCAACCCCTTTATATTCCACCAAACCAAAACAAAAAAAACCCCAAAAAACCAAAGGAATTAGAAGAATATGTAGGAAATAGGAAAAAAAAAAAGAGAACAAAATAATATCTCTGGTGATAGGAGAAAGCTTCATATTCACAAAATAGGAGCAGGAGGCAATAGAAAAACATTCCAGGAATGGAAAATCTTATCAGAAATAAAATACATATCAATGGTGAAAATTAAATAGAAGGGGTGGAAGATAAAGTTGAATAAATTTCCCAGAAAAATAGAACAAAAAAATCAGAGAGAAAATTGCAGAGTGGGGTGAGGGTGGTGGGTGGGGAAGAACATACTTTTGGAAGATCTAAAATTCAAATAATATTCCAGAAGGGAGAAAAGAGGCGATGGAGGGAAAGAAAGCTTTAAAAATAGGTTCAAGAAAAATGTCATAATTGAAAGAGAAGAATTTCTAGATTGAAATGACCCATATGGAATCCTATCCATGAAATTTCAGAATAGTTGGGACAAAGACATCTTGAAAGTTTCCAGGGAGGAAAGACCAGGTTATACAAAAGAATTCTGATTTTAAAATAATATTAACATGTCATATTAATGGGGTTTAGTGTGAGAGTTCCATTTATGCCTATAGCATAATGATCAAATGCTACTATTTTCCAAACTCTTCCATTCACACCCTTTCCAATCTCTAGTGGTTCACCTCATCTTTTGGATATAGTTCTGAGACTTATTTTTAAAAGGGATATGTTTTCCTTTTCTCTCTCCTCCTCTCCCTAACCTGGGGGCGGGGAACAAGATTACCCTGTGTTATCTGTGCTCCATAGGAAGAAGATATCTGCGGAGGATCTGGGAAGTAAATATCTCTCAAATTAACAGGGGAATCCTAACACACCCCCCAGGATGCCCTGGGACCCCCTGTCAGGGCACACCTGGAATGTAGCCTTTGAAGAGTTCCTTTAAAATCCCCCATGTTCCTCTTGATGGACAGAATCACATCCTCAGGGACAGGAGTCCCTGTGTTTCTCCTTTGCTAGGGAAGCAATAAAGAAACTTTTTCCTTTTTTCTCAAAACCATGTCCTCATTACTAAATTGGCATTAATTGGCATTGAGGACAAGGACCAAGCTTTTGGCAACATAATCCCTGTTCTACATTTTGGTAACCTTTTCTTAGCTTCTCTGTATGAAAGAATATGTGGTAGTTATCTTTCTTTGTTGGTTTATTTCACTTAACATAAATTCCTCTAGTTTTGTCCATTTTGCTGCAAATGACAAAATGGCAGTATTTTATTTTAGTCATGATATAATATCATATGCGTAGCACTACTCAGTATGTGTGTGTATATATACATATACCACTCTTTATGCATTCATGTATTGATGGGCATCTAGGCTGATTTCATACCTTAACTATTGTGAATTGCACCACAATAAACATGGGCATTCAGGAGTCCCTTTGGTATGCTGATTCATTCCCTTTGGATATATGCTCAGCAGTGGGATTACTGGGTCATATGGTAGATCTATTTTTTAGTGTTTTGAGGAATCTCCATACTGTTATCCATAATCATTGTACTAATTTACAATCCTACCAACAGTATTTAAGAGTTCTTTTTTCTCCACATCCTCTTTATTACTTGTAGGTTATCTTTTAATTGTGTTGATTATTTCCTTTGCTGTGCAGAAGCTTTTTAGTTTGATGTAATCTCATTTTTCAGTTTTTGCTTTCATTTCCTATGCTTTGGGGGTCCTAGCCAAGAAATCATTTTCTTTATCAATGTCTTGAAGTGTTTCCCTCATGTTTTCTTTTTCTTTTCTTTAATTGATTTCATTTTTTTAAAATACACGACAGCAGAGTGCATTACAATTCTTATTACACATATAGAGCACAATTTTTCATGTCTTTGTATATAAAGTATGATCATACCAATTCATATCTTTATACATGTACTTTGTTTTTTTTTTGCATTACAATTCTTATTACACATATATACCACAATTTTTCATATCTCTGTTTGTATATAAAGTAGGTTGACACCCAATTTGTGTCTTCATACATGTACTTTGGATAATGATGTCCATCACATTCCACCATCCTTGCTAATTCCCTGCCTCCTCCCTTTCCCTCCTACCCCTCTGCCCTGTCTAGAATTCATCTATTCCTCCCATGCTCCCCCTCCCTACCCCACTATGAATCAGCCTCCTTATATCAGAGAAAACATTTGACATTTGTTTTTTTGAGATTAGCTAACTTCACTTAGCATTTTCTTCTCCAATGCCATCCATTTACCTGCAAATGCCATGATTTTATTCTTTTTTATTGCTGGGTAAAATTCCATTGTGTATATATACCACATTTTTTTTTTTATCCATTCATCCACTAAAGGGCATCTTTCCCTCATGTTTTCTTCTAGTAGTTTCAGATCTTTTATTTAGGTCTTTGATCCATTTTGAGTTGATTTTTGTACTGGTTGAGAGACAGGGGTCAAGTTTCAGTCTTCTATATGTGGATATCCAGTTTTCTCACCACTGTTTTTTGAAGAGGCAGTTTCTTTTTTCAAGGTGTAATTTTGGCACTTTTGTTGAGAATCAGTTGGATGTAGATGTGGGGGTGTATTTCTGGTTTCTCTATTCTGATCCATTGCTCTGTGTGTCTGTTTTTATGCTAATACCATCCTGTTTTGGCCTCCATAGCTCCTTTGGTATGTCTTGGAATATTGTGATGCCTCCAGCTTTGTTCTTTTTACTCAAATTATTTTGGCTATTCAGGTTCTTTTGTGCTTCCATATGAATTTTAGGATTCTTTTCTCTAGTTCTGCAAAAAATGTCATAGCAATTTTGATGGGGATTGCATTGAATCTGTATATTGCTTTGAGAAGTAGGGACATTTTAATGATATTAATTATTCCAATTCATAAAGTTGGGAGGTATTTTTATTCGTTTGTACCTTTTTCAATGTCTTTCATCAGTGTTTTGCAATTTTCACTGTAGAGGTCTTTAACTTCTCAGGTTAAATTTATTCCTAGTTGTTGGTGGTTGTTTTGGTAGCTATTGTGAATTGGATTGCTTTCATGATTTCTTTCTCAGTGAATTTGTTAATGTTGTATAGAAAAGCTACCAATTTTTGTATGTTGATTTTTGTATCCTGCTGCTTTACTGAATTTATCAGTTCTCATACTCTTTTGGAGAATTCTTTAGGTTTTCCTGTTGACAGATATGATCATCTCAGGACTGACTTCCACCATTCTGATTTGCATGCCTTTTGTTTCTTTCTCTCACCCAATCACTTTGGCTAAAACTTCTAGAACTGTATTAAGTAAGAGTGATGAAAATTGACATTCTTGTCTTGTTCCTGATCTTAGACGAAATGCTTTCTGCTTTTCCCCATTGAATATGATGTTGACTGTGGGTTTGTTATATGTAGCCTTTATTACGTTGAAGTACCATACTTCTATATTTAATTTATCCAGGGTTTTTATCATGAAGGGATTTTGAATTTTATTCAATACTGTTTTCTGTATAAGATAAAAACATCTTATGATTTTAATCCTTTATTTTGTTGATGAAACCTATTATGATTATTTATTTGCACATTATATAGGTCAGCATTCCTTGGATGACAAAATACCTGAAAGAATCAACTTAAAGGGGGAGAGGTCATTTTGGCTCATGGTTTCAGTTTACAGTCGGTTGGTTCCATTGCTTTTAGGCCTGTGTTGAGGCAGAACATAGGAGAGTACATGGTAGGACAATGCTGTCACTTCATGGTGGCTAGGGAGCAAACAGAGAGCATGCAGGGTGGGGCTGAGTCCCCAAAGCCTTCTCTTTTACTAGGCGCCACCTCTTCAGGGTTCTACCACCTTCCAGTAGTGCCACAAGCTGGTGACCAAGTCTTTAGCTTATGGGCCTTTTGGGATATAGTTAAGATCCAAAGCATACTATGTACATTAAGCCATCCTCACATCCCTGGGATAAAAGCAACTAGATTATGGTGAATGATATTTTGCTGTGCTATTGAATTTGATTTGTTAGTATTTTCTTAACAGTTTTTGGATATGTGTTCATCAGGGGTGTTGATCTATAGTTTTCTTTTTTTAAATTGCATCCTCGTCTGATTTGGTAACAGGGTAATTCTGGCCTTGTAGAATGAGTTTTGAAGTATTTCAATTCTTTGGAATATTTGGCATTAGTTCTTTTAACCCTTATTTTTCTGTATTGTCCTCATTCTAAGAGGAAGCCTATTATCCACACGGTAGCTTCAGATTTATATTGTTCAATTTAGTAATCTAAGTATAAATATGTTCTCTTTCTCTTTAGTACTAGCAACAATCCTGATATTCGTTCTGATTCACTTGGTTTAGATCATATGACCATCCCTAGAACATTCCTTGGGTCCTGGAGATTGGGCAGGCATGGGAATGTACTGGAATCGGGTTCTGTGTGTTTCTAGCTGAATAGCCAGGTCTTGGAGTAGGAGGGAAGTGCATTCCCAAAGGAAGTACAGATGCCACTATCTGGAGGACAGATGGTTCTACAACACCCTTTTGGTTTGCTTTTGGTAAAGCTGCTAAGCCTTAGTATAATGAATCCAAATTCAGCATGCAAAGGTGATGATCAAGGGAAAAGAGCAATTCCAGAGAGCTCAAAGTGATGGAGAGAAGGCACTGGGGTGCATTAGGCTAGGTTCTGCAGGACACAGACTCTTGAGAGGATGATGTACATACAGGAAGCATAGTGGGAGCCTTTAGGGGCCACACGGTGATGGAGCAAAGGGATCGGGTTTTGGCAGAGGGAAGAATCAAACTGAGATGCAGAGGCTTCAGCTGAACCCACAGGTAGCTCTGGAATTGAGGGGCCAGGCATGGCCATCCCTCTTTGACTAGTCACACCATGCAGGTTCCCTCTTGGGTGGGGTCATCTTTCCAGCTACAATCTGGCCAGGCAGTGGGGGTGTTGTGAACTGCACACATCTCCATTATCTGGGGACATTTACCCTGAAGAGGAAAGCTGGGACTCGCACCATAGCATCCAGTGCAGCACGTTACGTGGACTGTGGGGATGTAAAACTTGGCAGCATTGGGGAGATGGATATAATCCTTCCTTGAATGTGAAAGACCTCTTAGGCAGATGAGACTGTTTGGAAACAGTAATGATTTGACTAATAATTGCAACTAGTCAACTCTAAAAATGGTCAAACTCAATTATCAGGTGAGAATGGAAAATAATGCAGAAAGCTAAGGGGGTATTATGTCTGAATTTTTTTAACATAAAGCTTTTCAACCATTCAGCCTATTTTGGGTTTCCTATTTCCAATCTGTAGAAAATATGCATGTGTGTGCACACACGTGAATTCACAATTAATCCTGCATACCTTCTAGAGACACCTAAGCTTCTGCGTCAATTCCAATAAACTTCCCCAGAATATCTTTGAAAGGAGATGAACAAGTTTGACAGAAAACTTTTTGCATGAATTTTTCCCTTCCTCAGATTGCATAAATTTAAAGTGTGAGTCTGCCAAGTGTTCAGTGATGCTCTGCACGGTGGCTTCTGGCAGGGACACTCTGTACCAGCAACTAAACGAATGCTTTCCTGAACCATGGACTTATTATCCATTATCACCTGCCCTGTCCCCCTTTCCTGCACCAAGGCTTTCTAAATGACTGAGGAAGAGAAGGGATTTTTTAAAAAATTTTTTTCCTAGATCCACAATAAGACACTGCCCAAGGATATCAGTGCTGAGAGCTTATTGGTGGATAAGGGTATGGTGATTAAAAACTGCAAGCTGGCAGTAGGCAAGAGAGGTCAGGCCCTTGTGCTAGGGACTCTGCCTTTGGCAGGGGAACTTTCTTGCTTTAGGATACACAAGATGAATGGGATCATATAACCCCACTGCTGAAAATCATTCTGATTATACTGTAAACATATTCCCAATTTCCTAGCCTGGCTCCCCAGCTCCAGAGCCTGGGGCCTACCTGCTCTTATAACCTCATGTGAGGTCACACTCACCCTCCGATCCTGAGGTTATCCTAAGGGTCTCCCAACCTGACAAGGTTTCCCATCCATAGCCTTCATCTGGGATGGTCCTCTACCATCCATGGCTGGCTTCTTTTCTGGGAGGCCATGCTGACCACACTCCTCCGATTTGATTCTCACACAGTGAGCTCTTGGTTTTCTTCACTGTACACAACCATCAGAATTTGGGACTATTTGCCTACTTAAGTGCTTGTCTCTTTCCATACTGGACTCTACTCCTGGGTGGCAGGGACAATAGCTGGTCGTCACCAGACAGATGGCATATGAGTTCTTTAGATGAACAGTGCTTCACCCTGTGCTTAACTCTTGTGACTTCTATTGAAAATATTTATAGACTTTAATTGCAGACTTTGTGAATATGGAAATCTTTCACAGACGTTAGACGACAACATTTCAAACCCCCTTGGTGATGAGTGGCTTCTCCCTCCCTATTCTCATTGAGGTTTTATTTGAGAGGTAACCTTCTACAGAACATTACATAAATTTTAAAGAAATTTCATGTCTATCCATGGAGGTCCAGATCAATATGTGGGATGTCTATGGCATCCTGGAAGCTTCCATCTATTCCCTCTGGGTTAATTCTTTACTGAAGATAACCACTATTATAATGCCTATTAATATAGGTCAGTTTTGACCATTTCTTACCTCCTTTAAATACTTGCTTTTGAGTTGCATGTTGCATCAGTAATTTGTGTTTTCTGTTGCCCTATAAATTCCTTTGTGTAAATATTCCACAGTTTATGTAAGTATTATGCAGTGGAATGACTGTGGATTTGTCCAGTTAATGGCTACTGGCAACTCTGCTAGGGACATTATTTTACAAGTATTTTATGAGTACTCACTCAGACCTGCTGGGTTCAGGCTCCAGTGTGGACTAGCTCCCAGACAGGCATGCGTTTTGACTTATTAGGTACCTCCAAAGTGGCAGGACCAATTATACTCCCACCAGCAGTGCCCTGGAACACCCCCTACCTCCATATCCTTACTAGCACTTAATATTTCCTCATGGTTAATTTTAGCCATTCTGATAAAAGTATGGTGTATCTCTTTTGGGGGTTTAATTTGCTTTTGATAAGAAATGATACTGAGCGTCTTTTAAAATGTTTATGGGTCAGTTGGATATTTCATGGGTCACTAGGGTATTTCATCTGTGTGTGTGTGTGTGTGTATATGAATTGCCTTTATGTGCCAAGTATCATTTTTTTTAGGAGGTTGACTTTTAGAAAAAAAAAAAAACCTTCTAATTGTAGTTCTTTGTACATTTTGGATAGGAGTTATTTAACTGCTCCATGTGTCTCAACTGTCTTCTCCCAGACTGAAGGTTTTTTTTTTCCTTTTCCTGATGGTGTCATTTGATGAACAGAGACTCTTAATTTTAATAAAAGCTAATATATCAATCTTTTAGATTATGTTCATTGCTTTTTGTGTTCTGTGTAATCTTTCTCTTGTAGAGAGGTCCTGTTTTTAATTAAAGAACATATTAAAGAGATGTTGAAAGAGGTTTCTGGCACTCTTAACATGGCTTTTGAAATCAAGAGGCTTGCAACATGGCGATAAAGCTGAGAGCTCTTCTGTCCCTTTATGGAAGCCTGCCTCATCCTGCCTGGCCTTGCTCAATTCTTCCTTCCAACTGCCCTCCCACCCGCCATGGTGCATTTCAGAGAGAACCTAGATGGGTTAATCCCATACGTTGGTAATTTCTTGGACAGAACATAGCCGAGTCGCACTCCTTTATAGTTACCCATCAGGAATATTCAACTCAGGAAGACAACAAAGAAATGACACCACAGGGACCAAGAGTCATTCACCAGATATATTTGAAGTCTAAGCTCTTGGAGCTATACACGTGCACAAATGATTCAGTTGGTGGAAATCTTCCCCTTCCCCTTCATTTTAAAACTTTTCAAACTTAAAATAGTGCTAAAGAGGTTTGCATAATGTGCGTCATGGAAATGCCGAGGCAACTGAGACTTTCACAGCGTGAGGAGGTTCCACTCAAACATGGCAGGCGCTTCCCATTCCCTACTGCTCCCCTGAGAAAAACCCCTCTGTCTTCCCCCCAAAGTCCAACCTAGTGAAGGAGTTGCTGGATCTGAGACAGGTTAACATGGACATGTGGCAATACCCAGACTCACCACCTAGGTCATACATGCCACCAAGTTTTTGTGACTACACAGAATGGTCACTTCAACTTTTACTAAATTGTCAGTAATGTCTGATACGACTGTTTTAAAAAATTTCAAAAAAATCATTTCCCAAAATTTTCTCTCACCTAGTTTTTTTTTTTTTTTTCAGAACCTGCATTCTGAAAAATATTCAAGGTTCTTAAAAACTCAATGACCAGCAGTCAGCTGAGATTCAGCCCCCAAAGGTGGATGGATGGCTGTAGTTCTGTCATCTAAATAGCCAAATGCAACATTCCTCCATTAGAGGGCGCCATTCCTCCACCGTGAAATACATAATCTTGCCAATGAAAATCCAGAAACCTCCACAGCAAAGGAAAGTCAAAGCATTTGCTGATAACATACTCCTCAGATTTTATTTTTACAAGGAGTCTTCATTTTTCCTATAGAAACTTAGGATTTTACAAGCAAAGCTCTCCTCAGTTTCACCTGTACTGTGTCCAGTACTATATTGCTATATTCACAGTAGAACGGACTTTTAATTTCTGAGTGATCAGTCTATGTTTTAAGTTTCTGAGGACACTAACATACACCCTAGGCAAAAACCACAACAACTCTTCAATCAGTTGGCTGCATTATTGTTCTTGTGTGTTTTTCTGAGGCTTAGGTCATGAAAGTACTTCCTCACTCCATCATAATTTGTAATTGCATCTAAGGTAATTTATTAATGTACAGGAGTAGATGAGGCCTGGCACATACAGCAGAAGTTAATGGTTCTCTAGGTGTATCTTCTGTAATGCACTTTGGGCTGGAGAAATAGAAAAATCACATGTAACGAAAACAAAACTTTTTTGAGCATACGGGCATTGCGTGAGCAGGATTGGCATACATTTATCTCTCACCCTTTCCCTGTTTGAATATGCTCAGCTGTTGCTACATTCTGGAGATTTAGCTAACTTTAAATCGTCTACAACTGACACTTGCATCATTATTTAAAAACAAGTGGGCTGAATAGCAAAGATGTTGGCTAATCATTCATGTATTGGCATATGATGTTGTCGTGCCCTCTTAAAATTCAGTATTATCCATAATAGTGTGATATTATCAGATTATCTGCAATAGTATATGAATGCATTCATAAGCAATGCACATATCATGTTTTTAAGCAGCTAATGGCTGAACAACCACTAAATAAAAAACATCCAGATTTTAAAAGCACAGCTGAAACATTTGTACAAATATACAAAGAGAAAAAACAATCGGTTCAGACACCATGAGAGACTTTGATAATAAATAGTTCGTCTGAAATCGGTCTCTATCACCCTGGACAAGCCTCCCCAATGAGACTGGGAAGTTCTACATGGAAATGATGTTCAAACTCTATTGAGGAATATCTTTGGGGCCAAGCTCAATTTTGCCTCCAGGAATTTTAACAGAGCTATGAAATATTGACTCAAAATAGTGACTATACCCAGACTTGTCAAGCTGGATGATACGGATTATTTTTTTCCTATTCTAGGTAGGACATGGCTGGATGCTGATAACCTGTGAGTTAGAGTATATCCTCAAATCATGAAAACAAATGCTGGTGATCATGCATGTCCTGGGAATGTCGGGATGCAGAGGACTGAGAGAGACCAGATAGGGATATCTCATGCAGTCAAAGTCAAGTTTACTTATGGTCCTATTTGAGTGGCCAGGAAAAAAACAACACGCACATAGGACTGGGACTGAAAAGGCTCACAAACAACACAGGTACTGCTTGTTATCGATGTGTCTGGCTTGGATCAACATGAGAGAACAAAGATATAGGCTGTGCTGATTGTTTAATAAGAAAATACTACTTTTTCTAGAACCTTCTAAATAATGAATTATACTTAATGGGTATGATATGATCGGGAGACATATCACCTTTTCCTAGCCCTTTTGTCCGAGAGGCTTGATTACAAGGAAGGAATCTCAAACAACCAAACACCCAGGGATTTAAAGGCAATTAATTTTTTTTTTCTCTGACAAACAACAGGGAGGGGGAAAAAGCATGATAAAGAAGAGACGGATTTTATACTCAAGGTGGAGCAGTAAGCTCAGTTGGACACAGAGGGTGGCGGGCCCGGACGCCGGGTTTGGATGATTTTTGGCTTTGGGGAAGTCTTTGGATCCTCCTCTCCTTCTATGTCGCTGTCGCACACATGCACAACCACACTTGGGGTGGACTCTGTTCCCGCGTGGAGCTCGTACTTCTCTCCTGGAAAGCAAGGGACATGGGTGAGAAGGAGGGAGGGTTTCACAGCAGATCCTCTGGCAAGGTTTGCCCAGGAAGTAAGAAGGGCACGTAGCAGTGCTTCAGAAAGTCTGGGGTCATACATGGGGATAGCGTGGTGTATAGGAAACAGAATGCGATCAATCTGAATTGTACCCCAGCTCTACCACCTAGCCCCTGTACAACCCTCAACAAGCCATTTAACCCCTTGAGGACCAAATGAGTCTGGCCATGCCATTATTTGGATCCTAAATATTCCCCCAAAGCCCAAGTATGGAAGGGATGGCCCCCTTCCTAAGTGCTATTGGGAGTTGTTAAAACCTTTAAGAGTGGGTCTTAGTAGGAGGAAATTAGGTCATTAGGGTTGGGCCCTTGAAGGGGACCCCAGTCCCTTCCTGTTTCCAGTCCACCATGAGGTGATTAGGTTTCCACCACCTGCTCCCACCATGATATATGGGCTATCACGAGCCCAGAGCAACAGGGGCAAATATTATGCACTGAAATCTTTGAAATCATGAGTCAAAATAAGTCTTTTCTCCTATGAACTTGATTATCTCAGGTACTTTATCATAGTGACAGGAAGCTGATGAACCTAGAACATCATATTAATTTCTATTTCTAGTCTTGCTACTAATTGCTGAGTAACCAAAAGCTAATCGCTTTACTTCTTCATCTTTTGGATAGGGTAGTCTCTAAGTTTCTCTCCAGCTCTTCAATTCTTACAGCCATGGCTGCCCCCAGGAAGAATAAGATGAGATTATCATTTGTCCAGAATTTGTAGTGTTTACTGGATAACTGGGTTAGGTGACCATCAAAGCCCTTTCCAGTTTAAAAATATCTCATTTTTGACTGGCTCATTTTATAATCAAATCACTGTGATGCAACGGGCTTTCGGTTTCATTTCAGTAGGTGTTTATTGAGCATCTCCCATGGTCTTGTCATTGCTGGTCATAAAGACCACAAAGTACAATGAAAGCACTGTCCAGGGGAAACAGAAAGAATCAGAATGTAACATGGAGAGTGTTAGGGTGGTAATGCATGTTAAGGTCTATGGTACCCAATTTAAACAGCAAGTAATTTTGACATGCTTCTTATTAGAGGTGACAGTTGACTTGGGTATGACAAATAGACGACCTCCAGGTGGAGGGGCAAGAGAAGGGGACC
Organism: Callospermophilus lateralis; assembly: GCF_048772815.1. NCBI lineage: Eukaryota > Metazoa > Chordata > Mammalia > Rodentia > Sciuridae > Callospermophilus > Callospermophilus lateralis. The sequence continues at coordinate 109,070,520 of NC_135310.1, read as the reverse complement.
ATTCTCAGTCTTCATGCTTAAAACTTCTCAGATTAACCATCGACATCTTTATCTTTCCCCCATATCCTTCATTTCCAATCCTCACAAATCAATAGAAAAAAATAATCTAAAAATGATGTCTTCCAGATATCCTCCTGGCTGGTGGCTCTCCAGGACTCATTTGAGCATGTCCACATGTCTTAGTCCATTTCTTCCTTTTTTGCTTGGTCAAACCAGTTTACCTGTTGCCCCCTAATCACAATAGCTACATTATTATACCCACTAAAACTAGCTATTTATACTTGGCATAGTCTCACCTCTTTCTGAGATCTCCCTATATCCTGCCCTCCTTCCCAGATAAAGACCAGACACCATCCAGTCCAGGAGTCTTGTCTGATTTCCTGTCTTTAGTGGAAAGTGATTCTGCTGGACTGCTTGAACAAGTATTGTCAGCTGTGGCAGCAGGACACTGGTTACGTGCTTCTGGGCAACCCATCTCGGTAAGCAACAGTGGTGAAAATGGCAAACTCTACAAGGGACCTTTGAAAATTCTGGTACTGACAGAGAATGAGGGGCACTAATAACGTAATAGGTATCAGAGCTCTTCTAAGTGATACAGGAAGGGATGGACACACCAGAGTCATCCTTGTTATTGGTTGAATTGTGCCCCCCTAAAAGATGTTGAAGTCCTGACCTCCATGTCCTATGAATGTGAACTTATTTGGAGAGAGGGACTTTGCAGTTGATTAAATTAATAAGAGGATATTAGAATCAGTCCTGCTACAACAAAGACTGGTCCACACCCAGGGAGAATGCCATTTGGAGTTATGCTGTCATAGCCAAGAACCACCAGAAGTCAGGAAAGGGTGCTGGAACAGATCTCGTACAAAACTTTCAGAGAGAGCATGACCCCGTGTGCATCTTGATCTTGAACTGTGGACCTCCAAAACTGAGTCAACCAATTTTTGTTGTGAAAGCTACTCAGTTAGTGGTACTTTGTGGGCAGCCCTAGCAAACTAATATAGCCACACCCTGCTAAGAGGGTTCTCTTTCTGTTCAGAGTCTGCACCCCCAGCATCCTGCTGTGTTGAGGGAAGGCTTTTCTGGGTGAGGGACAGTGAATGTTTCACAACTCCAGCATTTCTCTGGAACTGGTAGTAGCAAAAAAAAAAAAAAAAAAAAAAAAAAAAAAAGAAAAGAACTAGGCAGAGCCATCGGACTATGGCTTATGAAGATTTGCAGCTTGCAGTCTAGATGTGGTGAAATGTGGGAGCTGAGGTGGACTAGTTTGGATGCAGGTGAGGACAGTGACAGAAGTAGGATGCCTGTGGCAGAACCAGGTGCATGTCAATCACTCGGGCTACTTGGAAAGCAGGAATAGAGAGTGAGCGCTAACCTAATCAGGCTGCGGTCCACTTGGCAGTTACTGTACTGCGCAGACGTGTAGGCACGGAACACCGCTTGATGTCACGGAAAGTTCATTTAATAGTGTGGGTCCCCTCTTCCCTAGAGTATTTTGTCCCATCTTAAAAGTACTCCATTATCAAAGTTCCAGGATAAAAGAAATATATCAGGTATTGCTACGGAGAGGAACCTGCATGAAACTAGCTTTGCCCGACAGGTGTGGGAGAGGCTCTGGGCTGAGGGTGGGCAGACCTGGTTGGTGGCAGCTTGAAACAGTGGTTCACAACCATCTGATAATTTACTCAAGGTGCTTGTTAAGAACAGATTGCCAGGATGGGATGCAATCTTGCGAATTCTGATTTAGTGGAATCTTCATTTGTATTTAGCACCCCCTGATGCTTCTGGTTGTTTCTGTGTCTGAGTGGCCAGAGTTTCATGGCTATGTGGGATAGCAAGGGACTGTGGTCCCCTGAGGGTACTGGCACACACTAATGTGCCCCTTTACTTCTTCCACTCTGCATCATTTGTTTTTAATTGGAAAATGGTAATAGTTCAGAGAGAGGATAGGGGAAAGAAGGGCACGTAAAGGAAAAGAGGCGCGGGACTCCAGGTCAGGCCCCCAGGCCTCCTGGCCACCAGCACTTGCTCATTTCTGGCACTCTCAAGTTGCTCAAAGTCCAACAACATCCAGAGTGCCTAAAAATTTCCTTTCTTACTTTTTCTTTTCACACACTCTTTGCAATTCTGAATGAAAGACACGCTCAGATAAAAGAGGAAGATGTGATTTCTAAGTCCTGGAATAAGATGATAATTCTTGTTTTAGCAGGTAGGGTTTCTTTCTCTCATTTGAAGAAGCCCCTTAGAGGAAACAGCAGCTGTGGGAGTCATGCTTATGGCTTGCAGAGGTGCAGGGGGATGGCATTCTGCCATCCTCAGAGGGGGAGGCCACAGAAAGGACTCTGCCGTAGCAGATTGAGTGTGGAGGTCTCTGGTCCTGGGGTTGAGGTGGTGGTGATGGCAGGGGCCAGGCCAGAGGACTGACCAGACACCCTGTCCCTTTCCTCATCTATTGGCAAATATTAGTCTTCCCACTCCTGGTACCTCAATTGCAGTAAAATACACACAACAAAGTTGACTTTTGATTATACCTTTTGTGGGCCCTGGCTTAGATACAGAGCATTCCTTAAAGACACCCATTGTTGCAGTGTGATTATCACATTGGAAGAGGTGGCTTTCTTCTCTGAGTAGCTGTGGGGGATGGAAGAAGCCAGCAAGGGGGCACCTCTTTATGTTGGGGGGGGGTGCAACTTTCACATCAGGTGGCTATAGTCAGATTGGCTACTAGTGGAGCTATTTTACCAGGTGATCCCATTAACTCCGACATTTCATTGTTCTATTTTTAGAAAATTTCTTACTATCAAAATCCAGCAAAGCTTAACAGCTGCTGAGAGCCTGCAAACTAAAAAGAAATGACTTTAGCCTTGCTGGATTGAATTTTTCTTTTTTTGGCCTTTTTTTTCCCTTTGGGCTTCAACTAATTCCTCTACCCTGAGGACTGACGTCAACGCTGTCACCATGCAAAGGGACCGACTAAGCTTAGCTGGGGACAAGGAGTCCTTATCCACCCAGGCTGGGGACAGGTCCTATCCTAATGCAGGGAGAATGGGACCCTGGATCAGCATTTCTTTTTAAAGGATGAGAGGATTCATCTATCCTGTGCTCACTCCTTCGTCTGTATTCAAACTATCCTTTACCCTGTACAGAGAAAGGATGCCAGAACCTGTCAAAAAAATGCATTGATCAGGGTTTTCTATCTACCCCCATGAAATAAATACCCAAACAAAATCCTTTAGCACCTGGCCAAAAGTTAAACTCTCATGGAAGCATTTGGAACTTTCTGAGGCTTGGCCAGGGTTCAAAACACATGCCCAAATTCTGTTTTTCTTTCTTTCTTTCTTTTTTTTTTTTTTTTTTTTTGAGTGGGTGGGGCAGGTTGGTGACAACATTCCAATTCCTACACATCTGGAGGAGGAAACATGGGTGCCCATAGGCTGCTTCCTGTTCTTAGAAGGAGGAGGTGAAGTCTCTGTAGTTCTGTCACAGGGAAGTGTGATGAGGCTGCCAGTCCAAGTGCCACAGGAAGCCTCCATCACACTGGGACCTTTGGCTCATGGGCCATGATGGGCTCCTTCTTGGATGCTAGCATCATCAGTGTGCTGATGCAGTTTGTGCAAATCCAATATAATTCAGGTGTTAGAATAGGGGAATGATACAGAGCCATATGTATGTGTACTAAGTAGGGTTGAGACTGATTGTTCAGATTCTTAGAAAACTTTTGTGAGGGAAGGAAGATCACGTGGTCCACTAGGAAATAGATAGGATCCCTGCACTGGAGACTTCCAAACCACAGCAAAGTCCAACAGGTGCAAGGAGCTTTATCCCTTAGCATTTACTGCTGGTCTGGCAAGACTCTTCCCGGGTCCTCCCTCTAAGAGGAGCTTATTCCAGGCTGCCTTCATATCTGCACCCCAATTTCCTGACATCTCCATGTAAGTTTCCTCTTCCTCTCCAAATTCACATATCTAAAGTAGAATTATTCATTTGCCTCATGGACACACATTTCCTTCCTGGCTCTCACATTAATCATGGAGGCTGTCTTTTTTCTAGCCTTTTAGGTGCAGAGACTTGGAGTCAGTTAATGATTTTTCTTTCTACTCAGTCACTAAGTCTCTGAGTGCTGCTTTGAAGCATTTCTGCATGCGCTCCCCTATTCGTGTACCCACCTTGTGATGACCCTGCCCGAGACTTGCCTCCTGCCACTCACCAGGGGGCTCCCTGTTGCTTTCCTCCCCATAGAATCTAATCTCCCCAGCCAGAATCAACATCCTAAAACTAAATTTGGAGACGCCACCTTCCACATACTAGTAGTGGGACTCTGAGAAAGCCATATGTTTTTTGCACCTCAGTTTCCCTCATCAAGGCAATGACGATGCTCACATTACCAGGAGATTAGGAAATAAAGAAATATGGATCAACTAGTTTACCAAGTCCTCCCATGATGCACAGTGTAATTATTCAGGGTGATATTAGTTTGATCAATGCTGCCACCACCACCCCACCCCTGCAAAGAATTTCATTTCCAATACGATGAACTCATCACACAAGGGTTCAAGAATCAAGCAGCCAAATGATTGTAAAGATCTTTCACTCACCAGAATCTGCTGTGAAGTGCAGGAAGAGGTGAATGATATGTTGAATCCCAAGATTCAAGTGAATAGCCCAGGTACCCTGTAATCTAATTCCCCAAATGGATCTCTCCTCCCCCCCCTTCTCTGACTTGTCCTTGGGAAGTTTCTCTCCATTTTCCTCTTTTCCTCCCCATTTACATGCCTCTGTTCCATGAAATGGAAAACCATAAGTTCCTGTTCTAAGAAAACTTCTGATTTTCTTTCCCCAAGTTGGTCTGAGTCACTTATTTATAATGCTTAATGATATCCCTTTTTGTATTATTCATTAGTTATTTCGTCTAGTGATGTTTTATATTCCAAATCACCAAAGCTGCTTTGGGGGTTGCTGCAGCTCAGGGTACACACTAATGCTCAATAAATGATTAGCTGTGTCCAATGTCCTTCACAGATATTTGTATAATGTCCAGTATGTACTCATGCATGAATTTTCCTCCTGTGGTTTACCTTATGTAAATTTTTTAGCATTTCAACTAAGCTGAAAACTTATGCAGGTATCTACCCTATTTATTAGGACTCTGTTGGTGCTGGGCCATAGTAGGTGTTGTAGAAACTTGGCATGTTCCTTGAATATAGCTGTTTAGGGAATACTTCCTAAATGCCAGGCACAGGTCTGAGTCTCTAAGTGCTTCCCCTAAACAGGTGTCTAATGATGACATGAGCTCTGTGGTGTGGGTTTCAGCATGTCCAGTTATGGTAAGGAAACTAAGCTCCCTGCAGAGCCAGAATTCAGACTGACTTTATTTCGCCAACCACATTAACCATCCCCTCTGGTTCTGCCTCTCATTATTCTCACTGTTTCACATTCTGCAGGAAACCCTACTGGAAAGGAGTCTTGTTTTAACTTTTACTTCTAGCACGTTTTCATGGCAACATATTTTCAGTGTATATTTGTTCTCTAGCTAAAGATAGACTATTTCTCCTGAACTTTGCGCCTCATTTTGTTTTGAACTTTGCTAGTTATTCTAGGCCAGGTCTCTTTGACAATTAATCTCCTATAAATTATAGCTGGGTACAGTGGTGCATGCCTGTAATCCCAGTGACTTGGGAGGCTAAGGCAGAAGGATTGTAAGTTTGAGGCCAGCCTCAGCACATTAGTGAGGCCCTAAGCAACGTAGCAACACCCTGTCTTCTATAAACTAAGTTAATCTCCTATGGAAACTGTGGACTTGGGAAAATATCCTGTTTCCCTCCTGTTTAATTTCATCATCTCGCATAAGGAAGTTGAATTCTCAATAGGGATGTTACATGTTGTAGCACATCATGCTTTCCAAAGATGAATATAATATCTCTCCTCCCATATACTCTCCTAGGACCTTGCCATTTCTCCATGGAGGAGTGCTCCCTTCATTCCCTTTTTGAAAACTTGGACAGACTTTTATGACTGCCTTGAAAGAATATGGCAGAAGGAACCAATATGACTTCTGGGTTATAAAAATGCCAAATGCTTCTGCCATACTGTTTCAGGATACCCACTCTTGAAACCCCACCTCCATGTTGTAAGGAAGCCAAAACAGCCTGTGGAGAGGAAGCAGGGCCCAAGCCACAGCCAGTCATCAGAATGAACACTCCTGAAGCTGATTTGCTAGTCTCCAGGTGTGCTGTCCCAACAACACTGCGTGGCACAGAGATGAGTCATTACTGAGCCTTGACCAAATAGATTTCTGAGCATAATAAATGATGATTGCTCTTTTAGGCCTTAAAGTTTTGGGGGCAGTTTGTTATGTAAAAGTGAGCCTGGGTCACTCAAATTCTGTTCAAGAGCTAGGGGAGCTACTACAATTGAAGTTATCGCCTGTAGTGTCTTCCCTTTTCCCCTGCTGGGGCCCTGTGTCTTAGTGGATACTTGACTAGGTCCAGTGGTTCTTGCATGTGGAGGACATCTTGGACCTCTTGCTATCTCTATCTCTATGGCCCCTCTTCTATTCCTCCCCAGTGGAAGAGGAACAATACTAAGGTGATTTGGGGGAAAAGAACTGGAAATGCTCGACTCACTCTCTCCCACTTTTCACTTTGAGCTCTCTCTTCCTCTGAGAAACCTGTGTTCTGCTCTGGGCTCTGTGCTAAGCCTGGCAGGAGAGTCCCTGCCCAGGGTTGGGGAGCCTGATGCTTTCTAGCTCCATGGTGGTGTGAGTGCACCTGTGTGGTGCAGGATGTCCACTTCTTAACCTTGTCATCCAAAACCAAGCTGACAATTAACAACAGCAACAACTACTCATCGGTCTTCTGAACCAAATAGGGTACAAACATCAGTGTCAATAATCAGTCTACACTGAATTTTAAAACAGGATAGTGGCTTATCAAAGCAAGTCCTAAGAACATTTCCAATAGAACTCCAATGCAGAACCCTATCGGGGTTGTGTGCTAAGCTTCAATTTGGATTGAGTCCTTTATATTTGGTTGAGAATACAAATTCCAATATTAACATCACTACAGGAAAATGGAGTGGCTTGGCTTAAAGGGCACAGGACCTGCCTACTCTGCAAGAGGGACTAGGGAGCCCCTGCGGGTGGAATGGTGACAGTGGACTTTGTGCATGCTGGCTTTTCTGTGCATGCCCAACTGTTGGTGAAAGCAGAGTTCAGTGAGCAGTGCAGGATGGTTTAGATGTGCTTGAAAAGTATTCATATGTAGGTTTTATTTCAAGAGTTAAGCTTATGACTTAAATTCAGCAGGAAAGGAAGCCCCACGAGGCTGCAAGTCCTGGTTTGCTGCTCCCTGTCAACTGGGCAGGCGGAGGGGTCCTGCACTGTCAGGTGTTGGGTAGGGACTCCCCCCAGGAAGTGGGACAAGACTAGGAGAGGGAGGCAGGGTGCATCCCCATCTGGGGCACCCACCAGCATTTGAACTGTCACCCCCGACCTCACTCCTGCTGGGGACTGTGTTCTTCAACAGAAGGACAGAGTTAAACCAAAAAAAAAGGACATTTTCCAAGCTGCACCCCCAACCCCCAGATAGATGTGCTATTTAAAGGTGTATTTTAAAAAATGATTACCAGTTTATTATAAAGGGTTTTATAAAGGATGCAAAAGTGAAGAGCCAGATGAAGAGGTACATAGGATAGTCTGGAAGGAGCACTTCTATCCTGGGGAGTTGGGGTGTGCCAACCTCCTGGCATGCGGATGCATTCATGAACCCAGAAGCTCTCAGAACACCACCATTCAGGTATCATCAGCTATTGATTAGCTTGATCTCTAGCTTTTCTCCTGTCCTCTATTCCCCAGGGGTGGGGAAATGGGACTGGAAATACTAGGTTTGGATTCAAGGGGCTGTCTTTCTAGTGACCAGCCCCCATCCTGCCAGGAGTCACATTATTACAATAAAAGATACTCCTATCTCTCAGGAAATCATGAATTTTAGGAGCTTTGTGTTAGGAATGAAGGACAAAGACCAAATATTTTAATGGTATTTTAAAGCCACCTCTTGGTAATCTTGCTTTCTTCTAGTTTTCCTAGGGGAAGGAAAAGTGTGTGTGTGTGTGTGTGTGTGTAGATGCATGCGTGCACACATATGGGGATCAAGTACAAAGTTGTGAGCAGGTGCTACTCCTGTGTATCCCGCCCTCTCCTCTCTTTCTGTGCACACACTGTGCCTCCACTTAACTGGACTCTCCTTGCCTCTTGTCTCAACACCCCTTTGTCACTTTTCAACTGGTGTGATTATAGTGTCCTTCTTAAACAAGGGCTGGTCTATCAGTGGATATTGTTGCCATCACCATGACTTAATGACTGGGTCGGGGTGAAAACTGGCACTTAGCAGGTAAGACCCAGGAATGCTAAATGTACTGCCTTGCATAGGACAATCAGCTCCAAACATCACGGCATTCATCTTGCCATACACTGAACTCAGAGCCTAAGATGTGGTGTGACAGTGAACTAATAATAAATAGGTGACACAGATTGAGCATTTACTATATCCAGGGCTGGATATAGATATTTATATGGCTTGTCTCTTTTGATATACACCCTGATTTTCTGTTTGGAAAACTGAGGACAGAGAGGTTAAAAAACGTGCTGAAGTTCACACAGCCCATAAAAGATGGAGCCTAGAATCAAATACACATCCTGAGTTTTAATCATCATCCTAAAGAGAAAAAGCCTCTCTTCATGCTGGGTCATTATCCATAGCTATGAAATAGAAGAGGTGGTGTTCAAGAGCAAAGGGGCTTATTGGAAACTAAAAATCACAGGTATTTGGTAGCTGCCTATTTACAAGATTAATATGGAGAAAGAATTTCTTTTCTTAGAGTGAAAAGGATTCAGGATTAAAACAAATATTCCAGAATTTGGTCCTCTGTAAACTTGGACTCTCTGATTCTTTGTATTTCTGTGAGTGCATATTTCCTGTTTCATTGTGGTAAGCCCTGGAGATGGGCAGCAGGCTCCAATTGGATCTCCTAGGTGCCACAGTGTAGCCAGTGTGTTGCCTCCTGGGGTCAGGTGGCCATGACATGGCATGGCATGGCTTCCCCACCTCAGTAAGGGTCATATGGGTTCACTGCAGGAAAAAAGTATTATCAACATGTATGACGGGTCTTCTCCTTCCTTGCTCCTCACCAGTCCTGACCTGTATTCAAGTGGGAGATGGGAAGGATTTAGCAAGATGTTAAAAGATGGAGGGAGAGGTCGAACACTTTACATCTGTCATAAGGGGAGGGGGCCTATTTCATAAAAGGAAATTTGCTTCTGGAGGTTTCTTTTTCATACAGGTTTAGGGTGACCACTTATCTTTATTCCCTCCTGAGACATGTAGGACCCAGAGTTCTTCATGGGGCGCTGTGATTGAGGATCTGAATTAGTAACCGAGATGAAAACTAGAAACTTTCAAGGAAGGTAAAGGGCCAGAGAGGTGGGGAGGCAGAGAGAAAGAGCTGAGCAAATAACTTCTCTGAATCTTAGAGGAAGGAGCTTTTCCACCCAGGCAAGAAGAGAGCAGCAGAGATAGAGCTGCTTGGGCACTCCCTGGAGACTGGAGGTTCTCCTCTCTGGGAATGGACTGTATTTTTTGTTTTGGTACTAGGGATTGAACTCGGGGGCACTTAACCACTGAGCCACATCCCCAGCCCTTTTTAATATTTTACTTAGAGATGGGGTCTCGCAGAATTGCTCAGGCTGACTTTGAACTCCTGATCTTCCTGCCTCAGCCTCCAGAGCCACTGGGATTACAGGCATGCACCTCCATGAGTGGCTTTATTTTTCCTTCTTAGAATCAGAGGTGTGGCCAAGGCAGTAGCTCTAAGAACACACATACACCTAGAGTGAAGGAGAAACACCAAAAGAATCCTATTTTAAAGTACTTATTTGAGGGTGGTAAAATTTATTATTCATCTTTTCTCATTTTTTGGCCTATGTATCTTTTCAGATTATCTACCATCTGTACATTTTACCCTGTGAAATAAGTAAAGGAAGAGCTTCATGTTGCTAGTTGGTAGTGATTAAAGATAAAAAAAATTATAGAATTATGTGAGCAGAAGAAAAGCCCCTTTAAAAATTTCTATTAAAAATAAATTCTCCCAGAGAAAATTCTTGGAAAGGAAATGGAAACTTGGGAATGTGTTTCAGGATCACAAGCCTGAGTCCCTGTGTAGAGAATGATGTGGGGAGGGGGTACTAATTGCCAAGGTGCCTCTCATGTCTGGTGATCAGAATATAGCAAAATTGTTGAACCTACGGAGTCCTTATATAATATTCATCCTACACGTACCCCAAATATAGGTGCTCATCTATATTTTAAAAACTGATTTTCTCTACATCTGAGTCAGAGCCTAGAATAGAAAAGGTTTCTTCCTTGTAACGTTAATTAAGGAAGTATATTTTCCATTTCGGGAAACAATGTGTACCAGCAGAAACACCAAAATTGCTTTACTATGGCATGTTTCAATAGAGCAGAATTTAGGAGGAAAAATCTAAATATAGCAGACGTAGGCAACTTGAAACTCAAGCGCCATTTTAAACCTTCTTCTGTAGTTAACTAAAATTGATCTCCCTAACAAGAGCTAAAAATAGCAGCAGGGAAAAAAAAGAGTAGACAATGACTTTTCATATTGCTGCCTGCAGGCATTTTCAGTGACAATGAACATGACCTTCCAGAGCCATGCAGACAACAGAACAAGGCTGGCATTTCATAACAGGGGTCCCCTGACTTGCCACCTGTTTGGTGGGGCATGCATCTCAATTTTGCCATTTTTTGCTAACTGGTATGGATAAGCTGTTTTGCTGGGCTGGGTTTTTCTTTTTTTTTAAACACTTAAAGAAAAACAGCATTGTTCTGTTTCTGAAATTAGGGTATTATGACAATAGATATTATCAAACAAATAAAAATTTTCAATTCATTTTCCATGTCAAGGTCAGAGACCATCTTGGTCTAATTTTCTGTTAGGTGATGAGATTCTACAAAGTCACCAGGTTGAATAGAAACACAAAGCCCCTATTTTGATAGGATAAACTTCCCCTTAAACAGAAGAGAAGGTAGCAAATTCTGATTTGTGTGTCCCCTTGGACATTAAAGGAAAGCAAGGGCTGTGCCCCGAAATCTGAGGCACTGGGCTGGTTTGGTAGGAGGACAAAAATCAAACAAGATATGGAAAAAAAAAATTTTTAAATTGTTTTGTGTTCGTAAACTCTCCTTTCCCAACAATTTTTAATTTTTTCTGGAGAAATTAATTTTACTATTCAACAGACCTTTCCGCCCTGGGAGGTTGAAAAAGCAGAGTACTTTTTTGCTTCTTTCCAGTGGCGGAAGAACACATTTTGACTTACCAGCTGTGCACCTTGACAATTTATTTAACCACTCCGTGCCTCACATTTTCCAACTGTATGATATTGGCAATGCTTGCCACTGTGTGCGACTGTTAAGTGAGATGAGATAGTAAGGTGTTTAGAACAGTGCCTAACACATAGTAAGCACTACATGTTAAGTCATTGTTTTTACTTATTTTACTTCCTGGGTCAAAGATAGAATATACAGTCATGGAGACAATGGTTAAGAGTGTTTGATACTGTGCCTCTCATGATTTCTTAGAACACAAACTTGCTCTCACTGTGAGACACAGAACTGAAAGTTCTCCAATGTTCTGTGGCCCTTGTCTCCAGTTGTAACATCTTGTTAATGAGTTCAGAGGATTCCTCAGGAACTACAGGGTCAGGTTTTGTCAGGGCTCTTTTATTCTCTGCCTGGATCTTTCTAGAAATTTTTGACCTGACTTGGCCCTCTCTGAAAGAGGATCACTAGTGTCCCTTTTTAAAAGGACAGGGATGCTGACTTAGCTGTGGCTAATCTGAGCCAGGATCTGTGTCTGTGCCTCCCTGGGAAGCCCCCATCAGCCAGTGGGTGCACTGCCGTGACCCTGAGTCCTTCTTGCCCTAGATCCCTGCTCCTAGATGTTCCTGCTCCCCACCCACCCCCGCCCCCAGAGAATTTACTGAGCATTAATGTTAATGCTTCTAAATTAAGTATTCCCTCCTGAGTTTTGTCACTGTCCTGTATGAATATTGCACAGAACTCAAGCAAAGAAATGATAATTAACAAAATATCGAAGCAACAAGTATAGGGATTAATTTTTAAAATGGAAAGCAAACAAAATAATCTGAAGTGGTGTTGATGTGGAAGTCTTAAAGTGTTATCTCATGTTTTGAGATTTTTCTTTTTAAATGACCCTGTGCAAAGAGTTCAAAAGGCCAGGAAAACCTTCGACCGATTTTTCCCAGCCTCTTTAGATTTCTGTGTCCCTTCCCAGTCACTCCACCACTAAGCCATCCTCCCGGGTACAGCTCCTTTCCTTTGATCATCTGAGTGGCTTTCCTCTTGCTCTTATTCTAATTTGTTTCTGAGCTTCTGGAGCTGAGATAGTCATCCCTTAAAATGAAACGAGTTATCATTGTTGCTGAAATGATTCTGCCAAAGGGTTAAAAATGAGTTTTATGAAATCATTTTTTTTTAAATGGAAATTCTGGAAGTAATTTCATTATTGAAAACATTAGCTCAGTGCTGCCTAACTCAGTCTGGCTAAAGCCCTAAGAGGGCAATATCTTCCTAGAGAAGACACCATCCCCAAGCAGGCCAGCGGCTCCTCAATTCATGTGTCCCTTGGTTCATTCATTCAGTACTTATTGAGCACCTACCATGTACCAGGTGCTCTCAGGTGCTAGAAGACCAAAATGTAGGAAAGGCAGCAAGTTGAGCAGTAGAAAACTACCCCAGGAGAAATGAGAACTTGTGCAAAGACCAGGAGTACAGAGGCTCCTTGCCTTGGCACCTTGCTGGGGGGAGAGGGCAGAGATGAGGGTGTTCAAGATCCAAGGTAGAGCCAGTTCCTTCCTTGGTGCAGCTGAAGCAGGGCCTGCTGCAGTTGGTGTTTGTCCCCTAGAAGTTCGTGGGCTGGAACACTAATTCCTCAGTGAGGCAGTGTTGGGAGGTGCTGGGGCCATGGAGAGGAGCTAGGGAGAGACGGAGGTACACCCTTCTTGCTTGAGTTCTCTAAGGACTGGATTTGTCCCCACAAGAGCTGTTTGTTATAAGGCAAGTCCACCCCTCGTGTTCTCTCTGCCACCCTTGCTGAGCAGACACTAGTGCCATGCTCTTGGGCTTCCAGCCTTCAGGACTGTGAGCTCAAACAACCTTTTTCCTTTATAAATTACTCGGTCTCCGGTGTTCTATTGGCGCAACCTTCAATATAACTTCTGTGATATTTTCAACTCAGTTATTGAATACAAACCATTTCTTTCTGTGGGGTGAGGAAGCGGAGAGAAACAGCTTCAAATCGCTGACAAGGAATGGAGAGAAAGCCATCAGGAAAATACATCCAAGCGGTGGCTGTTTCATGGACAACAATATAAGTCATCCTTGAAAATATAAAGAGGCCTTTGATTTTTGCACACAATGATGCATATCATTCTTAGCAGATGCTGGGCTAGGCTTTCTGGAAGTGGTGGGAGAGAGAGCTGTCACCTCAGGGTTACGATAAATGTTTTGCCAGGGTAAAAGCAGAACAGGCCTAAGGTCAGCCAAGGCAGCCAGTGTCCTTCAAAGAAAGCCAACTGGCCGGTGGTGAAGATCACCCTTGGGAATCAGAAGAGCCAGGTTTGAAAATTAGCCAGTCATGTCACCTTGGAAAAGCTCATTCTTCTCTCTAGCCATTTCCTGACCTGTAACATGGGGGTAATAGTAGTCCCTAGCTCTGTCCTTACCACATGCAGGGCACTTCCAAAATGGTTGGTGGTTCACTGGTTGTGATAAAGGAAGGTGAAGGTCATAAGCTAAAAGACAGGCATTTTAACCTTGTTGATCACTTAATTCTAAAAGAACTTCTCCCTTTTTATTCTAAGACCATTCCCTTCCTCTGGGCCAGGCTCTGTGAGCGTCTCTTGTGGGTGCTACTTCCCACTCCATCGGTCCCAGGTTGCACTTGTCCCTGGTGGCGCCTTCCAGACCCTGCCCCGAGCTCCATCAGTCAGTGAGGGTGTCTGGCACTTGCCCTAATCTCCTCTCTGCACCAAGCTCTGTGAACGCAGACTACGAATGACTATTTTATCATATTCTTGATTTTTTTAAAAAGATGATGATGGCTTGACTTTTACTGGCTCTAAGTGAGTGGACCAGAGACCACAGGACTCTGAAGGCCAGCAAGTCAGACTCTACTGGGGCCTCCTTTAGAAGAGGGAAGGACACAGCCTTGGAAGCAGCTCTGTTGTGGGCAAGTTCTCTCTCGGCCCCGGGCCTCAGTTTCCTGTCCTGTAAAATGCTGAGTCGGCCAGTGACTCCTGGGTCCTCTGGCCAAGATCTTAGTGATTCTATGAGGAATGCTATTTGCTGACCTTCAAAGTAACTCTACAGAGTGTTCGAATGTATTCCTGTTAATACCTGGGCACAGGTGTCAGAGTGGCAGCTTCAATGACTGTGGCACTAACTGGTCTCAGGATTTGACAAGCTTGTCTGCTTCTGAAATGTCCCGAATTGCTGTGGGAAATGGCTTCACCACAAATAAAGCACATCCCAAACGTGGCCTGCTTAGGAGGAGGGCTGAGGAAGCAGGCGCTTCCTGTCTGTGAACTGGACATTCAAGGAGATCCCATTCCACACCATCTCCCTATTCCTTCCCTCTCCAGCCCATCTTGGACACCTACTGCTTCTCCCAGTGGCTCTTCAAGGGTGAATATGACGGCCATTTCACAGGCCCCAGGAGCTCAGTGACTTGCTGGTGATTACAAAGAACTCCCTGCCCCTCAGGGGACAAATCTAAGCCTCAGAGAGAGAGCTCAAGTGAGAAGGGTGTACCACCAGTAGATGAAGCAGACATACTGGCTGTTATTCCCCATATACTCCACTCCCCACCAAGGAGCTTGCTTGTTCCCAGGCAGGGTTTGTTTATGAATCCAATGGCCTCATCTCCATCCGAGTAGCCAGCAGGGTAACTAGCTCCACCTAGTTTTCCTGGGAATTTCCTAGTTTGCACACTGAAATCCCACACCCCAGAGTCCCCTCTAAGCCTCAGCAAACCAGGATACTTGGCCACCCCAATTTCCAGCATTGGAAACTTTATGTATACAAGAAGCACTATGTGCCATTATTAAAAAAAAAAAAAATGCAGATTTCCTGGGTGGTTGATTCTTGGGCCAAATGTTTTGCCGACCATACCCAGAAATACTAGTGAGAATTTAAGTAGTATTCCTGAAATTTGGCATTGGCTACTAATGGTTCTTGAACTCATCTGATGTTAGAATCAGCTGGGGAGCCTTTAAAAAATACTGATGGCTGAACTTTACCCTGGATCAATTAAAGTAAAAGCTCTTGGGATGGAGGCAGAGCATTGGGATTATATTTTTGGAGAACCCCCCAACAGATGAAGCAGACACACTGGTTGTTATTCCTCATATGCTCCACTGCATTGAAAACTGGGCTGCCAGTGGTTTCAGCCCCTCCAATTTCTACCATTTCCCCTCTTGGTATATAATATGGGAAAAATAACATGACGTATAAGGTGGTATTGTCTCCTGAAGTTGAAGATGGTATTATACTTAGGTATAAAACCTAAAGAAATATTTGGAGATGTGCATATAGAAAGATACAAAAATGTCAATGGTAGCTTTGATGGTAATAACAAAATCCTAAGATGGTCTAGGCGTGGTAATATATTCATATACTGGAAGAGTATGCTGCAATGAAAACGAATGACTGAGAGCTACACATGCCAACACTGGAACCAAGTGACCCTAAGATTATTCTAAAGTTAGAGGTTTACTCTCAGTTCTTGGGGAGTTGGAGGCTTCCCTTTGGCAGGCGCATTGTCTTGTAGCAGAGTTCCTGGGTATGTACTATGACCTGCGGCAGCAATAAAACTGGGTTACCTTCTGCCAGCTGATAGGAGCCATTTTGCCTGTTCTGAGAAAACTTCCTCATGGTAGAAATCCCTGAAGAGTAAGGTAGTGCTGCCAGATCTTAAGATATCTGCATTGTAACCCAGAGGTCAAGAGGACTGCAGTCATTTTTGTGCAGGTTCTGGAATTGCTTTTAAAGAGGTGCAAAGTTGGAGGCTGCGGTCCTCATTCATCATCCCTCCCGCTGTCCACACAGGGCAATAAATCCATTTAGAAGTGCAGATGTTACCATGAACCCAGGATTTCGAGGTTGTTTGTCTTGTTTGGCGCTTCTAGGTTGCTGAGGAATGTTCATTTTTAAAAAGGGCCACAGAGCTTACCTGGTCCTAGTTTGGCCACGGCATAGAGGAGGTCGTAGTTGAGGACCGGTGTGGCATCGCTGATGGGCTGCCAGCCCACAGGAGGCGACGAGGGGGGCGAGATGAGAAACTGCTTGGCAGGTTGTGGCGGAGCCAAGTGCAGTTTGTCTCCATCTGTCTCTGGAGTCTGGACCTTTCAAACAGAGCAGGAGGGAGACACTTTACTCATTGTGGCTTCAGATGGGCATGTTGGTAAACTAAGATGTGGATCTTCATTTTCAGCCTGTGACGAATGAAGCAGACTATAATAATAACTACTAACCACACGCCCGCCCTGTGCTCAGCTATCTGATCAATCCTTGATACAGAGGATCTCTCCTCCAACTCGCATCCATGTCACCTGGAGGGCTTAGGAAAACAGGCGGCTGGGGCCTCACCCAAGGCATTAATGCAGGAGGGCTGGGAGGGGGCCAGAGCATTTGCATTTCTCCTAAGTTTTGAAGTTCTCAGATGGTGCTGATGCTGCTGGTGCACCCTTACAAGAAAGCTGCTAAGCCAATTGGCTTTTTTTTTTTTTTTTTTTTTTTTGTGGTGGGGATTAAACTGAGCCACACCCCCAGCTCTATTTTATGTGTTATTTAGAGACAGGGTCTCACTAAGTTGCTTAGGGTCTTGGTAAGTTCTGAGGCTGGCTTTGAACTTGTGATTCTCCTGCCTTAGCCTCCCGCCAAGGCGCTGGGATGACAGGCGTGCATCACTGCTTCTAGCCATTCTCTATTATCTCCCTCCATTCCTGCCCTTTTTCTTATTGATGTAAAATTAACCATTTTAAAGTTAACAGTTCAGTGGCATTTAGTACATGGTCAGTGTCTTTACAACTACCACCTCTGTCCAGTTTTAAACCCTTTCTGTCGCTCGTAACTCTGCACCCATTAAATAGTAATTGTCATTCCAGCCTCTCATCAGGCCCTGGTTGCTGCTTTCTGCCTCTGTGGATTTACCTATTCTGGACAAATATTTCCTATAAGTAGAATCATAGAATATTTGACCTTTTGTGTCTAGCTTCTTTCACATAGTCTAAAGTTTACAGGGTTCCTTACATTGTAGAATGAACCATTATTTTTGTTTTTTTATTCTAATTAGTTATAAATGACAGAGGAATGTATTTTGACACATCATACATAAATTATGACTTCTCATTCTTCTGGTTGTACATGATGTAGAATCACACAGGTTGTATAGTCATATGTACATAAGGTAATAATATCAGATTCATTCTATTATCCTTCATACCCCTCTACCTCCTTGTCTAATCCAAAGTACCTCTATTCTTCCCTACCATCCCCCCCTTATTGTGAATTAGCATCCACATATGAGAGAAAACATTTGGCCTTAGGATTTGGGGGATTGGCTTATTTCGCTTAGCATGATATTCTCTAGCTCCATCAATTTACAGGCAAATGCCATAATTTCATTTTTCTTTAAGGCTGAGTGATATTCCATTGTGTCTATATACCACATTTTCTTTGAAAACTTGGAGGAATGGAACCACCCTTTGACTCAGCTATCCCACTTCTTGGTCTTTACCCAAAGGATTTAAAATAATCGTACTACAGTGACACAGTCACATCAGCATTTAGAGCAGATGAACTCACAATAGATAAACTGTGGAACCAATCTAGGTGTCCTTTAACAGATGAATGAATAAAGAAAATGTGTTATGTTTTTGTTTCTTTTTATGGCTGAATAATATGACATTGTATGGGTACGCTACAATGTCTATCCATTCATTTGTTGGTGGACATTTGGGTTGTGTCCACCATTTGTCTATTGTGAATGGAGTCACAGTGAGCATGCAGGTACATGTATTTGGACATATATTGAGTTCCTCTTTTCAATATGTAGGAGTGAAATTGGTAGCTGTTTATCATTTTAAGGAACCAAGTTTTTTGGGTACCAGGGATTGAACTCAAGGGCACTCAACCACCGAGCCACATCCCCATTTTGTATTTTATTTAGAGACAGGGTCTCACTGAGTTGCTTAGTGCCTTTCCATTGAACTTGTGATCCTCTGCCTCCCAAGCTGCTGGTATTACAGGTGTGTGCCACCATACTTAGCCCAGGTGAGATTTTTGTTCAAGCAACACAAGTTAGTAGCAAATGTGGGATTTGAACATGGGTCTGTAACCAAGGTCCATGTGCTTTTTAATGTGCCATTCTCTGCAGAGTCCAAATGAGAAAAAATGTTTGCAGGTCACTTAAGAGGTGGATCAAGGTTATCTAAAGTGGCAGTGGGAACATTGATGGAACACTGTGGGTACTGATTTTCTGTTGCTGTGGACTTCATGAGCATTGCCAAGATCTACTCATCCTATTTTGAAATAGCTAGAATCTATTTTTGCGTGAATTAAAATACAAAATTAATTTCCATATATTTGTAAACTTTTGCCATGAATAGGAATCATTAGAACAGGATACATAGTCCACTAAAACTAAGTTTCAATTATAACCCTGACATAAAGGTTAGGAGTCATGATGAAATCTTTCTTATTATAACTACTAACTGGTATTTACTGTGCATTGACCAAGCTGTTAAAAACAAAAACTTATTTAATCTTTATGGCAACAGTGGGGGTATATATATATCATAATTCTCAGTTTACAAATGAGGGAACTGAGGCCCTGAGAGGTTATATGAGCTGCCCAAGTTAGAGCCCCAGCTGGTGGCTTCTGGTACCTGCTTCTCCTCCACTCAGCTGTGCCTGTCTGGGAATCATGATCTGAATCTATTTCTCAGTGAACTAATTATAGACTATAAACCAATCTTAAAGTAGAAAGAGCTCCATTTACATTTTTAAAAGGCAAAAAAAAAATTGCTAAGGCAAAAAGGATTAATTGTGATCAAGAATAACCTTACCTGTGCAAAGTAGAGTTTTAATTTTTTCCCTCTGAACTGGGTTTCATGAAGCTCTATCCTGGCACGGGCTGCAGATTTAGGATTGCTGAAGTTTATTCGGACACGTCTGAAACTCTTGAAGAGCTGGAATGTCACGCAGTCATCATAAGTCCGGAACAGTCCCTCAAATTTTTCCTGATAGAAACAAACACAGAGGAAGATCCATTGGTTCATGTGTCTTGTGAGATGCCAGATCTGATGAGAACAAGTAACTGAGGAAACAGGCCATTATTACTGAAGTCAGAACACCCACAATGTATGTTTTGAGTCTATTGCCTGATGCTATTCATGCCTGTGGATTCAGTTCAAGGATTCATAACCTGGATCCAGGGGTCTGTGGAGGGTTCAAAGCACATGAAACATGTTGAATATTGAGCTAAATGTTTTATGCTTTCTTCTGGGGAGCGGTATCATAGCTGTCATAAGATTCTCTAAGGAGTCCATTCTCTGGGATATTAGAGGTATGTGGTGAACGTTATTCATCCTTACCAATCTTTGGAGCACTTTTCTTAAAGATGTGGAATTCCCACCCCTCCCCAGAACTTTCTATCCAGGTAGTACTGTGATTAGTGCTGTGATGAGTCCTAGTAAAATGTGTGCAGAAGGCAGGAAAAAGTCCTTGAATAATTTTTCAGTGTCTTTCTCTGAAGAGGTCATGCATTCCAGATGAGGAAAATAAGATTTGTCCAAGGAACAGTTGTCAGAAATAGGATTCTCCTCATCTTGGGTCCCTGAATGTCTGTGTGGAGCAGAAATAGCTTTCTT
Organism: Callospermophilus lateralis; assembly: GCF_048772815.1. Classification (NCBI taxonomy): domain Eukaryota; kingdom Metazoa; phylum Chordata; class Mammalia; order Rodentia; family Sciuridae; genus Callospermophilus; species Callospermophilus lateralis. The sequence continues at coordinate 109,050,500 of NC_135310.1, read as the reverse complement.
CCTATGCCCACTCCAACCTGTAGCCAACTTTGCCTTGGCAAGAAAAAAAAAATCCCTCTTTTGCATTAAACCACTGAGAACTGGCAATAATTTTATTCCTGCAGCATAGCCAAGTCTATCTTGATACAAAGCAATAATATAAAAATTTTGATTCAATGCACAATTTCAATTCAACTGAAAAAATATCTATTACATGCTCGCTTGGTACAAGGCACAGTCTTGTAGAGATGAGGATCATATTGTTCTGACCTTTAATGACCCAACAATTGAGAAGCAGACACAGACACACATAAGAGAACACCCAGAGACTGGGGAAAGGCAGAAAAGGAAAAACCATGTGTGTGTGTATTAATGCCCTCTGTCTGGTCCCTTTGAATCTTAAAACAAAATCCTTATTATAAGTAAGACTATCAGTGCATATTAAATAACTGTTTTCACTGGAGAAATTAACACTACGGAAATAACTTTTTTTCTAATAAAAAAACCCCACCTGATTATTTGGTTTCTACAGTAAAGGTGTTTTGCCATAAGAGTGAGTACAATCAGGAAGGAGATGCATGAACCATTAATGCTAAAGATTCATAGAATTTTAACTTGAAATTGGCCTAAGAGATGATGAATGTGACCTTTTCTTCCTCACCTCAGCATTTTACGAATCAGAAGTGTGAGGAGATAAGGAGGCACCCAAGGGCACATGGCAGAGCCAAATTCCGTGACCCTGACTGTGAGAGGTTCCAATTCCTACTTTAAATGTAACCCTTGCTGTTCTGCCACTGCAACTTATTTTAAAACTGACATTTTTTTTTTTTCCTTTTTCTTCTCCCTTTCCCCCTCCCAAATCATGGGGGAAGATAGATTAACCTTCCAATCCTAGGCAGAGTTCTCTGTCCTTGGGCTCACAGACCACAGGAATGAAGGACTCCAGACTTTGGAGTTGGCCCCTGTGTATCTAAGCTCTCAAGGCTACAAATGAATTATGATACCTGACGGGCAAAAAAGGTGAAATGTCTCTTCAAATGTCCTCTGTTCCCCCTGACAGTTAGAATTATAGCTTGGGGGACAGGACTCCCTTGTGTTTCTCCTTTGTTAGCAAAGCAATAAAACTTCTTTTATCTCAAAGCCTTGTCCTCATTACTGGATTGGTGTTGGGGACAAGGACTGAGCTTTCATTATCATGACTACAGAGGTGCTTTCAACTCTGTTAAGAATTATATGTTGGACCGATAGGAAGAGATGGTCATGTCAACGAGAGCAAGAGATGGATAGCCATAAACTGACCCAAGGCTAAAGTGTGACCATGTCTAAGAATCAGCACCAGGTTGTGAGCTATCTCTGTCCTGAGGCTGTAGGAAGACGCCTTGGATATGACGGAAGAATGTCTGCCTACACACTTTCTCTTTTATACCCAGATCCATCCAGTCCAAGAAACCCAGAGAATATTCTTTAAACTTTTTGTTTCTTAACACTTAAAAGGATTTGAGAGGTTCTTCCTCCTCCTACCCGCCACCCACTTTCAGATTCTGTTCTATTCATTTTCCTATTAAGAGCAAGATGCGTACGTTTCCTCATCTTAGCTAGGACAGTAGTTGAGCCCTGGGATGCTCCAACGCCTGGGCTTCAGCTCCCACTCAAAGGGGGCTCATTAAGGAATTCTTTACCATAGTCCTAAGTTTTCCTGACCAGGAATTCCATCGATTAAAATACTTTGTTTTTCTGCAATGAAAGTGCTTTGAGATGGTCAAATGGTTTGATTAATGTGGGGAATTTTAGGAAGGGGAAGGATTAAGAGATTAAAACTCATATTTCTATGTCACTTCCAATATGTTTTAGGACAAGATCCTTGGGTCTTCTTTGTGGCTGGTTGGTTTCTCTGTGCCCAGATTGGGGGTTCTGCCTGCCCATCCCCTCTCTGAGGCCTAGGGTGTGTTGTTTAAGGCTGGCATTTGGGAGGGGGGTTGTTCTTTTCCTTTTCAGCTCATAATATTTTTAATAAACTGAGATGGGTCTTATTTTTTAGAGTTATTGACCTCTGAAACTTGATTAGGAAGAAAAAAAAATCAAGTAGCCCAGGGTTAGGCTTCAGGCAAGTGGCAGTGGGCTCACTGTGCTGTGAGGTCATGGCACACATCAGGAGCTGATCACATTATTTTCTCCACTGATCCTCCAGAGGGGACTCGGGGAAGCTGCCACCATCAAGATGGAATTGGCCATTGACATAAACCTCATTTATTCTTTGGTTTTGGCTTGAGATTAAAAAAAAAAAAAAAAGCAGATGGAGCTCTTGTACCCAATCTGGCTACAACCCAGAACTTGGGGGCCAGGGTTTTCACCATACCATATGAGGCTTCACATCTCTATTGATAATAATCAACAGCTGACATTTACTTGGCAAGTCCTCCTTGTCCAAGTCTTTTGGGAATTTACAGTTGCAGTGGGTGACAGCTGGCCAAGAACTGGGGACTTGCTAGCCATCTCTATTTCTGTTTCTGCTGGTGACATTGCAAACATTTCATTTGTGGAGGCAACAGGATACCAGATGAAATTGGTTAGAGGTTGATCCAGCATAATCAGCTTGCCAGACGTGTCCTGAGGCAAAACACTGGTAGAAAGAGCTGGCGGCTGGGGTCCTCCACCTGCTATTATGGCAGATCACTATTTTGATACTGTTTCCCCCATGCATATAGTCAAATTTTGTTGTCCTCTGACAGTTTTCTTCAGATGGGAACCCCAGAAACCCAGTAAATTCCTCATTTCCTTGATCATCAGTTCTCTTTGTAGCCTCAAGTTGGATAAATGTTCTATATCTGCCCTCCCAAGCTCTTAAAAATTATTGAAGATCCTAAAGAGCTCTTGTAATGTGGGTTTTTAATCTGTCAGTGCTTATTGAACTAGAAGTTAAAGCAGACATCTTGAAATATTTCTTATAAATTTGTTTAAGAGCAACAATAAACCCATTATGTCAGCCTCACTGTTTTAAGAGAAGTCAGTTTTCCAAAACAAGAAAAAAGAAATGTGCGAAGATTGGCATTGTTTTACACTCTTGCAAATCTCTTTAATTTCTAACTTGATGTGTATTGAAAAAGGATGAATATGTTAATAACTTTTCAAGTAATTGAATTTTCTTCCTTGATACTTCATTAAAACTCGACAAGTGGTAGTTTCTTAAAGTGGACCGCAATGTTGAATTTGAAGCCATAATCAAATGACAGTTTTCATTTGATTATATTAGGATATATTTATGTAATTTTTCACTCTGGATTTTTTTTAACCACTGCATGACTTTGTAATAGTATACATGCAGTTTTCCCAAAATAATCAGTTTCATTATACAATATAAAACTGATATTAATATTACCACCTATTTTATTAAAACATGTTTAGATATTAGAAAGCTGACAGATTCACATGAGTGGATACAAGCTTTCCAAATCTTAACTCATTATTTATCACTGGTAATGAACACTGTCAGTGATTTTCCTTGAATCAACAGATTCACCTCATTTCATTTTTTGGGAAAATGTCTACCAGACCCCTTTCTGCATAACTGTAGTTTTCCATTTCTTCTTTCAAGTAAAGATGTTGTTCCATGAGCAAATTAAGTGCCTAAGCAGCTAAGTACTTCCCATTTTGTCATTTAGAATATTAAAAAGGAGCACACTCAAGGATAAGAGTTAGTGGAAATTAATAATTTTTCTGCTTCATCTAGGACATTTTTAAAACTGACCTTTCGTGATTTTTTCCTTGTGGGTTTTTCTTTGTTTATTTTGTCTTGTGGGTGTATGATCGTGAAGAATATTTGGTTCGTCTGCACTGAATCATGCTCAAGTACCAGCAGTTTTAATCACCACTGCTTTGGTACCACTGGTATAAATGGCAACATGGATGTCTTAGGATTATTTTGAAAATAATGTGACCTCATGGGAGGTGGTCTTGGGAACCCAGATGAATCTATAAGCTTTGAAAACTGCTGTACTATGGGATCTCTGAAAAAGGATTCAGTTGGGTTGAGGCAAAGACAGGAGGTCTAGTGAGAACCTTAAAATACAACAAAATGACCACAGAACATGGCTGAAGAGGGTGAAGACAGTGGTACTGAATGCTTCTGGGAAGTCCAAGAGGGAGTGTTGATTGTTATTATCCTTGAGCAACATGGGAAGCCACTGAAAGCCAGGGAATTCAATCACCTATCCAAAGTCACAAACTTAGCCAGTTAGCAAAACCACAATGAGTTATACTACCTAAATGTTGTTGATAAAATGCAGAGGAGAAGTCCCCAAAATAGGAACAAGGAAACCAGCCTCCTTGACAATCCTAAAGAGCAGTGCTGCTAGAGAAGTCCAATGGCACCTTTATCTGCATTCCAAACCATGTACTATGACTCAATATATTTTTCAATTTTTACACTTACAGATCCCTGTGGATGTAAATATCTTACTAAGGAATTCAGCTTTGCTCAAAATCATAAGGCTCTCATCTGCCATTTAGCACCTCCTAGAAACTGAATAATGAAACAATTTATGTTTATCACCTCTCAGTGGATTCCATGGACCAGTCCTGTGCATAATCCATTTTTATGGATCATGCTGGCTTTGATGGGCCTCTCAGAAGGTCCCCCTCTCAGAATGACCGCTATTTCCAACCTTTCATAATGCAGGCTCTTTCTGTGAAGGGACTGACCAGCTGCATGTGGCAGCTGTCACTTCTGGAGTTGGACCTATCAGGATTTCTTAGGCCAGCCAGGTTTATATGAAATCATGCTTTGCTCCACCACTGGTCTTGATGCTACCTAAATAAAACATCATTATGAAGAAGATGCTCACAATCCTCCTTCCTTTATAAAGGAAATGGCCTGACCTCCTGTCACATAACTTGCTGGTCAAGATATAAAAGTTTCTATGCTTTCTCTCTGGAGTCTTTTAGAGAGACAATGATTTAAAACCCAAACTCGAAAAGGAGCCACTTGGTCCTAAAACCTCTTAGCCTCACCACACATTTCTCCCAGCAGAGCACTTTCCATGGTGTGTGTTCTCTCCTTTCAGTCGCAGTGGTGGCCCAAAGTTCACTATAGCTGGGTGATGTTACCCTGCATAGGTACATTTTTAGTTCCCTTTATTTAAGGACGTTTCCATTTCCCCTGATGCATTTAGAACCAGGGGAAAAAAAAAATCCAAGCAAGCAAACAAACTCCCCAAACAACAACAGTAACAAAACAGAGGGGTTCAAATGATCTTTGAATGGAGGTGAATACAACTTGGGGATCCCTCTTTAACCCAAAGTAAGGCATAAAAGTTATTGTTTTTAAAAATGAGAACAAAAAAAAATCACAAAAAATAACTTTTGCAATTTTTACAAAAATGTATAACCATGTGACCACATTGTTAGGGTTTTATAAGGGCTTGGTAAAGGTCAATGCAAATGAGAGGCCTCCAAGCTTCCTTTCCTGGAAACATGTATTTTGTATACAAAGTGGCCTGGAGACCAGGTTTTCAGGACAGCTAAAAAAAGTGCCGTGTTTGTATCACCACCATGTATAGGAAAAGCCACTGTTTTCTTTGTGTACTCACACTTCACTGACTGCCACCAGAAAGGGAGTTTCCCCTAGCACTAAGCAATTCCCCAGTTGTGTGAGCACCAAATGGGCGTCCTACATTTTCACTATGATACTACCTACCTGGACCTAATGTCGGACCCTACAGGTTAAGGGCTCAGTTCTATAAGGCTGTCCCCAATTCAGATACCAAAGTATCATCTCTGCTTTTGACCCACCAGCTATGACCTACACCTTCCCCTTGGGTTTGAGTATTTGCTAGAATGGCTGATGAATACAAGTAAAGCATCTCCCTGAGTTCCATTTGTTATAAAGGATACAATTTGGGGGCTGAAGATATAGCTCAGTTGATAGAGTACTTGCCTCACATGCACGCGGCTCTGGGTTCAATCCCCAGCACCACACACACACACACACAAAGATATAACTTGGTAATAGGTGGAGGAGGTACATATGCTGCCTCTGGATACTCACTCTTCTCAGCACCTTTATGTGAAATTCCCTGAACACGGTCCTTTTGGGATTTTGTGGGAGGCCTCATTATAAAGGCAGAATTGCTTATGCCATTGGCTCCTCTCCTCCCTTTCAGAAACCCAGCATGGGGGCTGAAAGTTTCCACCTTTTAATCCAAAGTTTCCTTGGTAAGAAGCTCATCCTAAGGCTACCCAGGGCCTCTACCTATCTCATTAGCATACAAAAAGTGGTTATCACTTCCCAATATTACAAGGGTTCCAGGAGCTGTGGGCCAGGAAACACACAAGACAAAAGTGATGGATGGTGGAGAAGCAAGAACAAGCAGGGAATTGCTTGGCACCTGTCTTGCAACTGTCCAATAAGGGGTACTAAGTGTCAGGTGTGTGAACTGGGGGAGAAACATACAGGTGGCACTGTTTATGTGCCTAGGACCCTTATCATGTCAACTCCATGTGGTGGCTACTCACCCTTTGGGTGAGTGAGATTCTCCCAGCACCTGGACCTAAGGCTTGTTCTGGAAGGTTGCCCTGCTCCCTTCTGACTGCCTAGGGGAATGGAGCCTGTTTTTGTCAAGTAAGATACAGTTTATGGCTGCTTGAAAGTGAAAGCTTCCTGTCTATCCCAGGATATTAGTCAGCCCAAGGGGTCTCTTAAAAAAGGGGGGGAGGGGGGAGGAGGATCTTTCCCACAGGAGAATAGGAAGAAGGATGGACCAGATCAAACTTCCGAGAGAATAGTTATGAACACTGATCTGTGCTGTATGCCATAAAATTGGACTTCTCTGCATGGTAATAAATATTTTTTATGCAGAGGAAGGATCTGACATTCTTTTTATAGCTGCCATATTTCAATTTACAATATCAGTGGTTTGCCTTGGCTCAGGGCAGTTCTGCGGGCCAATGATAGCTTCATCCCTCTCTCGGGCCTTCAGTTCCTCTTCTCTGATCATTAATCTGTAAGAATATCCATTGCTGTCATCAACCTGATTAGATGTAGGCTCTAATTGTGCATGTGTAATTGATGAAATGCAGAGTCTCCTTCACAGCTTACCTGCTCTTCTAAGAAAATGGGAATCACATTTTATGTTCATTGAAATGTTGATTTACTTATTATGTGGAGATAAAATTGTTACTAGCACAGACTCTGGAACTACACTACCAAATTCTGGACCCAGTTGTGCATTGACTCTCTGACACTTCAGTTTCTTTAACCTATAAAATAGGGACAACAGTATTTCTTTATAGAAGTGTCTTATAAAGTGAGTGAGTTTAGTGAAATCACTTGAAAAGGTGCCGAGCATCATGTTTTGTGTGAGCTGTTACTAACCTCAGATTGGAAGGTTAACAACATTTTGCTTCTATATCTATATTTGATCCATTAGCTCCAGTTGTACAAATCTCCCTATATTCAAGGATATTACATCGGTGTCTGTTTGTATCTATACTTGCACCTGTATATAATACTTAAAGATTGCAAAGAGCAATTATATGAATGCTAGCATAATCTCATAAAATTAACTCTAATTATACTAACTTGATTTTATTGATGTTATTATCTACTTAAAATATAGAACCCAAATTAACCATCAACTTCTGTGGAGCTTTAAAGAACATTTTTATTTTATTTTATTTTTGAGATGGCGCCTCAGTATGTTAACCATGCTGGCCTTGAACACCTGGATCCAAGTAATCCTCCCTCTTCAGTCCACTGAACAGCTAGGATTGCAGGTGTACAGTCACTGCTCTGGCTTTGGTGAAGCTTTAAAAGTGCCCTTTACAAAACAATATGGTAAATCAAATAATTTTCAGGAGGAAATCAACTGGGCAATTGCCTTTACTCCTTCTCTTTGTGAACCCTGCATGATAAGCAGGGATTGGAGCTCAGAGAAAGAGCCAGCAAAGGAAAAGCTGCCTGCTTGAAAAGAAGCTTATGCACAGATTAGCTTTGTCCCTCTTACTTGCCCCCTTCCCCTCCCCTCAACCCACTTCAAGGATCTTTTAGACAAACTCATCCAGAATTCCATACTCCATGTTCCATTGTTTCCTGAACATTGACTGTGAGATACACCCCAGGTACCTTAAACTTAATGAGCCTAAAGCCAATTTTCTTTGCTAGGGTCTATAAATCTGCCACTCATCTATCTCAATGAATGGCTCCTATCCATCAAGCCAGGCAGTTCAATGTTCTCGTCATCTCTACCTGCTCCCTCCCTCTGGCATCCCACCAGTTAACAAATCCTGTGTTCTCTGGACCCATCATTATCTCTGATATCAGTTCCCTGTTCTTCATTCTGCCACCAATTTCTGGGGCCACTGCAGCTTACTCTATTCTTGTACTAGGTCTCCCTATCTTCTGGCTAGCTAGCCTAGAATCATCCTTGAATCTTTGTTCCGAGAGAGGTCCTTCAAAAAGAGAATATTCTGATCATATCACTCCCTTGCAGAATTCTTCAGGGGTTCCCCATAGCTTTCAGAATGAGGCTCAGTTTAGCATTAAAAGTCCTTCCAAAAAATGGCCATCCCTCCCCCATATGAACCTCATATGCTGCCTATGACCTACCTGATCTCTTAAGTTTCTAGCTGAACTTCCACTACTTATTCCCACAGCCAGGCATTTGCTCTTTTTCACCAGCTAGCTTCACATTGTCTCAGCTTAGACCTCAAGTATGAGAAATCCTTCCTGAATCCCTCTGAGGGTCTGATATCCTTTGGCTGTGTTCCCATAACACAGTTGTCTAGTTAGTAAGAATAATTACTCCATTAGCTGGACTTCAAGGGCAAGAATGATGTCATTTTTGTGTTTTGCTCATGCATTCACTAAGTGCCAACTAGAGAAAGGGCCCTCTCGGTGATGAAATAAACCATGCAGTTTTGAGAGAACAGTGCTCCTCTCCATGCTACCTCTTTACTTTTTATTAGTTGTTGACAGACTTTTATATAAGTGATGCTGAGAATCAAACCCAATGCGCCTTATACATGCCAGGCAAGTTCACTACCACTGAGCCCCAGCCCCACCCCTACACGCTACCTTTTGATGACTGTATTCTTGTCAAAGCTATCCATCAATTCTAACAAACATGTTCTGAACACATGTCTTAAGATCCTCTGTATTATCATGTGAAGCCAAAAGCAAATTCTACACAGTTCACCCCTGAAGTCTTTGGTGACCACTCTGCTACCACATTTTCTTCCTCCACCCAAGCTTAATCTCTGCTTCTTTAGGTCTTTCACATACTTTCTTTTCAGATTTAAATGGTGTGTGTGTGTGTGTGTGTGTGTGTGTGTGTGTGTGTGTGTGTGTTTTGAGGGGTTGTTAAAGTTGTCAGAAGAAATGATGGGCAAAGGTAGAATTTAGACACATGGAAATGCTTGGTGGTAGATGACTTCAGACAAGCCTGTCACTCTAGGCAGGCAGTGTCATCATAGGATTTATAGTCACATTAATCTGATTTCTCCACTGAAGGAGGGCATTCCAGGTGGTTGAGGAAGAGGATAAAAAATATTAGTTGGTCCAAAGCCATATTTCTCTAGGAATGGCTTTGAAGCACAAGAACCATCATTATTATAGGAAATGTAAAAGAAATCTAAGATTTTTCGACAATCGGCACTTACATGGTGCTTACGTTCATTTTCATAACGAGATGCCTCATTGAAGACAATTCCTGTGAATTCTAAACTGTGGGTCAGGGGCTTGCTGATGCCGACATGGCACACTGCTCACCAGCCCAGACTGATTTGGGAAATAGCTTTTTTCCAGAATGCCATGCAGCATTGCAGCTGAAAGACGTAGAAAGCAAACTTCTGACAACAGGGGCATTTTAGCTTCTCAAGACTGAGATGAAGCCCGTTTTAATAACAGCCTTTCAATAATTGATGAGGACATTTTTAGGAAGTTTAATGTTAAATTAAAGGGCTAAATCCTAAATATGTTCCACGTCACGTCCCTCTGAAGACAGGCAATTTAAAATTTAATCCATTCATTTTCCCATTTGGCATATGATCAAAGTAAGCCTTTCAAAGGCAGCATGGTATTACTCTAACTTATTTTCCCCATGAAATTGAAATGGCATTTGCATTCTTTTAAGAAATGAACAATTTTTTTTATGACTCAGTCATTGAATCTAAAAAGAAAGTGAAATTTTTATGCTCCTAATGATCTTTCTTCCCTCTTTTTTCTCCTTTTCTATTTTATTTAGGTTCTGCTTTCTCTGTTCTGGTTTAATGACATAAGTAGGGAATGCATGTTGGTGATATAACCTTACATAAAATTAAATTTCTCATTTAAAATACATTGACTGTCTCAACTGATAAAATGACTATCAATCCATCACAAAGTCAGGATAGAAGATACCTAAAAGGAAGCCTTTCAGGTTGGAACATGATGGTCAACATCTAGCAAGACTGAAGTCAGTTTACTAAAAACAAATGTAATCTGTGGCTATAATACCATTCAGTACAATTTAGACTGTAGTTTTGCACACTGGTTAAATTTCCACTTGGGTATTTATGAACAAACAAGTAAGTGTTGCAGGTACAGTTAATAATGACTAAGGTTCAAATATTTTCTGTTTTCCAAGTCCTCCCTGAAGCCCTCATAGATGCTAATTTAATTTTATTCTCACAATAAACTTATAAGGCAAATGAAGAAATGGGTTGAAAGAAAATAAACGCCACTTAAGGTGGCCAGCTAGTCAGTGACGGAACACAGATCCTGGCACCTGGAGTTATGCTCTGAACTTCCAGCCAGCCTGCCTCCCGCAGAGGGAAGCTGGTCAACATGACTATCTCTTTTGATGCATCTCGTCCAATGGGATGGACACATTTTCGTCTTTAGTTTTGCCCAGACATATTTCAAAGGCCAGCAGTACTGTGAAAAATTCTTGTATAGTCCTAGGAAAAGTGGTGGGAAATCCAGAAGCTACACCTCTCACCAGGATGAGAGCGTCATATGGGCAGTTTGGACTAGAAGGACCTGTAAATTGTATCATAGCTTTGGAACTGTATTTCCTCACAATACATGCATTTTGTGTGTATGGAGTGGGGGCTTCTATACATAAGCTCAAGATTTTTTTTTTTTTTTTTTTTTAAACATAAGCCTGATTTAGGGCCCAAATCATTCCCAGTCCTACAAGGCGATTTGACTGAGAATTCCATGTAGAATTATTTTTCTCCACATGGTAGAAATGAAAGTTTAGGGGAGAGTCAGGGAAGCTGGGCGAAGCTAGTAACTTACACCAGAGTTCACTATAAGTAGGATGACCCTGTAATGCATTGTCCAACCCTGAACACTTTTTGAAGTAGGGGAGCTACTGGTCCTTATGCTACAACCTTGAGACTGTCTTGGCACAGTGGTTATGTGGTCCCAATTGGCTCCCCGGAATCAATGATTCCTGGACTGTGGCCCTCAGCCGCCTGGAAAGACAAGACAGCTCTATGCGTGGAAGGAACCTTTTCAAACATCCTCCTCTGTGGTTCTCAGGAACAAATCATACACATTCTATTGATGATCTTGCTACAAAGGCTATGCATTTGTATTCTAAAGAGTTAAAATAATGTTTTTAAGGGTGCCTAAAATTCCAAAGTGAGTTTATAAGAAGGATTCTATTAAATATTCAACTGAAGATATTTGGCTGCTGGTCAACTCTTGGTACTATTGCACATGAACACAGAGTTGAAATTCTTGCACCTCTCAGAAATAATCATCACTAAGAATTATCAGATCCTCCTGAATACAGACACTGTTCAAGTGCTATACATCCTTATAGTCCACCTGTGGACTGCAGGCCCCCACCAGTAAGCAACACCACCTGGAAGCTTATCAGAAGCATTATGGGAGGTTCCATACCTGTAGACCTACTGATTCTGAGTCTACAATTCAACAAAGTCCTCAGATAATGAGTATCTCATTTAAGTTTGAGAAGTACTAGGTTAGAAGACATGGTTTGGACCATTTGAGATTTAAGCACTCCCTAAACAAACTGATATAATTGTGAAATTAGGAATGCCCGATATCATCATTGGGCATTAGTGGTTTTCAGTTCTTTGTGTTAATTAACATTTGTAGAGTATGTTTGGTAATTATTCCTGTTGATTTCTTTGTTCTTGCAGTCACTACATTATCTTGTTCTCTACAAAGTCTTTGTGTTCCCTCTAGGGAGAGGGAACCTGTTGGGTAGTTGGGACATTGTGTTGGAGGGACCTGCAAATCAAGTGAAGAAGAGAGATTCAGATGGCGCAAGCTCCATGTAGAAATGTCAGTAAGGTGAAGCCCAATTTATCTTGACTTCATGTCTCTTAATCATGTACATTGGAGACCAAGCAGTATATTCATAAGAGTGACATCAGCTTTGGACTCTACAGCATGAATATAAACATCAGACTTCCTTACCTCCCTCAAATTACTTTTTCCAAAGGTTCCTAGCAATTGTGTTTTCTCTCTGTATCACTATTCTTAGAGAGGACATTAGTGATGACCTATTTCAATCGATTATGTAAAAGTTGAGCAGGGAGGCAACACATCCAAGGCCTTGTCACTGGTTGCAGGCAAAACTGCACCAGAACTTGGGACTCAGAGGTACGGATACAACACAACCTACAGACCTCACAGCAACATTAAATATAAGAAACTTCTCTGGCAGATTTCAACCTTTTGAATGATGCAAAACTTCAAATAATCCAAAAACAACACACACACATCCAAACATGTCTGAGATGATAACTTTTAAAGAAAGCCTCAAATATACATTTCATCCCAATTTTTCATTTCATAAAACCAAAGCCAAAAATGAGTAAGTGGTTCAGTAGAGGTTGTGGGCCAGTGATGGCAATACCAAGTCTCTCATTCACAAGTTTGCCAAGTTGTAGCTATGAACCATGGTGTTACTTGAAAGGATCAGTGTTCTTTTTCAAAAAGAACATGATCATAGTAGACCACTTGAAAAAGTATATACAAATATAAGAACAAAAAGACCCCATCCATCAAAAGTAATTGCTGTCAAAGTTTCTACTAAAAAACAAGCATTATGTTTTACCTAAGTATATTAGAAAGAAAGAATAAAATTGCTTCAAGGCAAGAAATATCAGTTTCCTAAAGGAATCTTTGAAAACTTTAATAAAACGTCCTAAGAAAAATTTTATGTTTCTACGTATAAAATGTGTCACGTGTTTCATGAAAATCTAAAGGTAATACTGACTTTGGAGTAAAATTTTAAGACCTCTATTATCTATGTAAAAAAAAAAAAAATCAGGCTACTTAGGAATTAAATCATAGAAAAATTGTAAAATATTTTGAATATATTTTGCTATCACTCTAGACTTCTGACTGATAACAGAACCCAAGCCAAGAATCACTTTTGTTTCTCCCAGAATGTGGCCTCACTGCTTTCTAGCCAACTGTGCTATGCACAAGAAGTGTGATCCTTCTCTGATTCTGACTTCAAGGGCTTTACAGATTTTCCTTACTCTTTGGAAAAAATTAGCAGAAATGGTGTCAGGACAAAACCAGAAGCATATGGGAGCAACCCCAACTATTGCATGCAATAAACAAAAATTACCAGAACTATTAGTGACACCCCTAATTCTCTTGACCTGTGAAAATTTGGATTTTTCTATTTCAAAAAACACATTTATGATAGTTTCCATAGTTTCACTCCATCCAGGGCACACATTTCCACTCCTTTGAAAGATTCACATCTGTCTCATTTTTTCTTCCTAGAACTTCTAAATGCCCTTCTATTTTTGTTGAAGAGAAAAGGCATAGCTTTATCTCATTGGTGTCACCACAAAATTGCTTTTCAGGATTGCTAACAGCATCATTTGAGTTAGTGTATCAAATCTCCTCTGTGAGCCACTCTCCATGAGCCTTGGGAATTCCTGTCCCACTTTCAACTGATCAACTTTTACTTCTGTTGGAGGACAGTCTTTCATCTCAACCTTGGATCACTTCAACTGCTTCCCAAATCTTTCTTGGAGCACTGCTTTCTGCTGTGGGTGTGTCCAAGTGTATGGGGGGAGAGGGTGTCTTTGAGTAACCCCTGCCCTGCAAAGCTGACAAGTGGTACGTGTCCTGAGTAATTCCATGGCCAAATGTGTATGTATTTTTGCCATCACTCTAAACTTCCGACTGACAACAAGAACCCAGGTCAAGAATAGCTTTTGTTTCTCCAAGAATATGGCCTCGCTGCTTTTTGGCCAACTCTGCTATGCACAAGAAGTGTAAATGTGATCCTTGCCTGATTCTGTCTTCAGAGACTTTACAGATTTTTCCCTACTCTTTGGGGTTCTGAAGCTGAGGCACCTGTGTCTGGGTGTTTGGCTTTTCCCAGTTTTTCCTGGAAGGCAGAGGTCAGCAAACCATAGGCCAAATTCATTATGTTGCCCATTTCATGTTTCATCCATGCTTTATTGGAATGTCCTCTGTGAGCCACTCCCCATGAGCCTTGGGAATTGGTCAAGATGGTTGGTGAAAGAGTGTCACCTGCCACAGAGGATACAGTCCCATCACTTCCTCTGTTATGTACTGAAGTGTTTAGGGTACAACAGGGAGTCAAGATGTGTGTCCCTCCCTCCCCCAGCCTACAATATTTACTATCTGGTTCTTAATAGAAAAAATATTGCCAACTCCTCCTGTGGAGCATGGCAGGGGTGGTTCTTGTATCTATCTTTCTTCATAGTTTCTTTACAGCTATTCACATTAATGTTTTGATAATTTCTTGCCCTCTATTATTTCTGCTTTCCCCCAATTCCTAGTTGGATATGGGATTTCCTGCATTTATCAGTTATCTTCCATATTTTTCATCTCTGTCTTGACTCTCAGAGCTCTCATTAGGTTATTTTTTACATCTTCAACCTTTTCTTAGTTGTGTCCATTCACCTCTTCTACTGAACCCCCTGCTACCCACACGTTCTGCACAGTACTTCCTCCTTTGTTCTAAGATAGGTCCTTTTTCATAGCAGCTTGTTCTTGTCTTGCAGTTGTCAGATCCTCTTACACCTTTTGGTGTAAAATAAAGCAGAATTTTTAAAGGCTTTGTCTATTTTCTGCAAGGTCTCTGAATCCTCTGGGGTCACTACACTCTTGGTTATCTTAGTAGTTATTTGTCTTGCTTTTGGTTTTTCTCAAGTACCTGGTGATCTTTGGCTGTACATTTACAAATTTAAAATAAGGCTGAGTGGTCCAGATGGCTGGTGAAAGAGTGTCACCTGTCACAGAGGATACAGTCCCATCACCAGCCTTTCTGCATTGGTAGGTTGGATTCTTCAGATGGATCTGAGAGGGCTTTTGTGTGGAGGAAGGAGCTTCTTTGGGGAGTGCTCCAGATTAAACCTGTGAGTGTTTAGAGACCCATGATTGGGTAGAGGGAGGAGCTGACCTTGACACCATTCAACAAAGGCCTCAGCAGACCTTTGATGGTGATAGAGAAGGGTTGGTCTGAAAACAGAACCTGATGATACTAACATTTTGCTGTTTTGGGGGGGGAGCGGGCCAAGGGAGCAATTGGGGACATATTCTTTTGTCTTCGAAATCTGTTTTATCCATGAAAACATTTTGGGTTTATTACCAATGATGATGATAACATCAGGGTATTTCTATATCATTTCAGTGTTTATATATTGCTTTTATATATGCTGTCTACATTTTCTATTGATTGTATGTTGATGTTCACAGCCTTCTGAGGTGTGCAGAGGAAGCAATACTATTACCATTTTTCAGATAAAGAAAATAAGTGCTAAGGAGTGATTTCTCCTTTGATAAAGTTGGTCTTTTCATTCAATAGAATAACTGAAAGTTAACATCATAGCTCTTTGATTGCATGAGAAAAATATCTTGTGCAGCATTTAACAAATGCATAAATTATATGCATGCAAAGATGTAAATGGGATCATAAATATCTCAGGACCATGAAGATATGTTTTTAGAAAGTGCAGAAGAGATCTAATCAACATCAACTTAACTGGAAGGCATGGACATTTTCCCTAAAAGGAAAGGCAGCTTTGGGCTAATCGTGATCATTTTCTCTTTGGAGAGCTATAAGAATGTAGCAATGGAAAAATAAAGCTACCATTTTGTGTTTCTTTTGGAAACAAGCCTAACCTCCAGCATCTGGTTCTTAGGGCAAAGTTGGTCTGTGGTTGGCTCTGTGAAAGGGTAAGATGCCAATAAAGATGATGAGATTTTTAGTTGAATGGGATAGAAGGTGGAGGTTTACTGTGGATCATGCAAGAAGAAAAACATGGACTATGTTTATTTACCGTTTATTATCCAGCAGAATTTCAGCTGCCTTTTGGCTTGTGAAGAATGATAAACACATAAGAAGTGTTTCATCTGCAAACCTTTGATAAAGTCAGAATGTTTTTAGGATGTGGGTTGCATTTGCAGAGGGATGTATCAACCGATGGTGCCTTTTATGGAAATCCATTATCCAGAGAGCTGAATGTGGGTCATCTACCTTTTTGATTGTGGAGACAGAAAACAAAAGGGGCAGAATCTTGGCTTTTGAGTCCCCAAACTGAGGCTCAGCAGTCAGTATGCAATTTGTGGAGGCAGATTTGCAGAGTCAGTTGTTCCCATTAAAGAGGATGAAAGTGCTCTAGACCATGGATAAAAGAGAGATGGAAAGGCGAGCAATAACGTTATATGCTGGGTGGGTCTCTGAATATGGATTCTGTATCCCACCCAATCTTGGTCAAAACCTCCAAAGAGCGAGGAACAGGCAGGATTCTGGATCCAAGTGAGTTGAGGGATCTGAGATAGTCCCTGTGCCTTACTTTCTGAAGGGGATGGTGACTGGGAAAGCAACCAGCTTCGTAACCCCCTCCCAGAATCCTTTTGACGAGGAACAGAGAGTGGAGATGGTTGTGTGGCTGTCCAGGCAGACAGGCCCCAAGATAGCCTCTGTGCACTCCCATGGTTTCAGAGTGTCATCAAGAGCTACCAAGTACTTGTTGAATTCTTCCAAGAGAAGAACAGATGCAGCGCAACAAAGCAAAAGACCCAAGGAGAACTTGTGGCCATGACAAGGTAGAAAGGGAAGAACCTCATGGTCTTTGCAGAGGGAAGCAGGAGGGATGCAGATACCTGGGGCCCTGAGCTGAAGAAACAGTGATGATGTTCAGTTGGCTAAATTTTAACAAGGCCACCTGCACTCCCGACGACAATCACTTCTCAATGCTTTGACGGTTTGTAAAGGTTTTAAAGTCAACATCCACTTTGGGGTTGGCCTGAATTGAGTGAAGTAGTAGTAAGAGAAAAGCTAGAAACAGTGAAGGTTATAGTTTTAAAGGACCTTACTGCTTTTGTATCCCTGAGCCTCTGGGATGAAGTTGGTACCCCTGTGTTCCTCTATAACTCATGAGGATGCAAGACAGCAGTCTGTTTGTTGTGACTGGACTTTGGTTTCCGCATCTTCTCCCAGGAACCTCCTCGAACCACTCAGGCATACATAAGATCACTATTTCTTTGGGGGAAGCTTGTCAGTAAACATCACAAATGCTTTTTTGCTAGCTTGACCTAAAATTGTCTACTTTGTTATTCTTAAGAAAAGCTACTTGGATGTCAGAGGCCTATGACAACAAAGTGCTCCTGGGATGTCCACTAAACTGGGACCTTCACTTGGCTGCTCAGCTATTGAGACACAGACAAGCTGTTGGCCACCGTCTCTTAGAAGCCTGGTTAGTTCCCATGCTCCACTGATGCAAATGACACCCACAGAGTGGCCAGCAAGGATATAAAATCTCCTACAATATAGAAGATGTTCCATAAGCAGAGTAACCATTTGAGTGAACTGGTTTCTTTTCCCAAATGAAGAATGAGATGGGGGAAAAAAGTGGGGTCGAGGTTCGATTTTACTGAATATCTTAATATATTATAAAATATTTCCTTCTAACACCCTTTGCAGTTATAAACATCAATAGTGCTAATTATTGAGTATATTTTGCCACAAACACAACCCATGAAGAGAGGCAAGCCCCCCAACAGGAGAAACAGCACTGGTGGCCACAGCCAGGGTGCTGTGACTTCAGAATTTATGTGTTCCTCCATTGACAATTCTCGCAGCTGCCTCTTTCAATCTCCCCCATGTCAGCGGCTACTTTGGGGAACACTTTAAATACAAAAACCTGTCTGTGTTTGAAAGGGGCCATCCCACACTCATAAATTAGGAATTAAAACTGCAGTTTGTCAGTGTTCAAGCCTGGAAGTTGCAATCGCATGGGAAACTCTCTGGACTGCATTCAATCATCCTTTGGCTTACAGCAGCTAAAGCTGATCTCATCCTAATGGAGCCCCACGCTTCCCAGATGAGTTAACGGAGCAGCAGGTGGGGGTATGTTTCGTGAGCTGGGCCAGGATGGCGTGGGTTGAAAGCTGCTGAGGTGGCCTGTGGCAGCCTCCTACCTGGGTTAGCTTCCTCTGAAGCAGGATGCGGAAGTTCTTAGCAGATACTGTCAGTACTATCAGCTCTTTTGTGAAAATGGAATATAAGTGCAGGCTCTGCTTGTAAGGACAAGGAGAAAACATGGCTTTGTTCTATCAGGAAAAAAAAATGTAATTTAGAACAGTGGTTGAGGGAGAAAAGGAAAGTTCAGCAAAATTGCCCTTTTCCAATCGACCTGTCTTAAATCTTTTATTGTTTCATTTGTGGAATGGGTTTGCTTTTTGTTCATATATCTTTCTCTGTTGTATCTCAAATGGATGCAAATTTCCACATGGTCATTTACCCTGTTCTGGCCAATTGTCATCTTATGAAGCCCAATGATCTGAGTAAAATATCACATTTGGCATTAATTCGGCTCCTGCAGGAGGGGAAATAGCTTTCCCTAAAGATAGGCGACTATGGGTTAATATTCAAACTTGGTCATTTTGAGTGTAAAATGGAGTTGACAATTATGCCCAAAGGACATAATCCTCTGTCTGGGGCAAGTCAGGATGTGGATGCTCCATCCGTGGATTACAGAAAGCAAGCAGTAAAAATATATTACTTTCTCCAAAGTAGGCAAAAAAAAAAAAAAAAAACCCACAACTTTTACAGCCATGAACACCCACTTGATTTTTTTCACTTTCTCCCTAGAAAGTAACTTTTCAATTTTTCTTCAATTTTTTTTTGTCTATAAAGTGGGAAGAGTCCCTGAACCCTCTTCTCCATCTGAATATTTTTTATATTTTCCAGAGTGAGTGGATGGAGAAGGGAAATGTACTGGAGGATTATATTCAGTTGACTTTCTTTCTTCTTGAGTTGCCACCCTTCCCAATCCCTGGCCCCACTTTATGGTAAAAAGATTTAAAAAGAAAGGACAGTATTCTCCATGACAGTGCTAAAAATGGCAGAACAGAAGTGACCAGAAGTGTTGACTCAGATGAACCTGATTGAACACTAGGTGTTCAAAGATAGAGACTCCCTGAAGAGGCTACTGAGTTCTACCAGGAGACCCCATTTAGGAGGATCTCTTAGATTATAAGTCACAATTGAATTTCCTTGAGTGTAAAAAACAAACAAACACCTGTAACCTTTGGACCACTTCTTGACCATTTCTGTCCATTCCCTCTTTGCACAAAAGATGTCAATTAAATTATCCACAAAAGGCAAACATGTATCTTGGTCTCAAAGAACTCTAGAGACATGAATCCTATCATCCTTTGAAGAATTTAACTTTGTATTTTGGAATAATACAAAGAATTTCTATGTACTCTTCATGCAGATTCCCCGAATGCTAACATCTTACATTTGCTTTGCCTTTTCAACCTTCTCCATTACAGACCTCATACTCTCTTTCACACATAATTCTTTAAAACTCATTGGAGAACAGTTACAGACATGCTGTACATATGCCAAAGTACATAACCACTGTACCATTATCAAAATCTGGAAATTAACAATGACACAATACTATAATCTACAAACCACTTTTAGTTTTTGCTAATTATCCCATTACCATCCTTTATAGCACATCATGTATTCAGTTCAGTTTTGATGTTCCTAAAGAAATCTGAAGTATTCCTGAGTCTTTGACATTGACATTTTTTGAACCATACAGGTCAGATATTTTGTAGAAATATTTAAAAAAAACTTGAGACAAATCCCTCAATTTGGGTTTGTCTGCTATTCTCTCTTGATTAGATTCAGGTAATAAATCTCCTGAAGCATTTTTAAGTCCCCTATGCCAAATGGCTGGTTTTTAATGTTCAACTCATCTCTAAAGCTGCTATTTGATCTATATTCTACCCAACTGCCCAAAGCCAGTGACTCTCGATCTTGGACATGCATTGGAACCACGAAGGCTCACCAGACCAAGTTAACCAGAACCTTTGGAGTTGATACCCAAGCAATGGTATTTTTAAAAAGCTTCCTAGATGATTCTAATGCATGGCCAAGAATTTGTATGTTTTTCTCTATTTAGCTGCTAAGTTTTCTTGGTGGAATGTGAGAAATCACACAGTCTAAAGACCTTTTCACTCAACTCACTTTGATTAATCCACTATGAGAATATGGGGTGAGAATGAATAGCTCTCCTTGCCAGCAAGCAAGACCTTAGTTTTTATTAATCTAAACAATTTTTTTTAGATTTTAGATTAATAAAAACTAAGGTCTTGCTTGCTGGCAAGGAGAGCTATTGATCCTCACCCCCATATCCTTATAGTTTCAATTCTTTCTTACCTAATGGACATGTGTGAGACACAGATGGGTTCTTTAGCAACTGGACAACACCAAAGGACTGCCAGTTGTCTCCTTCAGAGGTACACCAGCAGCATGTCTTGCTCTAGAGAGATTTTCGACCTCAGCACTATTAACATTTGGGCCATGTAATTCTTTACCGGATGAGCTGTCCTTTGGATATTTGGTGCCAGTCCCAGACTCCATTCTCTAAAAGTACCACCCACAATTGTGACAACAGACACTGTCTTTAGACATTGCTGAGTGGCTCTTGGGGAGGGGGATTGTCACCTGTTGACAAACAGTGCTCTGTACTTTTCTGCCTCCAGACCTTTGATTGAACTCTTCTTCACACCCACCTCCTTGTCTCATGTCTGCTTGTCCTCTAAGACCAGGTGGATCAGGGACACAGTAGTATGTATATGATTATACATTGACTTGGTTATCACATCATACTGGGTTCAATGTTTTGCTCTGCCCCTTTACCATAGGAGAATCCTGCTCAAGTGACTTTGCTTTTGAAACTCGGTCTTCTCCTCTGTAAAATGGGAATCATAGGAACAACTCCTTCAAGGGGTTGCTGTGAGAATTCAATGAGATAGTATTCCAAATGTGTCTGACTAGTAACTGCTCAAAAAAAAAAAAAAACTCACTGAATGAGATGGGTCATGCATAGTAATAAGCCCCTGGCACATAGTAAGCACTCTGCAGACACTAGTGGCTATTTATTATCATCCTTATAAATGAAGGAATTATGGCACAGAATGATTCAGAGTCTTGGTCAAGATCACACAGCTGGTTAATAGAAGTAGGAGCAGAAACCATGCCTTAGTACTCCCAGTGAAATGCTCCATACCCCACACAGGGCCTGGAAAGATCAAGGACTATTTCAGGGAAGATGGAACTCTCGGCCATAGATGAGCTCTGGGCAATACTATAATAGCTAGGACTTGGCAGTAAAGGTGAGGTGATGAATCATTCTAAATTGAAGAAGTCAGAGCAATACTACTCAAAGCAGCATTTAAAGGCACAGGATCCCTTAAGTACCATCCTTCTGAAAATAATTTTTTTAAAAAGGGAGCAAGAAACATTATAAATACTTTGCTCTCTTTAGACAAAACAACCCCCCCCCCAAAAAAAAATTGGCACACCAGTACTACACTGAATGTTTAAAAAGGCTTTTGCTAAAGACATAGAAGAACATAGAGATGAACACTCTAGGTTAGAAGATTAAAAACACACACAAAAAAAACAAGGCAAATTAAACCCCTAAGAACAAACAACAGCGATCCTCAGGCATTCAGTAAACATGTTATAAAGTTGAGAAGTGAGAGATCTGCCTCTCCCTACAGAGTTGTCTTTTAAATGGGATTCCACTGGTTCCAAAAGAGGCTTGGAGAATTGATTCTACTGCCAAGACGTTGTAGCTTCTTATGGAAATAGTAGGCCAGAGAAGTTCATTTATCATAACCAGGGGATTGGCAGCCTTTGCCATCTTGTTCCTTCTCTTCAGTAAGAAGTCGGGGACTAGGCTAACAAGCTGCAGATGCCTCTGGGAGATGTGTGGGTCCACATGCATGTGCATACTGTGTGTGTGTATGTGTGTGTGTGTGTTTGTGTATAAAACCCAGGAACGAAACTGTCATATTTTTCTTACAGTCTTTCCCAAAGGTGGTGTTAAAAATATCAATCCCTACAGCCCCAGAGCAGCCATTAGCACATTGGGGTTTGGAAGAGGGAGGGGAGCAGAAGTGGGGCATTCATGGGCTCTAGGATGTAGATATTTAGGAATGGAAGGAGGGAATTAGCTTGATGTTTTAACAGGTGTGTGCTGGCCGATACCAGCCCTTGACATATGTCCAGTTTATAGTGCCTTTATTTTATAGACCTGGGGTTTCGAGTTGTTTCTCAAGGCAGAACCTTGTCTCAAGCTGTATCCACAGTCTCTACCTAAAAATCTGTTGGGTTTACTATCAGAACCACAGATTCCTAGAGCTCCCAATCAGTGATGTGTGTTTAAAGCCAGTTCCCCAAGCAAGGCAGAAGCAACTGTAGGTTTTGATCTATTCTTTAAGAAGTGTATTCAAAGAATAAGAAGCTGCTGGTGGTTCAGAAAGAAAGTGAGGCCCTAAACCAAGTGGAAAGGGTGATTGATTTAGTCCAAGAGGGAGAAGGCCCTGCAGTGATAGGGCAGCTTTCAAACAGCTTTCCAAATGGTCTTCTCTGTGCTCCAAAAGGAGCTTGAGGAAAACAGCTGAGCTGACCATTTAAAAAAAAAAAGGTTTTTTTTTATTCATTCTGTTTATGAATAAATTAGAATCACTAATAAGAATAATCAGAGATATCACATATTGAGTAATTACGATGCCAGGTATTATTCTGAAGGCACTATAAAGCATCATCTTTGTTTATTCATAGACATAAAGTAGACGTTATTTTTAAAGTAAATTTCTTTTAAAAAGGATACATTAAAAGCTACACATATTAATGGTGTGCCATGTGATGTTTTGATACCTGTGTAATGTTTAAACTAGGTTAAACACATCTATCTCCTAAATATTAATCATTTCTTTACCATAAAGACTTTCAATTCCCTTGGTCTTTATGCCTGTTCTGGTGTCAATACCATGCCCTTGGTGTAGTATCATTTAAGGTCTGATAGTGTGATGCCTCTTGCTTCACTTTTCTTGCCAAGGATGGCTTTGACTCTTGTAGGCCTCTTGTTTTTCCAAATAATTAAATGACTGTTTTTTCTATTTCTATGAAGAATATCATTGTGCTCTTAATAGGAATTGCATTAAATCTGTATCATACTTTTGATAGTATGGCCATTTTGACTATATTAATTCTGCCTTTCTGAGACTCTGGGAGGTCTTTCCATCTCTAAGGTCTTCCTGTATTTCATCAGTGTTCTGTACTTACATTGTAGAGATCTTTCACCTCTTTTGTTAGATTGATTCCCAAGTATTTTTTATAAGGATATTATGAATGGGATAGTTTTACTAATTACTCTTTCAGCCGATTCATCATTGGTGTATAGGAACACGATTGATTTATGGGTGTTAATTTGTATCCTGCTATTTTGTTGAATTCGTTTGAGTTCTAGAGGTTTTCTAGTGCTTTTGTGTGTGTGTGTGTGTGTGTGTGTGTGTGTGTGTGTGTCTCCTAAATGTAGAATCATGTCATTGGCAAAGAGATAGTTTGAGCTCTTCTTTTCCTATTAATATCCCTTTAATTTCCTTCTTTTGCCTAACTGCTCTGGCTAGAGTTTTAAAGACTAAGAGTACAGTTATCTCATACCAGACAAAGGTGCCAAAAACATACATCAGAGGAAAGAAGCCTCATCAACAAATGGTGCTGGGAAAACTGGAAATCCATATGTAGTAGAATGAATTGAACCCCTATATCTCACCCTGCACAAAACGCAACTCAAAGTGGATCAAGGACCTAGGTATTAGACCAGAAACCCTGTACCTACTAGAAGAAAATGTAGGCCCAACATTGTTGTTAGCTTAGGAGCTGACTTCCTTAACAAGACTCCTAAAGCACAAGGAAAAATAAATAGTAAGTGGAACAGTATCAAACTAAAAAGCTTCTTAATAGCAAAGGAAACAGTCAAGATAGTGAAGACAGAGCTGACAGAATGGGTGAAAACCTTTGTCACCCTCTCCTCATATAAGGCATTAACTCTAGGATATGCAAAGAACTCAAAAAGCTTAACACCAAAAAAAGAATAACCCATGGATAAAGAAACTAAACAGATACTTCTCAAAAGAATAAGTATGAATGGTCAACAAATAAATGAAAAAATGTTCAACATTTCTAGTGATTAGAGAAATGCAAATTAGAACTACACTGAGATTTCACTTCACTCCAGCCAGAATGCTAATTATTAGGAATACAAGTAACAATAAATGTTGGCAAGGAAAAAGGTTTACTCATACATCATACATTGCTGGTGAGACTGCAAATTGGTGTGACTACTCTGGAAAGAAGTATGTAGATTCCTCATAAACCTAGAAATAGAACCACCATTTGGCCCAGTTATACCACTCCTCAGCATATATCCAAAAGAGTTAAAATCAGCATATTATAGTGATGCAGCATCATCAATGTTTAGAGCAGCACAATTCACAATAGCTAAGCTATGGAACCAACCTAGATGCCCATCAGTTGATGAATGGATAAAGAAAACCTGGTTTATATACAAATGGAATATTACTTAGTCATAAAGAATGACTTTGACATTTGCTGGTAAATCTGGAATCTATCATGCTAAATAAAATAAGCCAATCCCCTACCCCAAAACCAAAGATAGAATGTTCTGATATGTGAATGCTAACACACAACAAGTTAGGGAGGAGAAAAAAGGTTCAGTGGATCACATACAAGGGACTGAAGGAAAGGGATTGGGGATAGGAAAGAGTGGAATAAATCTGACAAAACTTTCCTATGTACATAGATGAATACACTAATATCATGTATATCCACAAGACTGGGATAGGAAAAAAAGACTTCCAAAATCCTTTCTCTTAGCTTTTCAAATGTTTAGTACTTTATTGGTTTTTTTTATAGTCCATAGGTTAATATTGTGCCCCCATTTGAAAGATAAGGAGACCAAGGCTTAGAGCCAGTAAGGAACTACTTTGCCAAAGATCACATAGTAATACCAAATATAGTGGAAGCATCTTGAGAATCAGGGTCCATTTCTATCTTGCTCACTTCTATTGCCCCAGGGCCTTGCAGTCCTGAATGCACAATTCAAATTTCTTAATTTCATAAAAAATTTAATGAACTGGATTTTAGAATAATTAATACTTCCCCTAGTGACTTAAATATGCTTTCAAAAACCTACTCAAGTAGCTAATACATAACTTAGCTTACTCCTCAATTATTGTGATTACTAATAACTCTGAAAATATTTCACAGATGTTAAGATGGTACCATCTTAAATACTTGGGTTCCTCTGAAAAGACTTTGTCTCCAGCTGTTGAAAATGTTGTGTTCACTTTCTGAACCGTGAAATCAGAGCCTGCTTATGGACCACTGAGCTAGAACTTAGGAGGGACAATCCATTTTTATGATTCCATGATGGTGCCATAAGTAATCTTGCACTTGAAGTTATTGATGGGCCCTAGTGTACAGATCAATTTGAGAACGGCTTTAAGGCCCTACTTGGCCTCCAACGCAGTTGGAGTTGCACACACTTTCCCAAAAGCCAATTCCAGAGGCCAAGGCAGAGTTCTACTTCCTAGTCAAGCCCATCTTTTCCTCTAAATATTAAGCAAACACAATAAAATCTAACCCTTCATTTCAGAGATGAGAAATCTTAAGCCCAGAGCAAGGGTGATTCTCAAAATACACAGGAATCTTTCTGCTTAGGCACTGTTCAATCAGAGGGTTCAGAAAACAAGCCTTTGGGGATTGCATCATGGGGAAATCCAGGGAGTCTCAGGGAAAGGTCCAAGTCCCCCTGGCAAGTTTTTGGGGTACTTAGGCAAAGGATTTTTACTAACATACACATATTTCAATATTTTGAATAATAGGCACAGACATACCTTCGAAACTAAATGTAAGTTTCAATATTACAAAATTATCCCTGTGGTTTAGAGTGGAGAGAAGAAAGGTGGACAGCTATACTGGTAGAAATAGTATATTTTTAAGTAATGACCACAGATCTACTGTGTGACTGTTTCTTTCACACGCCACAAACCTTTCTAAACACCTACATGATGAGTCTAGGTGATATCTGATCATGCAGCAAATACCAGATGATTTAGAAAAAGGTGTAAATGTGACTTAGTTAGCACAGGTAGTTAGCTAGAGAGGAGCAGGAATAGAAGAAGGGGAAGATGAGAGAGGAGCTTTCTGTAAAAGGACCCCTGACCTGCAACTGACCCAGAGGACTTGACCCATCATGCAACGCCATAAAGACATAACCCCTCTCCCCTTGTGTCAGTGGGGCTAGGGAAGAAATCCATCTAAGGAAGGTGGGCAGACGACTCACAGCCACCCAATGATATCCCCAGTATCCCTCCCCCAACATGCCACCAAAGAGGCCATTACACTTCTTTATAGATTTACAGGCATATGTCATATACCCAAGGTCATGCATGTAGCCATAAGCTACTTCAAGGGTCAGGTGACTGCTATATAACCTCCTGCATTTGACACTAGGC
This sequence comes from Callospermophilus lateralis, assembly GCF_048772815.1. Lineage (NCBI taxonomy): Eukaryota > Metazoa > Chordata > Mammalia > Rodentia > Sciuridae > Callospermophilus > Callospermophilus lateralis. The sequence continues at coordinate 109,023,652 of NC_135310.1, read as the reverse complement.
CAGAAAAGGCAAAGTGACCCAGGTATGCAGGTGCATGCCTGTTTTCCCACAGTGCAGGCATGTGACTTCCTCTGAGCAGGCAGCAGCAGGTCAAGCACCAGACTCAGAGGTGTGGCCAGCTGCCCATCTACAGTTTCACAACACTGCGAATTTCCATCCCCTGTTCTGTTCTAACAAAAGCCCACAGCCTAATCATTTTGGCACACTTTGGACCCTTGCTGATCTGCCTCCCCTCTCTCTGGGGTGTATTTCACTTTCTCTTGCCTTTGAGTAAATCTGCTCTAATTTCCATCCCTGCCTTGCTGCACTTCTGTTTCTGCACCAGAGCAACTGCCCTAATTTTAGGCGTTTCACCCAACAACGGAGGATCACATCATAGTCAATTCAGCCTCTAGGAATGACTTGTATGTCATTTAAAAATTTATGTCCTGAACTCCACAACTGGCAAAAGAAAGAATAATTAGAAAACAAAACAAAACACCTTCATGAGCCAAAATGTGGAATTTTCAGGCGTCCCCCCAGTGACTCGGCTCATCAGCTAGATTATGGTTCTGCTGCATTATGGTTATACATAATGGTGGGATTTGTTGTTACGTATCCATCCACGCACATAATATAACAATATAATTTGGCGAGTACACGTCCCCAATATTTCCTTTTTCCCTTGGCAACTATATTTGTATAACTAGTATGTACAAATAAGGAAAATAGGGAAAATTAAAACAAGTCCTTAAAAAATAAGGGAGAAATAAAAAGCCTCAAGTTCCATTTTGGCTAGAACCAAGGCAGATCCTCCAAAGCTGGTGAGGTAGCTTTGACATAATTCTAGAGAAGGTAAAGACATGTACAGTTTGGGAAAGTAGAGAACATTCCAAGAGCATATCTGTGAGGGCTGAAGAAGAATAGACATGCCTGGGCAGTAGAAAGGGTACTATTAAGTACCCAACTGGACTAAGGACAGTTATTCCTTGTGGCCATGAAGGACCTGTCTACCAGAACCTTCTGTCATGTCAGGATGGAGACCAGAAGAGGCCCTCTGTGAAAGGGAGGTTGACAGAGAAGCTCACCTGGAATCGAGGACTCCCACTTTTTTGTTTTTGAGAGAGAGACTTTTTTCTAATGTTTATATTTTAGTTTTCAGCGGACATAACATCTTTGTTTGTATGTGGTGCTGAGGATCGAACCCGGGCCGCACGCATGCCAGGCGAGTGCGCTACTGCTTGAGCCACATCCCCAGCCCAAGGACTCACACTTTACACAGAGTGACCACACCTCTGCTGGAACCATGGCAGAAGTGGGTCTTCATTTAGCTTTTCAAAGGAGGGCTCATTCTCCATTTTCTATTCCATTATAAAATCACTCATGGGCCCCAGTTCTGGATACTGTGCAGGAAGACGGATCGCACAGGCCCCTACCCTGGAAGCAGTTAATATTTACACATTTTTTTTTTTCATTTCCATGTGTTCCCCTCCGGTTCCCCCAAAATCCACACACATCTTCCACTCTGAGCTAAGAACAAACACTTCACTAAACACATTCCTCGGGGTCCCTTTTCATTTAACAACTTTTGATTGAGTTTCAGACTAGAAACCTGATGCAGAAGTATAAAAAAGAGAAAAAGCTGTGATCCTTAAGTAGACACACAAAGGACAGACTTTCACTGCCATAAATGCAACCTCGTTATGAAAGACTGAAAGCCACCTTGGGAGGCCAAATTGTGAGGTTTTCCTGGGAGCCTGGTCTGGTGCCTCTTTTTATAGGTATTCTGGAAAGAGTAGGGGACTCCTGGAGGATACTGTGGATTCTATAAGCAAATGGATGTTCTTCAATTTCACTCTCCTTATCTGTAAAATGGAGATAATATTGGCTTTCTTCCTTCAGTAGGTTATTATACTAATTAGAAAAGCTATTCAATATAAAAGCCCTCTGTAAATTGGCAAAGCACAATAACAGTTGAAGATAGGAGCATTTACCCGCCCCCAGTCCTGCTCCTTTCCCTCCCTCCCAGGAAGGTGGGTTGTTACTCTTGTTCATCAGATGAATATATTCCTTAAAGTTCTTTATATTCAGTAACTTAGGAATGCAGTAAAGCCCTCTGCCCCTGCCTTGCATTCTCAGATTGAAGCAGCAGGGAGCTGAGCCAGGGGGGAGTTGCACATACTGTTCAAGTCCGTTATGAAGACACAAGGAAAAATAGTTTAAAAAAAAAATACAAACATGGTAGTGACTTTGGAGAGCAGCTGCTTTTCTTGGCATTGAAGCTTAACCTGTCATGAGGAATCTTTCCCATTGTGGAATTCTAGGAACAGGTTACCATGGGAGAGAGAGCTTCCTGGGTGCCTGGAGATAACCTCTGGGGGCCAATCCACCTGTGAGGCAGATCTTGAGGTCACCCACCTCCTCTACCCCCACCAATGGCCCCTTTCAAGATTTTAATAGGGATTAGAATCTTCAACCTAGGCATCAATAGGAATTGAACAGACTGATAAATACTGATTTCCCTCATGTCTAAATGCTCTGGAAAAATTACCTACAGTTCTGAATAAATAAGAAAAAGTAGAAATGAGGAGTAAAGAAAAAAAATCACTCAAAATCCTGCTGCAGTTATGTATTCCTAGATTTCCTCTTTCATCCCCAATGTGCGTCTTTGGACCTGGAAAGTGACCTTCTATTGCTCTAGGCATGATGCCTCACTTCAGTCTCTTTCCTTATCCCAGTTCTCATGACACATCCACGTGGTCCTCTGATTGATGCCTGTCAGCTTGTTAGGCTGAAAACTCCTTGAGGGCAGAGTTGGTGTCGCTGCTGTATTCTTAGTGCCTAGTTCAATGCCAGCAGGGAGTAAATGCTGCATAAAGATGTGTGAAGTGGGTGTAATGGCAAACTTTCTTCTGCTGCTGCAATGCTACGGATTATTAAAATACACATGTGAGACTTGCCTATTTAAAGCAGAACTATTTCTATCATGGAGTCACATACGTGGAAGGCTATGGAAGGTATCAAGTACTACTGAGAGGAGCTAATCCAACAGGGAGCCCTGGACCCCTCTCGGATCCTAAGACGGGGTCTGACACCAACTTCCTCTCTTTCCTACAAGGACCTGAAATACTTATCTAGTGGAGATTAAAACCAACATTCACATTTTTTTCCCCTGGGCTGGAACACAGCCTACAGAAAATTGCAGTGACTGGAAGGAATATTTATTTTTACTAATGCAAAGAGCGACTGAGTGTCTTCTTAAGTCTGATAGGGATAAGGAAGCCCAAGATGCCCTTTTATACTGCAGACCCTCAGAAATACTTAAGTATCTAAATTTACAAATTGATCTGTTATTAGAGAAAACATGGAATAAATGGGCTGAATATGAGGACAGTGAACATTACACACTTCTCCACAGACACAGTGTGTAGAATGAAAGCAACTTCATTCCCACCCAGTGTTTCAGAAGAGTAGAAAAATATAGGAAGATGCCAAGGCAATTGTCAAATACAAATATGATTCTTAGAAATCTATATCAAAGTATTAACTTAAAAGATATCTGTGTAAGGCACTGTTAATTATGCACCATCCCCAGCATTCATTCCTTGGAGCCACAGAACCCCCATCTCAAGTTCTACCTAGGAACATGGCTGCTCACCTAGAGACTACATTTCCCAGCCTCCTCCCCAACTGAATATGGAGCATGATGGTTTGGGCCACTGGAATCCAAGCAATGTGATGCATGAAACTTTTTTTACCTCATTTTTGAAGGAACCCAATTGCTCTCTCTGTCATGTTTTCCCTTCCCCAATAATGTTACGTGGAGAAAACTGGGCAGCGTTGAACCCATAGGTGGAACCTTATATGGAACATGGCAGAGATTGCTGCCCGGATTCCTGAGGACACTGTGCAGCAAAGCCACTGACCCACCATGGACTTCCAGCTGTCTTTGAACTTTGATACAAGGCAATATACTTCCATCTCGAGCAAGAAGTTGCATTTTGAGGCCTCCTACAGTGACTCACCCTAGACTCTTAACACCGAATCTTACCCATTCAACACTCTTGTAATATGCAGGGAAAATATAGAAAATCTGAACTAATCTATGACTTAGATGGGATACAAAACCATGGTATCTTATGCAATAAACACAATAAAAAACCTAAGTGAGTGATGAGGAAGAGAAATATAGAGAAAGACTAGTCTGAAGGAAGCTCCTAGGAGGCTTCTTTGTCCATTCTGAATTTATTCTGTTCAAGGACAAGTGGAAGTCCTACAGCATTTGAACTATGACTTTTCTCCCCCTCTCATAAATAATCATCCTCATATTTCCTATGAATTCTTTTTCAAGAACAATTTTAAATATCAGTAAATCACTGTGCCTTAAGTAATAAAGAAAAATGCAAGAAAAAAAATTATCTTGAAAATTCAGGAAATGTTTGGAGGGGAATGAATCATTGCTATGGTTCTGCCAAGTCAACAGGTCCTGGCTAAAGATATACAGCTAAAAACAGAGATGAAAGCCTTAAAGGAAGAAATCAATCTCATACACCTGCATAAACATGAGGAATATAATAGAATGGGGATGGCAATAAGGGTTGAGTGGAATTTCTGGGGGGAGTTTTGAGTCCCATGGGGCATGGTAAAATGGATAGTATACTATCTGCAGAATTCCTGACATAGCTGCCTAAGAGTAAGTACAACCTGGCTGGCCTCCATGTACTGTCTAGAGCTGGCCTGGTTACCTACCACCTACGCTAAGGTGCAAGCTGATGTCTGTGAGCTGGAGGAAGCAGGTTGGGAGAAGTGAAACTCAGTTTGCTGATGTGGAGAAAAGGGGAGGAGAGGACAAAGGGGGCTTTTGTGATGGAAGAAGGAGAAATTCAATCACCATGTTTCTAAAAGATCTTTTATTTGTGTCCCGAAAACTCGATAGTGGAATAAAAAAAAAAAAAAAAAGCTAAGTCTAGATCAACTGAAAGACATTGCACCTAATTTGCTAGTTTTTTTCCACTGATGTTATCTTTGCTTTCCAAATAAAAGCAAGAACTATGGGAGGAAAAGAAGGGAAGAGAGGGACAGTGAGAAGGAAGGAGCATCTTTGTTGTCCCTAGGAGGATGCAGTATGAGGGCAGCCTGCTGGAGCACCACCAGGGCCCCAGGAAGGTAATGCAAGTGGGCCAGCTTCAGGGACTGCCCCCAGGCACTGCTGTGCTCTGACTAAAAGCTCGGAATTGAGAGTGCTTCAGGAAGGAAGCCACATGAGAATTCCAATGTTATTTTCTTAGTAACTATTAAAATCCACACAACTATTTTATTTTTCCCCAAAGACAAGGGCATCTTAATTTAGAACAAAACATTTCATAACCACAAATGCTCTGTGATTTTGCAGCTTACTTTGCTAGAACTTTTATCTATATCTTCTAAGCATAAACCTGTCTCTGGATGCAGTTTCTTGGTGCCCAATGTGTATCCATGGAGGAACCCATTTATTAGAAAGTGGCATGTGACTTTCTGTATCCACCAGGAATCATCAGCCAGTGGGTTGGGCATTTGAAGTGGTGAATGGAGTTTTACAAAGAGAGATCAGCACTGATAAAGGCATGGAGCCGTGAGTGAGCAGACAGTATCCAACAACCAGTAGAAAAGCTCAGATTTTTCTAGGTACCCCCCCAATGTTTTTACATGTGCCAATTAGAATTAAAAGTCTTAAAACACAGTTATCCCTTGAAACTGCCTCATCAGCAAACTTATTAAGTTGTAATTATCCAATTTGGTAATTTTAATAACACTAACCTCAATTCTTCTTCATAGGGAGAAGATAAAATACAGAGCTGGGTTGGAGGTGTGACTCAGTGGTAGAGTCCTGCCTAGGCCTTAGGTTCAATCCATAGTACCACAAAACAAGAAAAGAAAAAAGAGGAAGGAAGGAAAAGAGGGTGTTCAGAAAGCTACTAAGAAGGTATGAACATTGATAAACTTGCTTGACTCTATACTTAAAAGATTGGTTGCCCCCAGACTGTTAAGCAAATTGATCAAGTGAATTATAGGCAAGCAATTATTACTCCAACTTGTTGCAAGACAGATGTGTTAAAAAGTGAATCTTGGCTTCCTAATGTTATTAATAGATTTGGAGATATTCTTATTATACAGTCTTTTTGACAGTTCTGTGAGTTGGTATTTCTTCTATGTTGCCCTGATTGCATAGAAAAATTTTCCAGTTCTCCTTTTAGAACTTTAATTTAAAAAAATTTAACATTTAATTTAATAGAACCTTAACTGGTCTGAGGAAATGATACAGAAGCATTCTGTTATGGTTGAGATATGAGGTATCCCCCAAAAGTTCATGTGTGAGAGAATGCAAGAATGTTCAGAGGTTAAGTGACTAGATTATAGAGCTATAACATAATAGTGGATAAATCCACAGATATGGATTAACTGGGTGATAAATGTAGGCAGCTAGGATGTGGCTGGGGGCATGTCCTTGGGATTTATTTTTTGTCCCTGGTGAGCCGAGTTCTCACTTTGTTTACTGGCGCTGTCCTGAACTGCTTTCTCCAGCTCACCCTTCCACCATGATGTTCTACCTAACCTTGGGTCCAGAGCTATGGAGTTGGCCAATCATGGACTAAACCTTTGAAACTATGAGTCAAAATAAACTTATCCTCCTCTAAGTTCTTGTCAGGTCTTTTGGTCATAGTGACACAAAGCTGACTACAACACATTCTTAGATGTAAAATTATATAGAAGCACTCTTAGACAACAGAAAAATTAAAATGTTTTCTACTTGACAAGTCAACTTTTAGATTTATTATGCTTCCATCCAGTCATTCTCAAGGTTCTTAGAATTAAGTTGATAAATCAAATGCTAAGACAACTGACCTCATTAACTTATTATTTCTACTTCTTTGTGCATATAGTAAATTAAAAAGGGAACTATCAAATTCATATCAAAGAATTCTTTTTCTAAGATTTCATAGGTGAGTATAAACACTAGAAATATGGAGGCCATACATTCTATATTCAAGGGTTTTAATAGATCAGCAACTAAATACTAAGCTTTGCCTACTTGGGCAGATATAATAAAATGTTCTCATTCTATAATATTCAAATAAAAAGTTCAAACTGGGGTGAACTTCCAAGGGCAAAAACAATTCTTTTGAGATGGAGACTGACCACTTCATTCACTCTCCCCTCTATTGCCTCAACATTCATTGAGTATCTAACTATTGTTTAGACCCTGGAAAGCAGCAGCAAAAGACCTGCCTAAGAGGAAAGTGTTTGGGTAACAGATGCAAGAGCTGACCAAAAGAACAACTTGTGAGCAAAGAGGAGAAAAATTTGGCACTTGTGGTTTTAGAGGTCCCAGTTCATAGATGGTGATCTCATCTATGACCCCATTGCTCTGGGCTGAGGTGAGGCAGAACATCATGCGGAGATGTCCTCCATTGGAGCAGAGCTACTCAATTCATGGCAGGATCAAGAAGCAAGATGGGTGGGTCACAGGGAAGAAGCACCCTTCCAGGGCATACCTTTGGTGACTCATCTCCTCCATCCATACCCCATCTACCTACAGTTACAATGCAGTCAGTCAGCCAGCCCATTCAAACTAGGATGAATTGATTAGGTTTCAGCTCTCATAATCGAATCATTTTAACCTTGGAACATTCCTGCATTTACAGGAGCATTGGGGGCACATTTCATATCTAAACCATAACAGAAAGTCAAGACAGGGTAATAAGAACCATGAGAGGGGCTTTCCTGGACTCCCTAGTGAGTCTGAAGGTGAGTAGCAACTGGAGAATGGGGGCGGGTAGAGGGGAGGGGAGTAGCATGTTGCAAAGCCATGAGGCATAAAGGATAAATGCATTATTCTGAGAGTTGGAAACAGTCCAGGATTGCCTGAAGCATTTTTGTGTGCATTTTGTCACAGCAAGGGCAGATGGTCAAGGGCACAATAATAGGGGGCATTGAGTGCCATGCTAGGGGATTTCCACCTTATCCTGAGTGTTATAGTAACAGTAAGTGAAATTTTAAATAAGGCACAAATTTTATAATAAATACTCATACAAACTACTAATAGTAGAATATCTAAAACCTTAATATCAAGACAAACTAAAGATATCAATAGGTGGTTCACAAAAAAAGCTAATAAACATGAAGATATGTTCAAAATGTATAAAATATAGGTTTCACTCTTCATTATTGAATCCCATGCTGCTCACATTCTTTAACCTAATAATCCCACTTCTAGCAAATGATCCTGAGGACATGTTGCTAAAGAGGAATAAAAAAAATTAAGATGTTCACTTAGTGTTAATTAAAATGACTACAACCAAATGCTCACCAAAGAGGAATGGTTCAATAATAGTTCACTTATGTCATTTTCTAGTATGAAGTAGTCCTTAAATATTTAAGACAATTTTTAATGATATGGGATAATGGCTTACGTGAAGGAATTGCAATAGTGTGTGTGTGTGTGTGTGTGTGTGTGTGTGTGCATGCGTGTGCATAGATAGAGCAGAGTCCGCTAAACTACACTTTTGGGGTCATTTATATATTTCACAGAGCATGAGTCCAGCCATGATTAGAAAAATGATACTTGAATTTTTTACAATGGAAGAAAATGAATTAATGTTATGATGGTAATAGCTGAGTTTTAAGATAATGGAAAAACTTTCATTGTCTTTATTATGTTTCCAAAGCATTTTTCAAGGCTTAAGAAAACTAGCATGAGCCTGCATCCCTTTCGCATCTTATAGTTATTTTTAAAAAGAACAATTTAAGTTTATCTGTGATGTGGAGGCTGAACTGAGGGGTAACACAGAATCCAAAACCGTAAAGGTATGGGCCTGGGCCAAGTTATTGGCAGGAGTGTGGAAAAGAAGGCTTTAGAGGATGTTAGGAATAAAAGTCCCCAGAATAATCCTGCTTGGTAAAGGTCATAGGATGAGGGAGGAGCTGGGTGACTCAGAGGTTCTTGATGAATCTGGGGGAGCAGCTAATAAACAAGCAGTTGTGAAGATAGGAAATATCTACCCTGGACATGGTCTGTTTGCTGAAGCTTCATAACATCCAAATGGAGATGTCCAATAACAGCGGCCTTTCCAGTGCTGGGCTTCAGGAGATAGATGCGGAAGCCAAGAGCACATGTGTGAAACCTGAAGTCAGAATTTGGTAGGCGAGACATAGCATCTGTTAGGATGCCAACAGGAGAGAAGAAAGCTGGGCAAGTCTGAAAACTGAGAGCCAAGGAGAGGGAGGCTTGACGACTCATGGCTCAGATGGGTGTTGATGGATCCCAGGAAAGCAGGAGGAGGGAGAGTTCAGGTACAAGTGTTACCTTAAGCCAAAGAGGAAGAAAGTGCAATAAGGAAAAGAAATGGTGCGAGTTGTTTTATTTGTTTTGTTTGAACCAGCAGTATTCATGGACTACATCCACACCTCATGTGCAGTTAAGACTGCTAAAGAGTCAGACTGTCTAGGCTTGTATCCCAGCATCTCTATTTGGAGATGGGGAAGAAGGTGTGTGTGTAAGGATCATCTTTGGCCTCCCATGTTGATATCCCTACAGGGAGAGTTGGTCAGAGCATGTGAACACCCAGTTACTTTGGCATTTGTATTTCTCATGGCATGTTACTAAAATGGCCTACACACTCCAGTTTCTTCTGCATTTGTATAGTATACATGCAGTCAGAAAAATTGAGCCATTTTGAGAATAGCTACAGTACCAGGCTTCTAATTCAAAAGAGTGAACTGTAAAATAAAATGGGGAGCTGGACTGAAAGACTTCACCAACCCAGGATCCCCTAGGATACCTCTTTCTGCTTCCCTGTTGACAATTTTTTGGCATCATGCATTCCTTTCTGATTTAAAAATAATTATGTGGGGCAGAGGGGTTAATTAATACTCAGTTTGTCCCGTTTGACTTTAAAGATACTTAGTAGATATTTGTTTCTTTTTTTATTTCCTGAGGTTACATTTACTTAATATATAGTTCTTTGTCTAATTTACTTTATTATAAAAATTATATAGGTCTTTGTCTACTTTATTATAAAAATTTTAAATACCTTATCTCTTCCTTATATCATTAAAAATAAATTGTAATGGAAGAAGGGATGGTAGTATGGAATAAAGTTATGATACCTAGAAGTCATCTGATCTATCATTTAGTCTTTTAATTATGTATAAGTATTTCCTGAACAAGATCTTCTGGAACCTTCTGGAACCTCCAGGAACAGATAAATGGCATGGAAATGTTACAAATCACCTATGACAAGATTCATTCCAACACTGAACTATCTTCTTATGTTAAAAAAACAAAACAAAAAAACACTCTAAGCCTTTCCTGCAACTAGCTTCTGCTTTGAATGAAGTGGTCACAAAGGTTAAGACATTGTACAGAGAAGAGTCAAAGTCAGGCCCTGAAGAGGTCAGATTCTCTTTTCGTTATACCTGGTACATTCACGAAAACACTCTAAGTACTTTCTTCATTTTCTTTTCTTACATTGCAAACCTCTTCTAAAACATTTTTCTCATTTCAGAACTCTAAGAGAATTCTGTGATAAAGACTCTAATAGTTTTCTTTCTTATGTTTCAAGGGCCTGATGCTGAACTTGCACGACTCTGCAGAACTGGATCTCCTTACTGCAGCAGGCACCTGCTGGGACATCCAATTTTGCAAGAAAGGATTCCAGTGCAAAGGTTCTGCAGATACTGATTGGCTCGGCATGCGTTCCACCAGACCAGCGAGATGAGATGCAGCCTCTTGTCACTTCAGATGGCATGAGAAAGTGAGGCATCAGAAAGGGAATAATCAGAGTGCAGCTTCCTAGACCTGGTATGGTGAAAGGTCTTCTACAACCAAGGGCTTTCCTGCATCTCCTGGAGGCTGCAGAAGTGACAACCCACCTGAAACCTAGGTTCTTACAGAGCGGCAACCTCTGTACCATACAGATAGGCAGAATAAACAACAAAAGGATTGTCGGGGAGAAAGCTTAAGAAGTCCTAGGATTTCCCAGAAGCAAAAGCACAGAACATGTATTTTTTTTTTTTTTCAGATTCTCTGGAGAACCAAATTCAATTTGATTGTGTCTATACATCCTAGAACCCCTATTACTAAGGACAAATCATTATGATGGAAATGAGGAGTAACCGTCTCCAATTCTTTGAGAAAATTCCATTCTTTTCATTTCTACTACTAAGAGAAGGAGGTAATATTTTTTTTCAGGATACTCATTAAACTGAAACTCATTAAAAATATAAATTTTAGTTTTCTTTGAAAAATCACTTCAATACAATCTTTAAGCCCCAAACGTTTTAAAGACAATGGGAAGAAAAAGAACAAATAGTCTGAGTTGAGGATTTCCCCTCAAATGGGGAACGGAGTGAAGGTAGAAGGAAAGCACCTTGAAACAAATTCCACCCAAGGTCAAAGAGTGGCTTGAAGCTTTAGTTAAGTCCTGAAGGTCCAACAAGCACCAGAAGGGAGTCATTAACTTATGTAAATTGCATTACAAGGGCTATTCTATTGCTTAGTGACAGAGTGCCTAACATTAATACTGTAGTGCCTAAAATGCAATTATCTTCTCAGCAGCTTAAATGGGAATAAGGATGCTAAAAATAATTTTCAAGAATACCATTCCTTCAATATTGTGGGATATTTTATGTGCCTTCCCTACTTATTCCTAGCTACAAAAATGATGGTTTTATGTGAGTGTCATAGATGTCACTCTGAATAGGGCAATAGCATCTTGTCGGTGTTCAACTACTGAAAAATGATACTGATTTTCTGTGGCAACAGTGGCCAGGGCAGTATTAGGCAAACCAGTTGCCAGAGTCTCAGAAGTTTAGCACAAGGTTATTGAATGCAAATTTTGTTCTCTGCTAATGGCTAAATTTTTGTAATGCAATACTACCAGGATTTATTTGACAACCCACTTGAAATCAATAATTTTTCTGATTTTGATAATCCTAGTTTCTTGAGCCAAAGACTCTTCCTCACTTTGATGAGTACCATACAAAATAACCACAGGTGGGTAACTTTTTAAAGAGTGTTTTCCAACTTAAAAGAGTAGAAACCAAAATGTCCACTGCACATAAGGGTAATGACATTTTGAAGGGTGGCTTCTCAAGATCACATATATAGCATCAATAATATAAGAGCACCCGTACTGGTCCCACTAATGCAAACATTTGTAGGACACGTGATTCATGACCAAGAACTTGGTGTGGGGTTGCTCTCAGCAGAGGTGATTGATATTATGGCAGCTACAACAGAAACAATGACAATAATAATAATGTTACTATTTATTTATTTACTGTATCAAACATATAATTTACATTATCTCATTCAATAACACAATAATTCTAAAGGGTAGGTCTATCCCCATCTAATCAATGGGAGAAATGAGTCAGAGAGATGGGCCACATCAGAGAACTGTGACAAAGGTATCACGTTCAGGAGGCCAGTGTATCTTTGAGTCAGAGTCCATAGACTGCTCACACAAGAACCCCTAATGTTTCCCAACTTACTTTTATTTTAATGCTACTTAACATGAGTGTAGAACTTGGTCTCACCATCTTATTCTTAAAGCTATGATAAAATTTTAAAATAAAAATAAATGTTCAAATTAGATGCACATGATAAAATCAGTCCCTTTCAAATTAGCAGCAGCTCACAGCACTGGTTGGATACAGGCCTCTTCACATGTAGCTGTTCCCATTCGGCTCACTACTCCCACCCGGTCCAGAGCAGTGTTTCTTCCTTTTCTTTCATGAAAACTTGAGATAATAAGAAGCCTTTATTCCTCCCCAAACCTTGTTTACTGATTAAATCCTATGCTGTTTTTGCTCTTCTAAAATGAACGTGGTATTGCCATTTGTTGCCTTACACCATGGATCAAATTGTATGACTTCTTTCTGCCTCATTGTTCCCATCTGTGAAATGGGGGCAAGTGCGTGAGACCTACTCTCACTGGGTTGTTGTGCGATTGATGAGTTATTAAATGCAACATTTCTTACAATGTCTGGCACACACAAAAATGCTTGTAATTAATATAATCATAAATACAATTAAGAGAAAACAGTCATAAAAGACAACTGTAGTTCTCAACTGTTCTAAGGCCATTATACTGATGTTCTAGAATCTAAATAATTTTCTGTTATGTTCATGAAGATAGACTAATTTAAACTATTATATTTATGTTGTAAATTCTAGGGCAACTGGTAAAAAATTTTAAGAAGAGATAAAAGAAACCAGCAGTTAAGATAAAGTTAAATAATTACAAATTCTCAGTTTAAAAGCAGGTCAAATGAGGAAAAGGCTATATAAACAGAGGAAACAGAAAATGATGAAAAAATGTGGCAGACTTTAACTGTACCAATAATTACATTAAACGTAAGTGATTTAAACAATTAGAAGATGATTGAATTGATTTAAAAAGCAGCACCAGATTATATGCCTGTATAAGAAATCCATGTTAAATACAAAGTCATCTACAGGTTTAAAGTCAAAAACCAGGGAAAGCTTTAGCATGCAAACACTAATCAAAAAAAAGCTGGAGGGACTACCTTAAAGTTTTATTATAGAAATGCTACATAAAACTTTAAAATACACAATAACCACTTCTATATCTAAATATCTTTATTGCTAACTACCTTCCTAATAAAGAACTCCCAGATCCCTGAGAAATAAGATTAGGAACTAAAATGAATTGATCTTATTTTATATCTTGTCTTTTATGCTCTATAGCTACTAAATCAAATTTACAACATCTTTTCATTTTATTTGAAAGCACATGGTATGGCATTTATTTCCTTAAGATGAATTTTAGGAAGGAGAAAAAAAAAAACAGAATTCGTGATCAGGAATGTTAGTCTGAAAGCTATACACAAATTCCAACTGGCTGAAAATAAGTATGAATTCTTATCACTGGTTAAGCATGCTTCACTGTTCAATGGTCACATTCTAAAGATTTTATTTAAAGAAAGAAGCTAAGATGGGATCCTAATTTCATAAATTGCCAGTGAGTGCCAGGCCTTAATTAAAATACAAAATGAAAAAAGACTATCTAAATTAAGTTTAGCAACTAAAGGGACAGCAAGGATCTAAAGGGTCTATTGTCATGTTTTAAAATCAGAAGGACAAAATAAAAAAAGAGAAAGAAAAAAAATGTGCGTGGGAAGGCTGAGACATCTTGTCCCACAATGAAAATCTGGGCCGTATTTCTTTCTTGTAGGAGGAAATGAGAATTTCAACACTAGTGTTAAAAGAGTGTAGGTGTAGATGAAGGAAAATATTTATCAACATGTAGTTAACACCACTGGTTTTAAAAACACAGAGATGTGAAAGATGTTTCAACAAGAACAGATGAACCACCCTGGGCTAACATAGAAAATAACAGGATTCAATAATTGAGAGGCTGTTATTTGCTCTGGGATTCAGTGTCTGCATTGGTAAAATAGGGACTAAGCCCTCTTAGGATGGCTATTGGAACTGCAAAGAACTACAGGTATGGCCCTCCAGACGGCCATGGCTGTGCTTGGACATCCTGGGACCTTGGCAGACTTCCTACTCTGTAAGCTGGGACATTCAGAGCCTCCTGGGTACTTGTCCTTTCATAACTGATATCACACATTCATTCATTCCTTCCATGCGTATTTACGGAGAACCTCCTGAAAGCCCTGTTCTAGCACTTTAAAGCACTTTATTGATCAGGACTGGTAAAGATGGTATCTTAGAGCTTGACTTCTTACTGATATAGACAGTAAACAAATAATCCATTATATTTTACAGGAAGCTGAACATAAACTACTGGTGAGGTGTTAAGGAGCCCCTGAGTCAGGCAGCAGCTACTTGAGGTTGGGGCCAGAGAGAGGCATCTCCAAGGAGGTGAGGAAAAGGAGCCAACCACATGGAGAATTTCGGGAAGGTCATTTCAGGCAGAAATAGAAAGAAGGCCAGTGTGTCCCAAAGCATAAGGAATAAGGGAGTGAGCACAGAGATGAGTTTGGACGACAGATCAAATCCGAGAGGGCCTCATGGGCCATGGTAATGTGTTTGGGTTTTATTCTACATGCAGCAGGGAGCCTGGAGAAGGTGTTGTGCATAGAATAGCATGACCCGATTTGTGTTTTCAAAAGATCACTTTGGCAGCTGACACTGGGTTATAGGAGAGGAAAAGTGAAAGCAAGGGAACCTTTTAGAAACTTTTTCAGGGTCTGGAAGAAAGGTGATAGGTTTGAAGGTGAATCAGTGGGACCTGATTATGTAGAGTGAGGGAAAGAAAACAGTAATGACTGCTGTGTGTCGCCTAGTGACTGTGTGGTTGATGTATTTTTTTTTTTTTTTTGTATTGGGGATTGAACCCAGGCAGAGTGTTTTACCACTGAAAGTCACATCCCCAGGCCTTTAAATTTTTTATTTTGAGACACGGTCTTGCTAAGTTCCTTAGGTCCTTGATAAATTGCTGAGGCTAGTCTTCGAATTTGCCATCCTCCTGCTTCAGCCTCAAGTTGCTGAGATTACAAGCATATGCCACTGTAGCTGGTGATGGTATACTTTTCTAAAATGGAGATAGGAAAATCAGATTTTGTAGGGGGAAAAACAGAGCTCTGTTTTAGCCAGGTTAAGTATGGATGCTGTATTAGATATCAAGTGATATGTTCATTCCCAGCACCAGGAGAGTCAGAGTTTAGTCACATGTATAGCAATGCCTGGTGAAGATCTGCAAACCCTGCTGCCCAGGGCACCAGGGTGGCCCCGATTTCTGCCATTCAGCAGGCTTATTGTATAAATTTTGCTGAGATCGCATAAAATACTCCTGCATCCTTCTGATAAAGTTCCCTTTTTGCATAAGCTATCTTTTCAGCCTGTATACATTGCTATCCAAAAGGACCTTAACAAATCCTTGGCATTTAACATGATCATTTCTAAGATTATTTCTTCCTTTACTACTTTATGAAAGTAGGAAGCTATTTTTATCACTATACATGGTGTCAACTAAACCTTGGGGCATTGGTGGTGGGCAAGGTAGGCATGGGTCACACTAGGAACAATGGCTGTACTTTAGCAAGCTGTTAAGGAGGCACCAAGGGCTTTTACACAGTTCCTCCCATTGACTCCTTAGAGCAACTCTAAAGTGCTGGGGACTACCCTATATGGCAGATGAGAAAGTTGAGGCTCAGAGGGCTTACCTGACTTAAGGTCACAGTGACGGTTAGTTTTAAAGCTGTTTTAAACACTTAGTGCATCAGTTAACCCCAACGCTGTTGGAAGCAGGCTTTCCCCTTATATGACAGGAGATGAGTCAGTGAGGGCTTCAAAGAAATTCATGGTCCACTGGTGGCGGTGGTACATGAACTGAGTGTCCCACGATTCCTTAATGAGGCATCACAGAGCTCTGAATGGATGTGTGGAGTTCCAGCTCTAACCCCTCATTAGTTCTGGGCCCTGTGTTCCTTAGTGTCACTCAGCGGAGCAGAACCAACACAAGACGTGTGTCTTCATTTTGGGCTTGGGTAGGAAGATAGGCACTGGGATCGTGTGATCTTGAGAGGAGCTATCCTCAGCAATCACCTACCTTATAAATTGGGAAACTGAGACCTAAACAAGTCACTTCCCAGGATTATTTGGCTAAATATTAGAGTTAAAATTTGAAGGTCAGGTTTCTTGAGTCTGTCTGTTTTAACCAGCATTTTTTTTTGCAGCTGTGACTGAAAGACCCGACAAGAACAATTTCAAGGAGGAAAAGTTTGTTTGGGGGCTCATGGTTTCAGAGGTCTTCATTCTTAGATGGCTGACTCCATTCCTTGGAGCCTAAGGTGAAACAGCACATCAGGGCAGAAGAAAGCACTGGGGATGTGGCACCAGGAAGGGACGGACAGAGCTCTGCTCAAGGATGACATAATATCAACCTCAAAGGCAAACTCCCCAGGAACCCACCACCTCCAGCCTACAGTTAACACCCAGACACCCAGTTAGTCCTTATCGGGGATCAACACACTGATTAAGTTAAGGCTCTCCTAACTTAATCATTTTACCTCTAAACTTTCTTGCATTGTTTCACACATGAGCCTCTGGGAGACACCTCACATCTAAACCATAACAACGTCGAAATCAATAATTTACCAGCTCATTATATTACCATCTTCTCTCTTGTTTAACACTGAGATCCTGGAAGGACTTCTTTGTAGTGGGATGGGTGATCAACTTTTCTGTTCTTAACTTTTCCCCTTTTTATTTTTTCTTGAGGTCTACCAAACTTACATAAAATGCACAAGATTAAGTGGATGGCTCAAAGAATATTCATAGTATAGTACAGTCAACATCAGTGTAACCACCCAGCCAAAGAGGGAAAATATTAACAGCACCTTTGGAAGCCCCCCGTCTTTCAGTCAATAATCACCTTCCCTGGGCCCTAGTGTGATCACTAGCCTGACTTCTGTCACTGCAAATATGTCTCGCCTATTCCTAGACTGTAAGTGGAAAAGGAATTTTTGTTCTACATCATAACTTAGAGTGTACCATTCTATTGTGTGAATACACCAGCACTTCTTCATCCCTTCTATTGGCAGGGACAAATGGGTATTTCCTACTTTGGGGCTATTGTGAATAAGGCTGCTAGAAACACTCCTGTGCATGTACAGGACATGTGTACTCATTTATCTTGAAGCATTAGAATTACAGGATCATGGGCATACATACATATATTTAGTTTTGGAAGAGACAGCACATGGTTTTCCAAAGTAGTTGTAATCATTTGCCCTCCTTCTGGCAATGTATAAGAGTTTCAGTTGTTCTGTGT
Organism: Callospermophilus lateralis; assembly: GCF_048772815.1. NCBI lineage: Eukaryota > Metazoa > Chordata > Mammalia > Rodentia > Sciuridae > Callospermophilus > Callospermophilus lateralis. The sequence continues at coordinate 109,005,866 of NC_135310.1, read as the reverse complement.
TCTTGCCAACCCTTGGCATTGACTGTCTTCTTGCCTTTAGGTTTCAGTCTGTATTTCCCCAATGACTGAGGTCTTTTGCCATTTGGATATCTTCTTTTATGAAAAGTTTGTTCAAGCATTTTGCTCATTTTTAATTGAGTTGTCTTTTTGTTTTGTTTTACGATTTTTTTGTATAATCTGGAAGTGAGTCTAACCTTTGTTAGCTGTATGTATGGTAAATATCCTAGTCTGAGGCTTTTCTGAGTAGTGTCTTTTGATGAATAGGAGTTTTTAATGTTTAATAAAGCACAATTTATCAATCTTTCTTTTATTTTATTTTATTTTTTATTTTTTTTGCATGTCTTGTTTGAGAAATCTTTACCTACTTCAAATCTTGCATCTTTTGACTCAGGAAGCTCAGAGCCATTTAGCTTTTTTGTTTATTGACGGGGTTAGAAGATCCTGACAATTAAGCTCTTTTTTCCTCCTTCCTTTTCCCAGAGAAGAAAGATGGGGAGAGAACAGAAAAGAAATAGATTGGTCCCAAAGCAGTTGGAAGCTTATGGCTACCTGGGGAACTGGGAGAAGGCAGTAAGGGAAGAGAAGATGATAACTAAGGACTCATAATTGGTGGCAGAATTTTCTTGAAAGAAAATGACAACAGCAACCATCAAACTAGCCAGACCTACCTCAAGCCTTGTATCGATCCTATCCCCACGCTTTTGGTGAAGACAGAATTTAACACCTGACAACTGGCACAATTTCCTGATCAGATTTAGAGCAGTAGAGCAATGCACAATGGGTAGAGGTGCAAACGAAACTGAAGTCTTTCTTGCAGCAGGATGGACTAAAAACAGAAGTGTCCAGTGCTTGCCTTGGATATGTCCAGGATGTCACTTCCTGGTTGCTTGGCCCCACCAAGCAATTCAGTCACTGCTTCGGGGAGCCATTTCTGTGTGGGTTCTAATTAGCCTCAGGTAATTTGCAAGCCAAGAGCTTCACCTCAGTTCAATGCCTGTCTCTTATCTCCAGGCTTCTCTGCTGACAGAGAGGCAGGGGTCTCAAGAATCCACTTAGTATTAATACATGCACAACCCTAAAGGGCTGGGGATTTAATCACCAATGTTTGACACATGGTGACTGGAAGCCAATGGATAAATGCTTCCCCTTTTCTTTCCCCATACAGAAGTTCCTGTACTGCATTTTATAGCTTCTCAGTCTTTCCATGGAATCCAGCAACCAGTTTCCATAATAGGGGACTGCTGTCTTACCCATTTTTGTATTGATGTCACCTCCTTCCCTGCTGTAATTCACTTGGTCCCATCCCTTCATTTTGGCTCCTGGTCACCACTATGGCAGTTAAATATTTGTCCCAAGCTCTGCTTCCTGGGAAACTCAGGCTAAGATGACATTGAATAAGACTCTGCTTGATTGATTTTTACTTCATCAGGTTTCAAATGTGGGTCCCTTTTACTCCTTTCCAACTTCAAAGGAAGACTCACTCCTCTTTTCCTGGGAAGATATCACTATGAATTAAATTTAAATATCATCTATACAAGTCAGCTATGTGGGCCATTTATCCAAGAACCAATAGCTTGGGGCTGGGGTTGTGGCTCAGTGGTAAAGTGTTGGCCTAGCATATATGAGTCAAAGGTTTGATCCTCAGTACCACATAAAATAAATAGCAGACAGAGTAAAAAAAAATTAAAGAAGAATAAAAGATTATATATATATGTGTGTGTGTGTGTGTGTTATATAGACATACATATACATACATATATAAAAATCAATGGCTCTCTAATAGCCACAGAGCTGAAAATATTTCTCCTTAGCTGCTGGAGAGGGGCCAAGATAAGAATAAAAATTAAGATTGGCACATGAGTTAATCTAAGCATTGAACTTGGTTAACCCAATCCAGTATGTGAGGACTTCCAGCTCAGTAGTTACCGTGTATAACACTCAGTGGAGAAAATGCTTCCAACCCTTCCAGAACTCTGGCTGTCCCATAATACCTGCAAAGTTCCCCAAACCCCAGAGACCTACACTACAACTCTGAATAAACACACTGACTCCAGGGCTACTGTCCTTTCCTCACCTTGGCCACTTCTGAAGGCCGTGAGGAAAGGGCAGGAAGAAGACTAGAAGAGAAGAGGCAGTGGATGGCAATGGTGACATTTACACAGCATTTTGAGAGTCTGCTCTCTCTGTTCATTCCACCATCGTATTTTGGCTGCTCTAGCACTTTTCATACTCCGGTTGATGTGACAGTCTTCTCACTGGAGTGTGAGCGCTATTTTTGAATTCTCGGGTCTCAGACAGTGCCTTATGCACTGCAGGAACATAATAAGGGTTTCTGGAAGGCTTAAGTCTTCGTTCAAGCACCACCTTCTCTGAGGCCTACCCTGGCCACCCATGCAAAAATTCCATCTCCTACCCCTACTCCCAATCCCCCTGGGCCTGCCCTACTTTTTCCTTTCTCTTTCTAGCCCATATTTCTCACTTTATGATTTTGCTTATCATTTTCTCAACCCTCCAGAATGTTCCGTAGAAAGCCTTTTTGAATATTTTATTTGCTAACATCTCCCTATACCTAGAATAAGAGCTGGCACATAATAGGCACTCAGTACATAGTAACTGAATAAAGAACTTCCATCTCCGAATCTACTAAGCATTAGCTTGTTCCTACCCTTGTGGTTTTGAATCCCTATTTATAGAAAGAGTACTTTTAATTCATTAACTATTTATTTTGCACTGTGCTAGGCCTTGTGCTGAATGTGAAGGAAACAAACAAAGACAAGGTCCCTTCCTTCAAAGAGCGTGGTGTTAATGGAGGAGGTGTTCATAAGCAAGGGCTGCTGTAATATAATGCAGGGAGGTCAGTGTTAGAGACAAACTTTAGATATTAGCAAAACACAGGAGAGGCAAATGTGCCTCAAGGATCATCCAGGACTCCCGCAGGAATCAAAGCCCTGATTAAGACTAAGTGAACATTCGCTGGAGTGTGTACATGGGGAGGGGAGGCAGCAGGTCAGAGTAGTAGCCGAGAATAAATCTCAAAGCTCAGATGCTTATGTTCAAAAAGTGATCAAACTGCTTTATTGTTGTCATTCATTAAGCACATTATTTGTGCTTCTATTATTTTGTGCTGATCTAGAGATTCAGCAAGAGACCAAATAGACAAGAATTTCTGTCTTCATGGAGCTTGCAGTAGTGAAAGGAAACACATAATAAAACAGAAGAGTGAATTATACATGAAAAGATAAGTGCTGTGGATGGAAATAGAGCAAAGAAGGAGGACAAGGAGAACCAAGGACCAAATGCCCAGCACTGCTTAGGCTTTGAGAGGCCACCTCTTTATGGATCATCCCCTGATCCTCTGTTAGAAATCTTCCTGGCCAGCTTATGACTATAGAAGACCTTTAAAAAGCAAGCAGGACAAAGGAAAGAAGCCTTCATGTATTACAGTAATTAAAACAGTAATTATACTTTCTATTAAATCCTGTGAAAGCTCTAATGTAATTATCCAACAAACAAACAAATGAAAGGACCCTCAGCAACAGGCATCAGACAAAGATGCTGTGATTAGGGTGCAGGCCCAGCGCCAGGCAGCCTGGTTTTGAATCTCAGCTCTGCCACAGTCTGACCTAGACAGTTCCTTCATGTCACAAAGCCTCCTTTTTCCCATCTGTGAAACAGGGATGGAGACAACAGCCCTCGCTGTTGATGGGATGATCCAGAAAGAACACTTAATTCGCCAAGGAGTAAACACTCAGGAGATGTTAAGAATTACTAGTGGAGCCAATGTAGATCTTGGATCTATAAATACTAAGATCCTTTATCAATGAAGTCAAAGAATATGGACTCTCAGGCAAATTGCCCCATTTTGCATCAAAAGGGAGAAGAAAGGCAAATGTGGTGGTTGGAGCTAGGGAGGTTTAGGGGGATGGACTCGGGTGGAAAGAGACCTGGGTATCTAAGCACAAGACTGGTAGAACCCAATGACACAAGACAGTCGAAGTCAGGCAGATCTGCAAGATGGGACAAAGGGACTTGCCGTTGTGTCCTGTGAACAAATAAGCTAGAGAAGTATCATATTTAACCTGGACAAGGAGGTCTGGGAATAGAAAATGAGGACCAAATAACTGCCTTCAAAAAAAAAAAAAAAAAAGTTGTTTTTTTTCTCCCCACAGCAAAGAAAGAGCCGACTTGCTGTCTTGTTATAGAGAACAGTACTACCAGAACCAGTGGGTTGAAATTCTAGGGTGTCAGGAATAAAAACCAGAATGATGATGAAAGTGATCTCCATGAGGAGTGAGGGCCCATCACTGGGGGAACCCAAGGGAAGGCTGGAATGCAGGAGGGGAGAGGGCTACCTTAAGTAGGTGGACCATAGTTGTCTCTAAAGTCTTTTCCAACCCTGAAAACCTGGCTTAAAACCTCAACCAAGGTGCCTAGTATGATGGGAAGCCCTGGAGAATTCCAAACTTTGAAAAGTCAAGTCAAAACTGATCACAAGCCAGGTACACGCCTGTAATCCCAGCAGCTCAGGAGGCTGAGACAGGATTGCAAGTTCAAAGCCAGTCTCAGCGGCGGTGAAGCACTAAGCAACTCAGTGAGACACTGTCTCTAAATAAAATACAATAGAGCTGGGGATGTGGCTCAATAGTCCAGTGCCCCAGAGTTCAATCCCCAATACTTCCCTTCCCCCGCAAAATTACTGATCAACAGAAAAGAGATAGGGCGAGCCTGTTGCTCGGGAGAAGTTTTCAGAAATAAAGTCAGGAGGTAATGATAATAGAGTCACAATGATAGCCCCCAAACTGTTCCACACGATCCTCACCATAATCCAGGAAGGTCACCATTATCCTAATGGTCATAGATGAGCAAAGAGGCCCAGAAACCTCAGGTCTCCTGGCACTTTCCTAACAAGGCCAGATCTGTAATCTGAATGTTGTTTTCTGACTTTCATTCCAATATTCTGGCCAGTTCACCCTACAGAATTTTCATGTAGAATTAAGAGAAAGAGAAAAAAAATGGAAACATGGATGTTTAAAGAATTTTAACAGTCTCCTTCATTTTTTCTGCTCCCTCTCTGTTTCCTTTCTCCTATCAGACTAGACTCCTAGCGCACCATGATCTTCCTAAGTCACAGGTCTTCACAATCTGGTTATTCTCCTGGTTCACAGAACTAATTGCAAATGCTTTGGTTGGTGCTCAAGGTCATCCATAGCATGATCTATCCTCACTTTACAGAGTTAACTTCCACAACTCCCTGTGCATATGTGGAGAGGACAAGTGTAGAACAATAGGGAGTAGTGGGGATTGGGGAGGGCTCGCTCTGTTGAAAAGGGAAGATCCAGCTGAAGTTGACCCAAGCCTGTGGAAATAGAGACACACTAATGCCAGGTCTACAGATTTCTTAAGAGAAGCAGGGGTGTATATTTTAATGTGAAAATCTCTCTGATTTTTAAAGGTTAACGAGTAATTCAACTTAATGAAACAACACTGTATAGGCTAAATAAAACTCACTTATGGATCTGGCTTACCGGCGGCCATTTTGCAACTTGTGCTCTAAAAGTGTTACCTTTTAGATGAAACTAATGTTCATTTTCTCAACTCACAGGGAAACATGGAAGGCCCATGCTAATGAATTTACATCTCTTCATGGTGCTTACAGTATTCAATCCTACTCGACCATAAGGTAAAGAGCTAAGGAGTTTCCCACTCTTTGGGATTACACAGTGTAATCTGAATTTTGACTTGGTAGAAAAAGACCTGAAAAGATTTGGTTCAGCTTAAATGTGAAGTCAGTAAAGGGGAACAGTCAGTAAAGGAGGTTCCAGATTCCAAGCCCAAGTAATGGCAATAATTGCCTGAGATAATCAGGTAAGGCGGCTCAAGCAAAAGGAAAGTGGATGCAATCAGGGTGTTACATTGTGCTCATTCAGAATTCAAGAGCTCCATGTACTCTTCAGTTTACCACAAGAAAGGATATGCAGATGGAATACCACCAGGAAGCCACATATTATAAAATGTTCCTGCTCAGATCTTCTGTAACACAAATTAGGGGGACTGAATGAGAAGCACCCAACATGCTCAATGGAAAAACTTGTTTTTCAATATTTATAAACATTGATTCATATTTCCTCCAAAGAAATCTCCTAGTTGACCTGATGCAGGACCACTACCTGCTCAACTCTCCTTAGTAATGGCCAATAAACAGCTGCTCTTTACAGTTTTAGAGTTTTGCCAGCATTGACCCAAAGCTAGCAATTGATGACATGGATGTTAATGACCTCACGGGAGAGCTTTCTAAGAATTATCATTTTTTTTTTTTGAAGAATGGAAAAACTTGATGGAGCCTTATTTCTTCATAAAATGAATGATGCTCTCTGAAGGAGGGGACTAAGAAATTGTGTGAATTTCAGAAAAATGACAGTTTTCTGGATGAAGCCAACATGTCATCTTTAATACAACAGAACTGCTATGTTGTTAAGGGAGCTAGATCATGAACAGGCTCCATAAAATATAAGATATCAACCATATTTAGAGAAGAGAGGAGAAAATTAACAGCCATTGAGTTACTACATATTTTAAGTATGTTTTTATTCTAGTTACAACACTCTGAAGAGTAGCACAATTATATCACTTCATAGAAGAGAAAACTGAGTCAATGATAAAAAAGAAGAAAAAAAGAAAAACAAAACAAAACAAAAAAAACTTCCCAGGATTGCAAAACTAATAATTACCAGGGCCAGGTTCCATTCAGACTGCTCTGACTCTAAGCCCATCCCCTCACCATGCTGCCCACCGACCATGTAGAGATCTTTCATTCCAGTGGAATCCCAGAGACTAAATTGCTTGCCCAGAGTGAGCAGCTGGAAGACTACGCCTAGCACTCCTCCTCCTGGTTCTTCCCTCCTCCATCTTCCTATGGCTCAGGCCTGTGTCATGGGCTCCCCTGTATCTGTGGACTTGGAGGAAAGCTACAGCTGTATTAGTGCCCAAGGGGAAGAAACTTGCTTATTCTCCATAATTCAAGCCCTATGCAATGGCTGCATAGACTCCCGATGACACTCAGAATCTGATTAGAAATGGTATTGTTGCTCTATATCTGTTAAAAGAGATCTATCCTGCCAGACATGGTGGTGCATGCCTGTAAGTAATCCCAGTGGCTCTGGAGACCAAGACAGGAGGATCACAAGTTCAAAGCCAGGCTCAAAAACAGCGAAGCACTAAATAACTCAGTGAGACCCTGTTTCCAAATAAAATACAAAATAGAGCTGGGGATGTGGCTCAGTGATGGAATGTACCCGAGTTTAATCCCCAGTACCAAAAAAAGAGAGATCTATTCGCAAGTGGGCAGAATGACCAATGGCAGGTCAATAAAACTGGATAGGAGTATGAGATGTTCAGTCAGCACAAAGTATAATAAATGCCAAGGTATGGAAAAGGAATGAGAAGGGCAGCCTACTGGACTCTAATCTTACCAGCTGACCTAGAAAGAAGTGGCCAGACTGAAAGTGCTTTGTTCTTACTATGCCTTTTAAACTTCAGACCAAAGCGTTATCTGTTTCATGAAGTCTTGACAAACTTCTCCTGAGACTGTGTGATTTGAAGACTCATTAAGTCCTTCTAGACTGCTATTTAGCGTGTATGAATCCTGGGACTTCACTTGTCAAATCAAATCATTTACTTAAAGGGTTTATTCATCACTTGCACTAGAAATTGAATACCCACCTTTCTAAGTGAATCCTGATTTTTAATTGGGCACAGGGCCACCTAGGAACAAGGTGATATTCTCAGCTTTTCTTCATTCAGATGGGTCCATATGCCCATGTTCTGTCCAGTTGAATCTGAGAGGAAGTGATGTGTTTGACCTCTAGAGCCTGCCCTCCTAAGCAGAGGGACTCTCCTCCCCTACCCCTCCTCTATCCTGCTGCCCTGATGCAAAGTTTGCTCAGCATCTACTCAAGGTAGACCATAGTGCAGTGATAAGACTGGTGGCATGGTGCAATAGTTAAGTTCAGGGACGTGGCATTGAACTTTGCTTTCTCCTTGCTTTGTATAAAACTGTAGGAATTTTAGCCCCTGCAAAAACATTTCACCAATAATCTGAGATTTTCTTGTGTGCATGTGTATTCACTCTCAGGAGTAGCCCAGAATATTCTAGGTGTGGCATTCAACATTACTGAATTTCTAATTCAAACTTGGTAGAAACTGCAAGAGGAATCAAGGCAGAATAGCTGAATAAAAGATATCTGACTGCAAGTCTGTCTCCCTCGCCCACAGAAAGAACAAGGGACCAGGGTCTGGATTCCCGATTTTAGAGTCCTGGCCCTAGAAGACAGTTAATATATGCCTGCTCAGCTGAATGCACTTCCTGAATATCTTAGGTATAGTATTAATACATGTGCCCCCTGAAAAAACTCTTTGTTGAGTGGAAATGTAATCATATCCCTCCAGATGATTGCTTTTATATTTTGACTTCTTTAAAACAGAAAAGACAAGACTAACCAGAAGGCAATCAACATAATTCAAAAATGCTGGGACTCTATGGCTGAGTCTCACAGGCCCTTATCCTGTCTAGCTGGGATGCTGCAGACACCTGCTTTCTGCTTCCCTCTTGGAAGCATTAGCCACAGTTCACAATATAACCAGAGAGGACATCCAGACCAGGCGGATTCATCCCTATTCTGCTGAAAACATTTCCCATGTCCCGGCCCCATTGGGCTCCACCATAGGGTTCAAACTCCTCCATAACGTGTCCCCAGCTTCTGCAGAGTTCCACGTCCACCCAGGGCTCTACCTTCTTGAATCACTTTTTCTGGGAGTTCTGTCTTTGATATAGGCTCAATATTTTCTCAATATTTTCCCTCAATCCCATCTTTCTTAACCTGGTGGATACCTAGTTAACCTACAGAGCTCTTAATCAAGAATTTTCTTGTTTGGGAAACCTCCCCCCAACATCTCAGATTTCCCTTTCATACTGTACTGGACTTACCCAAACCATGATGTTTTCTAATTGCTAGGTGGATATTGGCTACCTTCATTCCTCTGCCAGCCTAAGAATGCCCTGAGGGCAGGAGCTGTGCCTCTCCTTAGGGTACTCCTGGGTATGAAAGCAATGCCTACTACATGACAAATTCCAGTATACTTACAAGAGCAGATGCCCCACTAATGTGGTACAAAGGCTTCAGTAATAGTTGCTCCCATTTATTGATCCCCTATGTCCCAAGAATAATCGAAATCTGTATCTTCTTTTAACACATAAGAGTCATCAATAAGAGGAATTAGATCTTTCTGTCTCTAAAAACCAAGCTTCTCTCCACCATGCCAGTAAGAAAAATTGCAATAAGAATGTGAAATTAAACAAACTTGAATCTCTCATTTATAGATCTTCATATAATTTGAGGACTCTTATAACCAGAATGTCTCATTGAGAGAATAATACTTCCTAGGCCATGAAGACACATTCATTGAGAATTCAAGTCTTCTGAGGCTCAGTAAATGTTAATTGTTAATTAAATATTAATTAAATATTATTTATTAAATCATGTTAATTATTTAGATTCAAGTAATGATGAATAATTTGAGGTATTCCATTTGTTGTGCTCAGCAAAATATCACCATTTAAATAACTCAGCATATTAACAATTAACATTTATTGAGCTTCAAAAGACTTGAACTTTCAATGAATGCTTCCTCGTGGCCTAGAAAGTATTGTTTTCTCAATGAGAAATTCTGGCTACAAGAGTTCTCAAATTATATAGCATTATGATTCTCTTATATAGCATTATATCAGGAATTATAGACTGATAGTAATGCTAAACTATAATTACAAATAATTGTTCTCAAATTATTTAGCATTACTATCAGTCTTAAAATTCCTGCTCAGAGTGTTTAAATACATTTTGAAGAAATGGGCTCTGAACTCTTCCCACTAATGGGCACCTTGCCCTAAAACCTCTACATAGTGCTGTGCACACCCCTTTCTGGATGGTGATTAAAACTGGCCTGGGATCTAGAACACTTTCAAAGAAGTGGTTGGTCTACCAGCATGTCCTGGGGTATGGAGAACCGGAGCTTATTGTTCATTTGTGGATGTGTTTTCTCCATGTAAGCATCTCTTGGGGCACAAGGAGGAAAGCCCCTGAAGCTTGCAATCTGGTGGCGGATATGGACGGTGAGCAATACTCAAACACACACAATGGCATCTCACACGTGTGCTGAAGACAAGGCAGGATAAGGGGCAGAGAGTGACCAGCAAGCTGCACTGTTTCAGATTTGGTAGCCAAGGAACAAGGGTTCTGTTATCAGTGAGGGCCAGTTATGTGGACACTAGCAGGCAGAGCACTCTGGGCAAGTGCAGATAGATGCTTGGCATGGGAGGGAGAGACTGGTTGGGTCCCAGGGAGAGGAAGAGACACACAGAAGACTGATGCAAGGCAGTTTAGGACAAGGTCTGCTAGGTTTTGAGGACCACAGCAAAGATTAGGGCTTTATTCTGTATGATGGGAGCCACTGAATTCCACTGGGGCTAGAGACCGTGTACCTGCTTTTCTGTTCAGGCTGCTTCTCTATCTATGAACTCAACGGACATAGGCAACTTCCTTGAGGCTTCATTCTACCACACCCCATGTGGCTGCAGAGTGGGGCTGCTTCCCGTTTATCCAGGCCCCTCAATTCCTGCAGCCTCGCGCTCTAAACGTGTGCATGCGTGTGTGTGTGTGTGTGTGTGTGTGTGTGCGCGCGCGCGCACGCGCGTGCTGCTTACTCGTGGGGGCTTGGAAGTGACAAGGAAGCCAGTGGCTTCCTTTTCATAGTTCTGTGACCTCAGGTTGTCTGAGGTGAGGAAGCCACTGCCCCTATGCAAAGATCAGCTGACAACTACGGTGGAAAAGTCTGATATAGTGAGGGGCAAATGGGGTCAAGGGCTCTAGAAAGAAAACTCAAAACTCCACGTTAAGAAGTCGACTAATAAGAACAATGATGATAATGAATAATGTTGACTTGTGCTGTCAGCCACCATGTTGAGTATTTCACATACTATAATGCATTTAATCTTTTCCACCAACCTATGAGGGTAGGCAATAGTATTCTTCTCATTTTGTATTGGAAGGAACTGAAGCATAGAGTTTTAACGTTTCTTGCTCAAGGTCACACCATCAAATAAATGGCCAAGTAGAAAACTTGCCCCAGGGTATCTGATTCTGAAGACAAGATTTGCTTCCTTCTCACACTCTCCATGTCAGCAAAAGAAGCTTCTTCAGAGGCCAAAATAATACTATACTCTTTTGGGGGGAAAAATGTAACTGAGTGGAATAAAAGCCAGCAATACTTAGACTTTTGTACCCAATGAGACTGTTCATCTCCGTCTCTCCAGAGCCTCGTCTGAGGCCTTGACCATGGAAGGCACTCAGTACATATTTGATAAATGAATGAATGAATCAAAGTGGTTTGAATAGTGCCTGAAAAATAGTAAGTGTTCAATAATTGTTGCTATTATTAAGTTAGCTCATTGCTTATGTATCCTGTTCTAGGAAAGATAGCCTAAGATGATTTTCTTAGTCAATACTGAAAGGCACACTGCAGTCCTAGAAGATGAAATCAATTCTATTAGATGCTCTGTTAATGCAGGCTACAGTAATACACCAAGAGATCTTGTTTTGTGTCAAACAATATTTCAATCCAAGTTTTCCTCTTAAAGAGTTTTGTGATCTTCGTACTTTGCATATTTCCTGGAGAAATCTGAGGTTTTCTTGTATAATTTGGCAAGCCTGTCCAAAAACAAAATATCACTGCAATTGCTTTCACCTCCTTTGCTCTACAGTTCTTCACAGTTTGCACCCCATAGCATCAATGGAACATGCTCAGTGACATAAACAAGGAGGTGGAGGAACTACCAAACCAGGTCCAGTCCTATTAGGCTCTTAGTGAGCCCAGTGAACTCTCCATCCCCTCAACAAGATGGTCAAACTAGATCTAAAACAGATTCTACTTTAAAAAAAGTCCAAAAGAGATGCTATGGTTACAATTGCCACAGAATTAGATTAAAAAGCTAAAATCATCTCAACCGTTGATCTATATAAATACAGTAGCACCAACTCTGATAAAGATAATAACTGCATTTTGAAGATATTATATATGAATTCAACTTCTTACCCTCTATGATTATACCCCAGTAATTAATGAATGATTTACTAACTAATCCTTAGGGATATTTCAGTAGTGGAAAGAAGAGTCTCACTTCTGCCACTTATAGCTGTGTGATCTTGTGTAAAAATTAAGCCTCTCTGAATATCAAGAAGCTATTAATGGGAAGATAAATGCATGATTTGGGCTCTCATGAGCATTGCATGAAGTACCTGCTGTGGGGTTGGCAAGAGTTGTAAGAATTCATTAAATCGCATAACAGATGGTATTGATTTGTGGAGGAGAATATGTCTGGAACTTACACTCTTCATCATTCAGTTATAGTCTAATGCTAAACTTAGGTCTCCAAAGGTCAAACATTTGGGGCACATATTTGCCTATTCCTAAAGAATCACCATAGACTGACTGGAGTGGGGTGTCTCATAACAAAGTAGCAAGCTTCCCTGTTTGATAGTTTGAGGAACATGCTCTTTTGAGGAATGAAAGTTGGTCCATAGTCCAATCTAACAAAAGAGTAGATTTTTATCTTTCTGGAAGGTGAAGGTCTCAGACCTTTATGAAAACTTTTACTTTATTATTTTTTTATATTTTTAGTACCAGGGATTGAACCCAGGTGTGCTTAGCCACTGACCCACATCCCCAGTCCTTTTTTAAATTTTGAAACAGGGTCTTACCAGTTGCTTAGGGCCTTGCTAAATTTCAGAGGACGGCTTTGAACTTGTGATCCTCCTGCCCTAGACTTCTGAGACACTGGGATTACAAGAGGCATGTACCACCACAACCAGTTTATGAAACCTTTTAAAACCTGTTCTTAGTTTAGCACTGGTGTATTGTATTCTGGGAGAGAGTAATTGTGGTGCTTCTAGAGTATAAGGATATAAATATCCCTTTGGTGCATAAAAATAAAGAGAAAAGACAGTGGACTTCTTAGTACACCCCACCCCAAAGAATTGTTTAGCATTTACTTAGGCATCTGTTCTACTTTCTGGCCAGGAACCTTCTTTAATCTCCTAATCCTTTGTCATGGTTAAGAACATGCAGTTTATAATGTTAGACCAGTGCAGAGCAGTAAGAACATCCATAAAAAATCTTTCTTGGTAATGGAAGGTTTATTGTGTGTGTGTGTGTATTATATATATATATTATATATTATATATAAAATATATATAAATATTATATATTTTGTATTATTTTATATATATGTATTATATATAAAATATATATAAATATTATATATTTTATAAAATATATGTGGTATATGCATAAGTAAGTATACATTTGCATAGATGTATATAAATTCTCCATTCTAGATAGGATATAACTTTGTAATTGCTCAAAATCCCCATTTGAAATTATTTGCCAATATTTTTTTTCCCCTGGTACTGGGGATTGAACCCAGGGTGCTTTAACCACTGAGCAACATCTACAGCCCTTTTTTATTTTTCAGACAATGTCTCATCAATTTGCTGAGCTGTGACCCTCCTGCCTCAGCCTCTCAAGTTGCCAGCAGGCATGTTCCACTGCAACTGGCTTCTCAATGTGATTTTAGAAATATTTTGTAATCATCTTATAGTTAAAGAACTGTATTTCTTGCCATCTCTAAGATAAATAAGTTTTTCCCTTTACATAAAGAAATTCTAGGCCAGGTATTGGTTAGGAAGTTCATGATCTCCTTGGAAAGTTCTGCCATTCACCGCAAAGTAGTAATGCCTATTACAACCTAAGTACATAAAGCGATAAGAAAAAGATACCTGAAACCTTTATTATGTGTCAATTCAAAACTTCATCAGAAAATACTATAACAGCCCATTACAAATGACCAATATTTGTACTCAAATAAGGATACAAATGGCACTCTGACTTTATTAAAATCTGTTTCTTTATGGAACAATTTTAGTGAAGAGGCTGTTTTGCTATGTTTTCTTTTCTTTTTCTTTCTTTCTTTTTTTTTTTTTTTGTCAATCTGACACTCAGGTTAGAGGCAGCAACTGTCATTGTCATCTACTTTCCAACAGCTAAAAAGAGTCTTTCAACAGAGAAACAAGTTTTTAGTTGTTTTTCCACTTAACAATGTCATTAGTTGACTACAGTCTACCTTGCCTTTCCCTAAGGTGACAGGTGGCTGAGAAATCTGTCTGATTCCCTTCTTAGGGAGCAGCTGTCACTTGCAGAAAATCTTTTCTTCCCACTCTGTGAAAGACGTTTGTTGTCTCCTTCAGACACAAATAAATAAATGCTCAGTGTTTGCACATTTGAGAATGTGTAAGGGGTGGGGGGGGGGCTATTTATAAGTATTACATAAATTCATTTATTTTTTTAAAATGGCCTCAATTCTAGTTCCTGTTATCAAAGAACTAGCAAGCTTTTGTTTTGCTAGAGGGTTAGAATCTGCCGCAAACATGACACTGTCCTCCCCATACTGGCACACTTTCTTCTGATCTTGATAAATTAAAGAAGATCTGGAGATATATAACAAAATATTATTTAATATTATACCCAAGGAACAGGGGATGAGAGTTTTGTTAACCTTATGCTTTGATTATTGAAAGTTATCATGGATAACTCTTAAGTTTTTCCATTTCTGAGCATTAAATCATATTCAACGTAAATTTATCAGGTTATTGTGTGACAAAATGTTTTTTGCAGATCCTGGAAGCAAATTGCAGAGATGTAAGATCATGGTTGCACCCAGATCCTCACTCAGCACTTGCAAAAAGCTTGAGAAGCTCAAACAGCTTGCCTGAAAGATACCCACAAATTTCAAAACAATTCCTGATATCCAACACCCACATATTCCCCTGGGTCACTTCTCTCTCCTCTTCCTACTCCTCCTACTGCTCTGAACAAACAAAGCAAGGGATTTGAAATTTCCAGTGGTTCAAATGACAAAGATATTTCATTGTGCCGAGTGGACATGATGCACTGGTCTTTTACTAACTCACACAATGGCATGACACAGATAGAACATGAGCCAGTCACCGGGAATGCTGTGCAAAATAGAATAGAGAATATGCAAGACAGTATTTATCTCAGCATAATTATAGTGTGCCCAGAAAGGTTAAGAGACTTGTCCAAGGTCACATGGATTGGGCGGATATCGGGAAAGGCTCAAAAACAGAGGAGAGAAAGTAGGACTTATGAGTGACCTTAAAATCTTGTCCTTTGTGACAGCATAGATGATCATGGAGGACATTGTGTTAAGTACAGTAAAGCCAGACAGAGACAAATCCCACAAGATCCCACTCACATGTAGAACCTAAAAATGCTAATCTCACAGAAGTTGAGAGTACAAAAATGGTTACCAGAGGCTGGGGAGGGAAGGATGGAGAGTGCTTAGTCAACAGGTACAATCTTACCATTACATAAGAGGAGCTAGTTCTGGTGTTTTATGGCATAGTTGGGGACTATACTGCATCTATGCTTCCAAAAGAGTTATAAAGGAGGATTTTGAATGTTTACAACAAAGAAAGGATGTTTGAGATGATGAATATGCAAGTTACCCCGATTTGAGCATTGTACAATATAAGTATGCATCAAACATCATAGTGCACAAATATGCACAACTATTCTGTTAATTAAAAATAAAACTAAGGGGAAAAAAGGCCCTGGCCTTTCAGAAGAGGAAAGACCTGGTCTATATAAAAACCCTAAGATTCCATGCATATGAATTATTATTATGATTTGTTTTGATGAAAACAAACCTCTGCTAATATTTTTCCATTTACCAAGACATCCAACAGGTTTAAAAATGTGGCAGCATGAGGTAATTACGTTGAGCATAATTTTCTGAAAATGATGGCATGAGACAGTTACAGCCTCCGTTGGTCCCCAAATGAGTATAAGATGGGGCGCTGGGTAAGAACATAGCTGATAAAATGGTCTCTTCCCACCTACCATTCCCTCCACACAGAATGATCCTGTCTCAGATCTATACATGCCTTTGTCACTCACTTCATTTAGATATCTGACACTGGAACAATAACATTGAATAAACTGTCACCTCCCCAGAGATGCTTCCTCTAGCCAGCTCCTCAAAAGTAGCTACTCCTTCCTCACCAACATTCATCCCTCATTGTGCTTCATTTTCCTTTACAGCCTTCATCTCTAACTGAAATTACAGTGTACATTTGTTTATGGGCACTGACTCCCACAATGAGAATGTGCATTCCATGTGGGAAGGATGCCCGTCTGGTCTGGCTCCTAGTGCCCAGAGCATTGCCTGGGAGTTTGTGCTCCACTAGGTTTCTGAATGAATGAGCAAATGTCTCAACCATAAAGTATCTTTGGAGTGGCTGTACTTCCTGTAAGACTTGTTATGTTTCCTGCCTGCTCTAGTGTGTATAAAGGAGCTTTCTGAGATATGAATACCCTCAGGGATGAGCCTGGATGCCTGGAACACCACTCAGAAGCCCTCCAACACAGAGAAGGCACTTACATTTTCTTCTGTATGGGAAACCATCATGGCAGGGAGGGGACATCCAGGTTTGGATGCCCCCTGGAGGAATGGGAGTCCTCTGCTCCAGGTAGCCACAGCAGCTAGCAGTAGATCAGAGTGTCAGCTTAGAACAGGTAGAGCTACTGCAGGTGTGGTGAACTGATCAGTGTTCGGTGAGTCCTAACACTTCTGACTGCTCAGAAATATTGCTTCTAAAGCTGCATATATTAAATCTAAATTTGGGGATTTACTCAAAGAGTTTACTCGTGGCAATTCTTGACTGACCTTACCTATACCCACGTGTGACTAGAAGAGATAAGTCCCTGGCTTTGTATAATAATTTGTGCCTGGGCTCCATTCAGATCAGCTATGTTAGAAGTTCTGGGCATGGGGCCTATACATCATCAACATTGTTAAAAGCTCTCCAAGGGATGCCAATGTGAAATCTGGTTTAAGAACCACTGGAATAAAGTGAAATGTAAATTTCATTAACCATCTTTGGATCCCTTTCATGTTTTCAATGGTTTGGCTTCTTCTGAATTGGGAAGAGAATTCGAAAGACTAATTTCAAAAATATGAGAATACTGGAGAAAAATCAATCCTGCACACATTCATATTTTCATTCGCTCTCTGTGCAGCTCTTCATTATCATTTTCCTTCTAGTGATTCAAATTTCTAGAGATTTCCAATCACTCTTATGCTATAAAATAGACAGCTATGTTCACAATACCAGTGGAATTTCCAGAGAAAGACGAATACGGTGAAACTCTATTGGCCCAATATCCTCCTTTGTTTTGCATTATTGTTACAGCAGCTTTGATTAAATTTGGGAAACTGGAACTGAAGGGGTCCCCATTGAAACCAGCTCAAACCTACCACAGAACGACTTTCTAGGATTTGCATGTCTCCACCCACTTCACGCAAACCAATGCACTTGTGAAGGTACCTCTGGTTGCGTCTGCCTGGTATGGTCGCTCCCCTGCAGGGGCTATACATCTATAACACCATGAACAAGCCCAATATCAAGTAAGCTAAAAACAGGCAGGTGAGGCAGACTCTTACCACAGGCCTCCCTTTTCACTAGCATCAAATATTAAAGACCTTTGAAGAAAAGACCTCCTGGTTCAACTGCTTTTCTATTACTAAGCAACTGAAAAAAAAAAAAATGGTTACCTTTGGGAAAATTTTGTTGGGTGCCCAGAATTTTACATTTGAATCTCTTCACAATAATTAAGGATGGTTAATTTTGAGCAAGTTGCTTACAGGGTTTTCACCACCCCTCTTTGGCCCACATGAATTTGTTTATTTTCCCTCTTTTATGAGCACAGAAGGGATTCTTGCTTGATAATTGTTAAAGCCATGACATCATTAAGTATCTAAAATAGAGGGTCATGTTTTCTAGTGTGTGTGTGGTGGGGGGGTGGGGTAGGAGCGAAAACACTTTGTCGGGGAGAGTTACTGTAAACTCAACTGGAGTTGGGACATTCCAACAAATCAACAAAAGTAAACTATCGCTTTTAGAGTGTGTCTAAAAAGATAACAATGCTGATGATGGTGACAACTGATATTTATTAAGCAATGAATAGGGGTCAGGCACCCGGCGTGTTCCTTTTTTAACATGTATAATTTAGTTCTACTAAACCATAAGGTAGGGATTACTATTATCCCCACATTACAGACGAGAAAACTAAGGCACAGAGATTAGGTAACAAGTCCCTCATGATTCAGAGCTATCAGCAGAAGGAACGTGTAATCCATCTTTCTGGAGGAAGTCTTCCCAGAAAACCCCATAAATTTCTGAAGAACAGCATCACCTGCCTCATTATCCGGCCCTGATCATCTCCTTTCCCCACTTCCCCTCTGATCTCACAGCAAACATACTGCAGTCCAAATGGGTTGACTCACCCGACTGCAGGATGGTTTGCCTTCCTGCTTTCTGCATAAAATCCACCATGTTCAGGTTCAAGAGGTAGTTTTTTTTTTTTTTTCCATGAAGCCATCCCAATCACTCAAATACAACCATCTGTAAAAACTTTGTATCCCTTTAATTCTATAAAACATTCTCTGTCTTTAAAAAAAAAACATTGGGTCAGTGGTTATTTTATGTCTCTATACAGATCATCTAAGCATATGTTAAACTCCTTTCTGTATAAGCCTAGTGCCTGGTATATCGCAGGTCTCTAGTAAATATTTTCTCACAATTGTTTCTTGAAACAAAAAGAGCTGAGAATATCTTAGGATGTTCTTGGAGCAAGTGTGAAAACAGAACTGTGGAGGATGGCCTAAGGAAGCTGTGAAGTTTTGCTGTTATTCCAGCAGTTACTGAAAGACGTACCTACTCAGGTGCCCACACTGGACTTTATGTTGACTTTGAATTGGAGGGGCTTTGATGACTGCCCTCCCTTCTGGAGTGCTCACGGCAAGAAGAACTGTCAGGACTGTGGGTCTCTGGATGCACCTTTTCATTCTGAATAGACACAGGCAGCACTAAACCTTTATATTCCAAATTTGTGAACCTTCAAATGACAGGTGGTGGACACTTCCACAGTACTAGCATAAGAATTGGGAAATATATGTTTCAAATATGCAACAACAACAAACCAGATTATTGAATTCATTTCAAAACCACAGACTTGAATGACACAGCTGTGTGTTATGCTGATAACACATAAATCCCCACCTGGAAGGTACAAAGGTGTCACCTGAATCCTCAATAATTAAAAATTCAGGCGTTTCCTATCAGTAAGGATTAAAGCATGGATAGTAAATGATTATGCAATATAATTCCCCTTTTCTTCCTCATAACACACAACGAATGATTGTTTGTGTGTTCGTGTGTGTGTGTGTGTGTGTGTGTGTGTGTGTATGGTGTATGAGTGAACTCAAAGCGCTTCACCTTGCTCGTTTACTAAATCTAAGACAAAAATTCACACTTTATAAGCATAGAATTTTGTTCATAAGACTGAATGGAAAAATAGAACTGAGAACGACTATCAAAGGACAGTTATACCCACCGAAATTTCAAAACTGCTGCAGATGTTTGGTGAGGTCTAGTGTGTGGAATGCTAAGCCTTACGATGCAAAATTTATTTTTGCCTGAACTTTCTTTGTGAACAAGTAGGCAAGGAAAATGACTTTACTTCCTTTGCCTGACAAAGAAAATTAAGGCGGCTGCTCCCCAACTTCAATTTCCAGGGAGCTAGAGATTGAATCTGCCATCTGTAGGACAGCTTTTGTTCAATTTAAAGACCGCAGCACAGGATATTTAAGTGACACGCCATGAAGGGGCTATTGTCCCACTGTCAGGGTATCCTGAATGTGGTGGTGATTAGGGGTGCTTTCTTTGGTTAATCATTGATTCAAAACCCCTCTCAACATTAAAGACTGATAATTTTTTCCTTATTGACAAAGATACAATCAGAGAATATGAAAACATGTCTCCTGGGAAAGAGAAGACCAGGGGTCACCTAATAGAAAAGGGGGAAAAAATAAAAAGAGAACAGACAATGGCAAATCTTATCACACTCAAAAATAGCAGGCTGGTCCCTCTTCTAACTTATTCTGATTAATATAGCTGTGCACTTACCACATGCATTTCTAGCACAGACCAGGAGCTGAAAACTATTAACCAAAGTCTTATTTCCTTAAGCAAAATAGGCTCTGCCAAGAAGCTTTAGAAACAGCAACAATGAAGAACCAGCTTGCAGGTGCATACCTTAACCTCCTGATTGCTGAAGACCTCGACATCCACCACACAGGCAACCAGAGTGGAAACATCACAGTCCATGCTAGGGGCTGGCATTCCCCCTTCTGAATTTTCAGTAAAGAGTTAGGCAACCTCAGAGCAGTGAGTGAAGGGAAGAGCCTCCAGGTGGATATTGCTGTGGCCAGGCTGGGTGCTGCCTTGCTTGGGGATGGGCTGGAGACTCGGGCACCTGGAGCCTGCTCCTGCTGCACGCATGCAGTCCTCCGCGTCTGAGGCGGCACGGCAGAGTAACGAACGGCCCGGCTCTCTCATGGCAATGACATCACCACAAAGACTGACACAAGCTGAAGCTTTTTTTTTTTTTTTTTTTCCCCTCCCTCTCTCTCTCTCCAAGCCTTTTATCTCTAGGCAGTGCAGTGGAGCAAATTGAACATGATTATGTGCTAAATCTGAACTCAGACTAAATCAATTCAGGCAGCGTTAGCTAGGAACTGAGTCATAGCTGTTGTTTCAGCCGAGTGCTTATGTCTGCAAAAAGCAGGGGGGGGGGGGAGAATCTGACACCAGAGGTTCTGCTTTGGTGGGAGGGGTAAGGGTAATTCTGCAGATGAACCTCCTAAGGTTAAGGTTTGACAGCTTTCTGCCTCAGAGAGGAGCAGAAAGTTGGGGCATTTTGTAAATTGCTTGGCTTCTGTTAATTGCTCTGTGCCACTCGGAGCAGACACACATGTTCTGGGCATCCTAATACATCCAGGGCATGGACTGAATAGAAATCCATTCTTGGAGTGACTAAAGAGCTGGTCGTCAGTCATTCAGGCAGCCTGGTTAGAGGAGATAATTAGAGGTCTGTGGAAATTCTATTTGAAGCACATAAATGCAGACCAGTAAGGAAAAGCACCCTTGCAAGCTCGGGATTTCAGGCCATCTCCAAGGTCATTCAAACCACAGGCTGTGTGTGGAAAGGACTTACAGCAAACGTCTCACCCAGGGGACAGATGGCCGGGTATAATGGGCAAATTCACGGATGTGGGTCATTGTCAAAGTCTCCGGGCCTGACTTTGCCTGGGACTTTTGAATATGTCCCTTTGCTTTCTCAGCCTTTTTCTTGATTGTGAGTTCCTGAAGGGCAGGGTCATGGATAACTCACCTTCCCATCTTGAAACTTTAGCAGAATGGTTGGCACAAGACAGCAATTTGTGTTTAATGTCTAAATCCATCAAACAGGAATAGCCTCCTTTCAGAGTGAGCAGAGGGAGAACATCAGATTGGTTTTAATCTCATTGTGAGTTATACAAGTTCCAGTAGAACTCACTAACATTCTAGCAGGGATCTATCCCCAGTAGGAACATCTTCAGTAGCTGCAGGAGCACCATAGTTTATAACAGGTTGACACCTTTCTCATAGAGGATTAGACAGAGCATTCAATTTTACATGCTGTTGAGTAAGTGGACATTGCATACTGAGGGTGAAGCTTTGTGATTAGTCCTCACTGTATTACATTTGAGCACCAACATTCAACCAGGCATTTTCCATACTAAAGATGATCAGTCCACAAATACAGAAATTTAGACTGATGAAACAGTCTAAATGCTATGGAGAGTGTGTGTGTGTGTGTGTGTGTGTGTGTGTGTGTGTGTTTGTGTGTGAGAGAGAGAGAGAGAGAGAGAGAGAGAGAGAGAGAGAGAGATTTCTATATTGTCTAGGGAACTCTAGGGAATATAAAGTCATATTCATATATATATGTAACTCAACACTTTCTGGAGGATAACTATGTACAAAGTTCTGCATCAGATGCTCACAGGGATAAGTGATGAAAAAGCAAACTTCATCCTCAGGGGGCTTAAAATCCAGGGAGACATGGAGACAACACTTATACAATGACAAAGCAGTGATGGCTGTGGTTACAGAGGTACAGAGCACGTTTGGTGGGAGCACTGGAAAAGAGCAACGAATGCTACAGTTAGAAGCCACGTTCAGATGGCAGATTAGCAATGTAGGAGGAGGATGTGACCTCTGCTTTGACCTTGAGACCTGGAAAAGACTTCAGCAGACAGAGAAATGAGGAGAGCCCTCCAGCTAAGAAGAGAAGACTATAAATGACCTCAGAAAAGAAAGAATTTACTTGGAACAAGGCACATTGAGTGTTAAATTTAGCTGAAGCCTGAAGTACACAAGGAAGCAAGAGCCAGATAACATAAAACCTGGAGGACCTCTATCTGGCCAGCCATGAAGTGCCAGGCCAAGTTTGTGAGAAGGTAAACGGGGCCTAGCCATACATGAACATAGCCAAAATGTAAGGTATATAAAAGAGATGAACATGATTTTGAATACGACTGGCATCTGTTCGAGGAGCAAAACAAATATTTTTCCTATACCGCGTCATGTCCTAAAATTTACCTTGTATGGTTTCACAGCAGTGGCCTGTTCATAAATGCCTATCAGCTAGCTGAAAAGAAAAATTCTGGCTTGTCGTGTTTCCAATTCCTGTTGTATATTTGCAGGGGCTAAAATGCCTGATGTCTGAGGTATTCTAATAAATATATGAAATATGAGTGAATAAATAAATGGATGAAGCTTAAAGGCAAGTAGA
The DNA here is from genome assembly GCF_048772815.1 of Callospermophilus lateralis. Lineage (NCBI taxonomy): Eukaryota > Metazoa > Chordata > Mammalia > Rodentia > Sciuridae > Callospermophilus > Callospermophilus lateralis. Next base: position 108,983,000 of record NC_135310.1, on the reverse strand, counting down.
GGGACTCAAACCAATAGAGATGCCTCCTGATCTAAGGGGGTAGGTAGGTGGGCCCTTGCAGGGGGATGGATTTGCGTTTGAGTCCAGAGAGAACCCTGCCTCTCCAACAGCTGGGCCCTGGCACTTGTAATTGGCAGTGCCCTCTTTCCACCTGAAGTGGGCAGAAACTCCTGGGATGTAACCAGACTATTGCTCTTTCAATGACCAACCACAGGAGGGACAGGATGCTGTGTGACACAGATACCTTAGTGGCCATCTCCGCACTCAGGCCAGACATTCTCTAAGAGAACCGACAGCTGACCCCATGCACTCACCTCCACTGGGCAAGAGGAGCTGCAAACCTTCCTTTCCCAGAGGTGGCTGTGGCTGCAGCGGTCCGCACCTGTTTTGCTAATGAGCACAGACGTTCCCCTTACAGCTACAGGTTGCCAACAGCATAGCTCCTTCTGTGTGTCCAGGATCACCTAATATTTTTAAGAACTTCAAGCATATTCATAAATAGAACACAATAAACTTAGTGTACCCACCACCCAGGGTGCAGGGTAACAAGTGTGCAGCCGCTCTTGCTTCCTCTTCCTCCTCCAACTATACCACAATGTTCTTTTATCTCCCACCTCATCTCCTCATCCCTTGGCCCCATCCTGCTGTCCCCTCCCTTCCCACTTTCCTATTTAACAATTTGCTTGTTTAAATTGGGATCCAGATTACTGTGCGTCTCTTATCTCTTCTGATCTACAGAGTTCTCCTCTATATCTTCCTTTTTACTCTTTTTATAGTGTGTTGCTGCTGATGAAATCACATTATTTGTCCTTCAAGATTTCCCTCAGTCTGGACTTTGATTAACTCCATATAGTGTCATTTAACCTGTTTCTCCATTGCTTATTGGTCCTGTGTGTTAGATCCAGAGGCATAAGAGACTGAGGTTTGGGGAGATCACTTCGCAATGTGTGCTGCTCTTAGCAGAGAGTAATGCCTGAATGCCCCTCTTTTGTGACATTAGCAGCCTTTCCCTACAGTGCTGAGATATGTTCACTCACTAGCAGTTGGATTTATTCAATGTCCCATTTTCCTACTAGCCTCCAAAGGACATTACAATAATTTTAAAAAGAAAAAAATTCAAACTCAGAGTGGACACCATTTGATGGATTTCAGGACATTATAATTTTTTCTTACTGATGCTCAAATTGCTGTCTTTGGCTGGTGGGAGTTTAACAAGATTGGATCCCAGGTTCTTTTGCAACATCCCAGTCTTCTTTGAGGGTACCTTGCCTTCTGGTCTGACAAGATGTTCCAATCTCATCTTGTTCATTTCCTGCCCCAGATAAGGAGTCACATTTCTCCAAGGAGTCCCAGTTCCATTTAGTAAGTATTTCAACCTATTTTAAGATCACAATCTATATACTTAGAGGTGTTTTTTGTACTGGGTTGGTAATCATTTACAAGTCTTTTCACTGGACAGAGCTGGGAAATATATAAATACATTTTAAAGATAACACGCATCATATGTTCAGAATGATAATTCTGATTCAAAACCAGGACTACAGGTTTTGCTGAAATTCAGCAGTCTTACATCTGTATCCCCTTTAATTTCCACACCACATATCTTGCATCTACCAACATGATCGTTAGTCACTTGCCTTTTCCCACACTACATTAACAACAACCTCAGAATCACAGCATACACGTAAGGAAGAGTTGAAAGGTTTATTTTCCCAAATTCTTTCTGTCCTTAGAATATACTCCATAAAGGATGCAAAAAATATGTTTTATAGTAATTTGGAATGCTTCCTTTATTCTACCAACTAGATGCCAAGTTGGGTTAATTTGTTTTGTTTTAATTTGGATTCCTAAGGATTGCTTTTTCCCTTTAAAATTAATTTTGGTTTATAACCATATAAAATATTTACAAAGTTGAAAATAAACTATAAAGAAATTCAGTTTCTATCCCTGTGTCTACCACCTTTCCTCCCTCCCTCAGGTTAATCATTTAGCCTTGCTCTCATTTTAAAAATTATTAATACACATACAACCATGTTTCTTTCATTTCCCAGATAAAAGTGTGACAGAAAAAAAATGCTATTTATCACTAAAGAAATGACCTCAGAGATCACTCCAAAGAATATGTGGAATTAGTCCTTTTTTTTTTTTTTAAACAGCTTTGTAGTACTTTATGTAGATGTACCAAAGCTTATATAACCCATTGGTGGACATTAGGGTCATTTCTAGTTCTTTGTGATAGACTTTACTCATGTCTTTTGATATTTTGTCACTGCATCTTTGGGGAACACTATAGAAATGGGATTACTGGGTTAAAGTGCAAATGCACATGTAATCCTTCTAGCTCTATAAAAAAAAAAAAAAAAAAGAAAATCCTCCATAGGGCCTCTACCATTTCGCTTCCCCACCAGCAACTGATGAATTAGACACCTGCCCATCTAGAAAGGTGTTATCTCAGCAAAGCTCCGATTCACATTTTCTCCCCCTCTAGGCACAGCTAAGAGTACCTCTCTCTGTGAACCCATACAGCATTGTCCTAACTGATGTCCCCCTACTTTCTGTGCAGCTAGTTCAGGTTGTTTCTGATACCAGCAAGCAAAAAGTCCTAAATATGCACTGCATGATTGGTTCCAGTTTGCATTGCTCTTAAGAGCAAGATGGAGCATTTGTTCATGTAAGAGCTGTCAGCATTTCTTCCATACCTCACTTGGCTCTGGATGTCACATGCCAAACACATTCTCACCCTGGGGACTTTATCATTCCAAGCCTGTCATTAATTGATGCTGTGTATCTATCTGCATATCAACCTTGTCAATGGGATCGCAGACTCCACTAGGAAAGGGCTCCTATGCCTCGTTCACCACTGTATCTCCAATTGCCCACAATGGCATCAACTGCACAGCGAGAGCTCAGTGAAGGTGTGTTGAATGAATGAATCAATGAATGACTGGGATCCTTGTGCTCTGAAAGGCAGTGGAGAATGTGTACTTCTAGGACAAGAAATAAGTCTGTAAAATAGGACCCAATGAACAAAAGTAAATCTAAGGGAGGTTGAGGCAAAAGGCGTCGTCTTTGGTCTCTGGGCAACAAGGTTGGTGAGGTGGGGACAGGAGAAGCCCATGAGAAGGAAGAAGAACACTGAAAGGGGAGAAGGAAGGACACAGAATGCAGTTTCCTCTTCCCCATTCTGAAGAAGGTCCAACCAAGTGGCCACTGAAATACTCTTGGGCAGACTTCAGGACTGTCCTTATTCCACCACTGCCCAGGAAGCACTGACTATTGAATAAGGTCCCACAAATACTTTACAGCCAGTACCCAAGCAGTCTCACAAGAAGCCGGTCATCATTTCCTCTCCACATTACCCTCCTCCCTAGTTTCAAGGGTCTTGTCCCTGCCCTGATCCATCCCTGAAGAAGACACATCTCCCTCTTCCATCCTCAACATATGAATCAGATGGTGCAGTATTCTTGAAAAATTATAAGGATGAAAATAAATAGGGAATTTGTTCAGCTTTACAGTCTTCTGGGCATTGAATTCTCTGGGAACAACTCTTCCTCCCCATCCCACAGCAGATTGATCTGAAGGAGGCCCTGATCAGGCCAAGACAGCCAGACTTCTCTTGAGAATTATCCAAACACAAATGGAGTCAAGAGCACCAAACCTCTGAGATGCCAGAACCCTGAACTATTGGTGGCCATGTTTGTTTGTTTGTTTGTTTTTTAACCACATGCCTTAAAATGAAGGAAAATTCAAACAGAATTCAAAAGACATGAAATAAGGAAGCCCAGGGAGCATCAGAATCCTCATTTCTAGCTGCTTCTGAGGTCCAGTGGTGCTCATGTATTCCGGGCTAACTTTTTCCAGGATCTCTGCATTCATAGGCAGGGTGTTATAAACTTTATAACATATATATTTATATAAACATATAAACTCCTCAATAGGCCCCATTCATGAGAAAGTAATTTTCCCAAGTTAAAATAGCAAGTGATAGAGCTGGATAGAATCAGTTATGGTTAGAAATGAGTGAGATGTCCCCCAAAAGCTCATATAGGAGACCATGCAAGAAAGTTTAGAGGTGAAATGATTGGGTTATTAGAGTTTTAACCTAATCAGAACATTAACCACCTGGTAGTGATTAACGGGGTGGTAACAGAAGGTAGGTAGGGTTTAGCTGAAGGAGGTGCGTCATTGGAGGTGTGCCTTTGGGGATATATATTTTTTTCCCTGTGAGTGAAGTAAGTTCCCTCTGCTTCCTGGTTCCACGTCCTGAGTTGCTGCCATACTCTCCTGCCATGATGCTCTGCCTTACCCTGGGCCCACAGCGAGAGAGTCATCCATCTACGGATTGAGACCTCTGAAACAGAGCCCTCAAACTTTCTTCCTCTAGTTGTTCTTGTCAGGTCTTTGGGTCACAGCAGTAAAAATAAAATTAAAAAGCCGACTAAAACCTAGTCCAAATGATTTGTCTCCAGAACGTGAACTCTTAATTACTCTGGTGCACAGACTTTGATGTTGTGGAGGAAAGAATATGAACACATCTCTGCTTTCGAAAGAGTTCCAACAGTGATGTGAAGGCTGAATTGGGAAGCGATGAGAGCAGACAGAAAAGAAATGAACATCTCAAAGTAACTTCATGAGGGTGGAAATCAACTTGACTGAATATTGTTAGCTACCACTAGCTTAGAGATAAGGAGACAGGGAGCTGCTGCATGGTTAAGGTTTGACAAGGGTGGGTTTATTGAAGAGATGAAAGGTGCTGTTCACTGACAAAAATCAAGAAAGCCTTCAATGAAAGAGGAGGGCATTTGATATGAGTAATCTCAAACTGTCCCCTTGACTTTGTGTCATTCTCTCTAGACTCCAAATCATGGGTGTGGTGTCCAGTTTGTTAAGCCCCACCATAGGTCATGGAAGGGAAGCTACTCCAACTTGGAAAGGTGTCAGGATTCTGGGAAGCTCAAAAAAATAATGAAAGTCCACTGTCAGCCTTCTACCCACTCCATCTCCCTGCCCTCCCCATCTCTTATTCAGCTGCACAATTTATCTTTATGAGAACTAGTTCTGCCCTGTCATTCCCAAGGCTCAACCACCTTCACTGCTTTCCCACTGCTGGAAGAATTTAAATTTTCTTTATATGCTGCTACCACCCCCTACTTCTCTAACTGTTCCTATGTACTCATTCTGTTCTCCAAACAAAACCTCTCAAATCATGTCATATTGTATAAAATCCTCTGCTGTGGAATTCCTACAATTGGAATCCATTCGTGCACTCAGGAATGAGCTGTTGAATGTGCTACGTGTCCAGTAAAAAACTAGGCATTGGACCTAGAGAAATTATTAAGCCCCTATTCCTTTCTTCAAGGAGGTTGTGGTAGAAGGCAATTAAAATTAATATGATGTGATATAATGTGATACAAATTATACTTTCTATAAATAATGTGAGTATAACATGTAGTATGAGAAAAGGGGAAGGACTACCTAACTTTGGGATGAAATTACAAATTTCCCTAAGGATGGAGCATTCTGCTGAACCTTTGAAGGTGTCTGGTATTCTAGTTTCTTAGATGGGTAGAAAGCAGAGAGATGACATTGTAAGTAGGAAGGGGCAAGGGATGACATATGTAGGTATGAGAAATGATGAGTAGCTCATATTGTAGAACTATCCAGGTGGAGTTGCAGATTAGAGGTGGGAGCCTATGTCCATTACAAGCTGGACTGTAAAGAGCTTTGTGAATGATTGAAGGAATTAAAATTCTGTTTTATAAGAAGAGAGAATTTTAGTGGAGGCTATCAACAGTAGCTTCTTGACTTGTCCTGCTTATAATTTCACCCCATTTTAATCCATTCTGCAGACAGTCTATAGCCAGAGAGATCTTTGTACTAGATAAATATGGCCCATGAGAGTAAAGTGCAGTGTTGGAACCAGGGGCTACATATGTTTCAGGATTTTAAGAGGGGAATGTTAGAAATCCAATGGGTCAATAGGCCTCTGAGACCTTGTACTGAGTATTTCTCATGCTACCCTATTGGAAGGGCATCCTCCTCCACTAAAATAATGTATGTTACTTCCATATACATAATATAAATGAATTCATTATAGCTCTAATCCAACTAGATGGTTTAGTGATTTCATTTATCCATGCATCCTCAGCAGTCAGCCCATTGCCTGGCATAAAGCAAATAATGAAAATAATATCTAAAAAATGAATGAAAAAATGCAACGAGCGAATGACAAGACACAATAACGTCATCATTACTTACTTTCATGTCTAGATGATTTCTACCTTTCTAGCAGCTCCATTTCCTTCAGTCTTTGATGTTTAGCATAAAGTCTCCCACCCCATTACCCTTCTCCTTAACTCCTCAAGCTTTGGGTGTCCTAGAGATTTATACTGGAAGAACTAAGAAACATTAGCTATGAAGCCTCAGATGTATTCATGTGTATGAAGAGAGAGATCTAAAAGTCACGAAAGGTTTGGGCTCACCTCCATGGCACAGAGCTGTTCCTGTTCTTAATTAGGGCCCAACTCAAGTGTCATCCTATGACTTCTGGACAAAGGAGTGGGACCAGGGATGATGTAAGCTACTTTCAGGACCTTTCCTCAAGAACTCCCTTTAGGATCCTCAGTTTTCTTCTTCAGACTGACTTTGGGGGTCAAGTGTCAAAACAGAACTTCTTTCAGCCCAAGTACACTTCTGTCTCCATTCTCCCTATCACACTACCAGTGGGGTTTTACATGAGGATCTGTATGGTACAGTTATCGAGCATTTCCTGTGCATATACATGTGTGCAGTGTGTTGAAGTGAATGCAAAAATTCCATTTCACACAGAATTAAAGCCAAATGGGGATAGAATTAGGGACAAGATAACTTAATCCTTGAATGTAAAAATCCTTTCATCTTAAATTTAATTGGAATATCTTAAGTTGGCAAATGAGCAGGTAACCATGTTATTCGACACAAAATGTTTAGCACACATCAAAACAGGGACTAAGAGGGAAAATGGAACTTTGAAGAGGAGGGAAAAAAAAAAAGAGCAGGAAAGCCAAAAAGGTGAAATGAATAAGGTTGAAGAACTTTTCTTGTGAAGTTAATTCCTTAAAAATCTGAATTAGTAGTAGACGCTGATTATGATTGCTAAAATTTTAAATAAATAAATCAGAATATGTAAGAAACATAAATCAGAATTAATTAGAAATATATTATGCCAGTAGATCTTGTCAGGCTTTGGAGAGTAATACCCTGTGGTTTAAGAAGATTCCATCTGCCTACAAATGACTTGCTCTGTATTTCTGACCACTCTGGGGCCATCCTAAGAAGAAAGGCATCTAAAAAAGTAAATGACAGTTCATATCTTCTTTCATTAACTCTTCCTTTTCAGAGAGGCACTGTGGTAAACTAAAGTGTTAGAACAGAGGACAGTAAAGCGGGAGAGGTCAGAAACCACACAGAAATGCACAAAGGGCAGTTTCTGCTGCAAGACAGCAGGCTGACTGTGCACATTCCTATCACCCAGGGAGCCTGTTGGGTGTGTGTGGTGAGGAGAGCTTTGGAAATTCGAGGACTTGGAGAAATCACATTCCCTCTCTGACAAAGGTAGGTATTTTGACTGCTTCCATAGTATTGGGGATTCAAAAGTAGAGAAAACAAGAATCTGGCTATGAAAGCCTGGCTTTCTGCTCAAAGGAAAAAGTGACAAAGAGACTTTTGGGTTTCTTTGCAGGTGAGTCAGCCTGGCTCATAAACAAAGAGAAACAGTGTCAGGGCAAATGCCCTATAAAAGAATAGTTATTGTGAAACTGATTGGAGTTCACTTTGTGTTGTGTTTCTGGGTGTTTTAGACAGCTTTTGTGTCACAGTGACCAAAATATCTGACAAGAACAACTTAAAGGAGGGGAAGTTTATTTGGGGCTCATGGTTTCAGAGGTCTCAGTCCACAGATGGCCGACTCCATTGCTCTGGGCTCAAGGTGAGGCAGCACAACATGGGGGGAGAACCCAGAAGATGAAAGCTGCACAGCTCACAGGAAAGTCCAAAAGCAGAGGAATGGGGAGAGAACAAGAGGCTAAAGGGGAGATATGTCCTTCCAGTCCACACCCCCCAGTGACCCACCTCCTCTAGCCATGCCCCACTTACCTAGAGTCAATCCATTCAAACTACAATCGAATGATTAGGTTACAATCTCTTAATCTAATCACTTCACCTTTGAATGTTCCTGAATTAACAGGAGCTATCAGGGGACAGCTCATATTCAAGCCATAACAATAACACTATGGAAGGCAAAATGGAGAAAATGTAGAATCTCAGCAGTGTAATCAGAAATCAACTTATTAAAGAAGTTTTCAATAAGCATGGCTCTGGGATATGTAAGTGAATTATTTTGGGTAGAGTATATGGGTACATTTTAATACTTGTTGGTAAAAATGTAACTTGGACAATCTTTTTAAAACATGAGAACCTCACACTTATACATGCGTGCGTGCGCGCGTGCGCACACGCTCACACACAAGCGCGCGCACACACACACAAGAATTGGGTGGAGAAAAAGTTCCTCTTTCAATCAAATCTAGAAAACTGCAGGAATCTATTGTGCCACTCTCTTAAGAATAAGCTATAGGGCTGAGGTTGTGGCTCAGGGGTAGAGCACCTGCCTAACAAGTGTGAGGCGCTGGGTTCAATTCTCAGTACTGTATAAAAAATAAAGTTTCATCCACAACTAAAAAATATATATATTAAAAGAGAAGCTACACAAACTATACAAATTTTTTTTTTAAACAGAACTTATCAAAGAAACATGGAATAAATGCCATAGTTGTGAGCCCATGGAAAAGGCACATATTTGCTTTCATCCTTGAAATAGTGGTTGTGAGAGAAAGAAAAATCCACCATAGAAAGGATAGAAGGAACCACATGATCTCATAGCAAACTTTAAGATTTTACATGAACTAGAATAATGGCCTAGAATCTCAGAGTTTCAGCCATAGTACAAGTCTTTAAAACGAATACTTTGTCCAGATCACACATAAAACGGAAAAAAAAAAAAAATAAGATGTGGGACAAAGTGAAGGATGCTAAGACATATAGTTAGAGTCCTAGGAATACAAGAAAGAAAATGATAGAGAAGACACTTGAGGGATGAAAGCCAAGATTTCCCCTAAACTGATTAAAGATATCAATGCCTAAAGCCAAGATCTCATTAACCCCAAGGTAACCACACCCAGATGCATCATATACTTTTAAAAGCAGAAAGAAGGAAAAGATCTTACATATACTGAACAATAAGAACTCTAACTACTGATGAGGCACAGTGGTGGCTAGAGCACAACTGAACATACTTGAAGTCAAGAAAGACAAAAGATAATTTATCAACCTAGATTTACATACACACACAAAGAGAGCCTTCAAATATGAAGGCAAACACATGCTAAACGAAAAGAAGCAAAAGGTCACATACAGTGCATGATTCCATTCATATGAATCATGTCCCTAAAACTAGATTAAACGGCTGCTTGAAAAAAAAAAAAATATTTGCAAAAGAGCATGAGGAATTATTTTAGGGGGAAGGGAGGATTATTCCAAAACAGGATTGTGGTGCTAGTTGTATAATCTTAAATGTTAATTAGTAACCACACAATTGTACACTTAAAATGAGGGAATTTTAAGGTATATAAATGATACCTTGATAAAGCTGGTAAACCATGTAATGACAAAATAAAAACATTTTCAACAGGGAAAAAAAAAGACGAAGGTAATTCACCACTGCACATCTACAACACTAGAAATTGTTTTTAAAAATCTTTTAGACTAAAAGGAAATCAAATTTGGAAGAAAGGGATGAAGAGCACCAGAAGGGGTAAATAGAAAAGACCTTCTCATTATACTCATTTAAAGATGCCATTAATTAAGGTGAAATAACAATGAATTCTTGGATTCACAGCATAAATAGCAGTAAGATATATGATGACAAGTACACAAAGGTCACGGTTATAGGAATGCCATTATACTGCTGTGATGAACTTACTTTGTGAAGTAGTGTGATTTTAAATTATGATTTTAAAGATGTATATTATAGTCTCTAGACCAGAGCAACACTTGAAAAATAACAAAAAGAGAACTAGCTAAAAATCTCATGGGAGAGATTAAGTAGAATACTAAAAAAACAAACGAAACATAAATTGATTTAAAGAAAAGGAGGACTAAGAATAGAGATCAGATGAAACAAAGAGAAAACAAATGCTAAGATGACATATTTGACCCAATTACTTTAAGTGTAAACATTTTAATTAAAAGCAGAAATTATCAGACTGAATAAACAATTAAAATCTCACCCCTCCCCCACAATATACATATTTTAAATCTGAATGAAGAAGCAAATGTGAAAATCTAATTATTTTCAAATTAAGCCAGACATTAAAGATGTTTACAAAAATATAAGCCCCAAATTTTAGAAACAAAAAAACAGATAACATTAAAATCTCTGGACATTATGAAGGCAGTACTAAGGAAAATTCAAGTGCCTACATTAAAAAAAAAAAAAAAAAAAAGACCAGAAGAATCTCAAATAAACAACCTAATGTTACATCTCAATGCCCTAGAGAAGCAAGAACAAATTCCCAAACTAATAGGAGACAGGAAATAATGAAATTGAAAATAAAAAAGTACACTGTGATTAATGCAACAGAAAGTTGGTTATTTGAAAAGATAAACAAGATTGATAAACCCTTAGCCAAACTAACAAAAACAAAGAAAAAAAAGGCCTTTGACAAATCAACAAAATTAGAGATGAGAAAGGACCGAGACATTACCATGCAGAGGATTTATTAGTAACTAGTTTGAAAACTCTTACTCTAATGAAGGGGAAAATCTAGACAATATCAGCAAATTTCTAGACCCATGATTTACCCACATTGAGCCAAGAGGATATAGAAAACCCAGACAGACCAATTTCAAGCAAGGAGACTGAAGTATGATTAAAAAGTCTCCCAACAAAAAAAGCCTGGGACCACAGGGATTCTCAGTTGAGTTCTACCAGTTCCACCAGAGTTCATCTATTCCTCCCATGCTCCTTCTCCCTATCCTATTATGAAAAATTCAAAGAAAAACTAATGCCAGTCTTCCTCAAATTACTCCATGAAATAGAAAGGGAGGGAATACTCCAGAATCATCCTATGAAGCCAGAATTGTCCTGATAACAAAATCAGATAAGAACACATTAAGGAAAGAAAACTACAGACCAATACCCCTAATGAACACAGATGCAAAAATTCTTTTTTTAAAACTTATATATGACATTACAATTCTTATTACACATATAAAGCACAATTTTTCATATCTCTGGTTGTTTACAAAGTATATTCACACCAATTCATATCTTTATACATGTACTTTGGATAATAATGATCATCACATTCCACCATCATTTATAACCCCATGCTCCCTCCCTTCCCCTCCAACAACTCTGCCCTATCTAGAGTTTATCTGTTCCTCCCATGTTCCCTCTCCCTATCCCACTATGAAAAATTCTTAATATTAGCAATCTGCATTTAAAAACACACTAAGAAGATTGTACACCATGATCAAGTGAGTTTCATTCCAGGAATGCAAGTCTGGTTGAACTTATCCAAATCAATGAATATAATTTATTGCATAAATAGAATCAAGGACAAAAAACTCCTGATACTGTCAACAGATGCAGGGAGGGAAAAAGGCCTTTGACAAAATCCAACACTCATTTATGTTGAAAACATTGGAAAAATTATGGTTAGAAGAAATATTCCTCAACATCACAAAGATTATATATGACAAACCCATTCATGTTATACCAAATGGAGAAAAACTTAAAACATTTCCTCTAAAAACAGGAACAGGCAAGTCTGTTCAGACCACTCCTATTCAATGTGATTCTTGAAACACTAGCCAGAGCAATCAGGCAAGAGAAGAAATTTAAAGGGATACAAATAGGAAAAGAAGTCTAATTATATCTGCTGATCACATGATTATATACTTAGAAGACCCAAAATACTCCACCAAAGGCATCTAGAGATGATAAACAAATTCAGCAAAGTAGCAGGATATAAGATCGACACAGAAAAATCAATAGCTCTCCTGCACTCTGGTAATGAATCTGGTATGAAAGAAATCAGAAAAACTATGCCATTCACAATATCCTCAAAAAAACACAAAACAAAACAATACAAAAACATGGGAATAAATCTAGCCAAGGAAGTAAAAGATCTCTACAGTGAAAATTATAGAACACTGAAGAAATGGAAGACTTTAAAAAACTTCCCAAGTTCTTGGATAGATAGAATTAATATTGTCAAAATGGACATATTACCAAAAAAGACATACAGATTTAACATGATCCTCATCAAAACCAGTGACATTCTTTATAGATCTAGAAAAAAACAATACTAAAATCCATATGGAAGTATGAAGGACCTAGATAAAAGCAATACTGAGCAAGAAGAGCGATTCTGGTGGCATCGCAACACTGATCTCAAATTATACTACAGAACTATAGGAACCAGAACAGCAAGGTACTAGCATAAAGACAGACATGAGGACCAATGAAATAGCAGACATGGAGACAAATCCTGATAGATAACAGTTATCTGATCCTTGACAAAGCTGTCAAAACCATACATTGGAGAAAAGAGCATTTTTAACAAATGGTGCTGGGAAAACTGGATATCCATAGATAGAAAAAAAGAAACTTGATCCTCTCTCACCCTATTAAAAAAAAACAAACAAAAACAAAACTCACGATGAGTCAAAGATCTAGAAATGACCAGAAATGCTTCAACTGCTGGAAGAAAACATAGGGTTCACATGCCAGCATATTGATGCAAGGCACCAACTTCCTTGATAAGACTCCTAAAACTCATGAAATAAAACCAGGAAGCAACAAGTTAGATGGCTTCAAATTTGAAAGTTTCTGCACAGCAAAGGAAATAAGTAATAGCATGAAGAGAGAGTCTATAGAATAATAGAAAATCTTTGTGAGCTACTCTTCCAATAGGAGATGAATAACCAAAATATAGAGAGAGCTCCAAAAACCTAACCAAAAACCAAATAGCCCCATCAATAAATGGCAATAGAACTAAATTATTTTCTCAAAAGAAATGCAAATGGCCAACAAATATATGAAAAAAATATTCAACATCCTTAGCAATCAGGGAAATGCAAATCAAAACTACACTGAGGGCTGGAAGTTGTGACTCAGTGGTAGACAGCTTGTGTGCCATGTGTGAGGCACTGGGTTCGATTCTCAGCACCACATATAAATAAATGTGCATCAACAACTAATGAAATATTTTTTTAAAAAACAGATTTCATTTCATTCCAGTTAAATGGCAATCAAAAATGCAAGTAACAAATGCTGTTCCCCTTCTTTTGGGCTAACTTCTACATATCAGAGAAAACATTTGGCCTTTTAATTTTGGGGTCTGGCTTATTTCATTTAGCATGATAGTCTCCAGTTCCATCCATTTACCAGAAAATGCCATAATTTCATTCTTTTTTATGGCTAATGCTCCATTGTATATATACACCACATTTTCTTTATCCATTCATTGATTGAAGGGCAACTAGTTTGGTTCCATAGCTTGGATATTGTTAATTGTGCTTCTATAAACTCTGATGTGGTTATATAACTATACTCTGCTGATTTTAGATCTTTTGGTTACATACTGAGGAGTGGGAGAGCTGGGTCACACGTGAAAGATCAGTGGAGTAGACAGGGAGATTGAGAGGAGGGAGAAAGGACAAAATAATGAAAGAACAACGGAGTGAATCTAACCTAACTTTCCTATGTACACATGAATATAGCATAGTGAATCTCACCATCATGTAAATCCACAAGATACTATTTAAAAAAAAAAGTATAAGTAAATAGCAGAAAGATCAGGAGAACAGAGCAAAGAGAACTGGGAGTGAGAAGAGAAGGGAAAAGAGAAGTACTGGGAACTGAATTAGAACAAATTATATTTCATGGCTTTATAATTATGTCAAAAATGAATCCTAATGTTATGTACAACCATTAAGAATCAAAACTATTTTCAAATGTTATTCATGTTAGCATTCTGAAATTAATTGATGAATGTTTATTTTTAAAACCTCTTAGTTTTAAATTCTAATATAATAAATATAAATAAACAGGACTCACATAAACAAAAGCTCTTTGGGGAGTTTAATAATTTACTTGTGTGAAGATAGAAAATCAACTTTTCAATAACAGCTAACATTACTGACATTGCTTGTATGAAGATAGTAAAATCAACATTACAATAACTTTAGCAAGTTTCTAAACACGTGGACTGAAGTTGGAAATCAAAAATAGTACATTTAGAAATGCCAGGTATTTGAAATAAGACAATTCTCTTCTGAAGAATCTTTTAGTCAAAGAAAGAATCTATAATGAAATTTTAAACCAAATGACAATAAAACAATATACCAAAATTGGGATATAGCTACAGCAGTATTGAGAAGAAAATTTATAGTTTTTGGTATTGTAAGGAGCATTTGTCATAGACATGCTGGGATATGCTGGGATTAAGTTGCTGGACAAAGGAACAGCAGCCATTGAACTGCTTAGTCATGTCTGCTTGCAATTGATAAAGAGCTCTAAGGGGCACTAGCCACAGGCATGCTTAGCAATGACTGGTTACAATTAAGAGGGAGCACAGCTCCATGGACATGTGCAAAGAACCTGCCCAATTGCAATTACATCACCTTACTGGACATAACCAATGGACATTGACTTTCACTGGGTGTTACCAGTCACCAATACACACCACCCACTTGGAACTGTATTTAAATTGCTTGTCCTGCCACATTGAAGAGTTTTGCTCTGAGAACATTGGTGAGACTGGCCACCTTGCTATCTGTCCCTGGACAGACTCCAGCATTCCCTGATGTCCAGCCACTGGCTAGAGAGAACCACAGGACAAGGACAACATCTGCTCTTCGACTAAGAGAAATCATGTGGCATTGTAGGTATTTTGGGGCTTGTGGTTGCCCTAGGATTCAGCAATTTGCTTGTAGTGTTTAGTGTGTATTGAATGCTAGTTGGGGTGCTCCAGCATACCCAACACTTTTTGCATTAGTTGTTTATATTTGATGATTGACATAATTGAATATATGCTTGCATTTAAAGATAATTTGCTTCTGAGTAATTATTAATATTGACATGGATAGCTGTCATGAGCGGCACTAAGAAGGAAATTGCCAATAATTACACACCAATTTTATATAAACCATCAGAAAACATAAGGAAGAAATATTTCCCACTTCATTTCATGAGGACAGCAAATGCTAATGCCAAAATTTGGTAAAAACATTAAAATAAATATACCTAATCTTTCACTGGTAATGTGTTTGGGAATATCTTCAAACAAATCAATGGCAATATAGATTCTTATGTGCAATAATTATAACAGCAAAAAGTACTAATGGCATATGTATAAAAACATTAAAGACTAGTTAAATGACCTCTATGCTAAACCTATATGGTATGAGACATTATGTATTCACTAGAAGTATGTTTTCAGAGGGATTAATGCCATGGGAAAAGATGTAAAATATGCCTACAGTTAGAGCCATTACATGTTAGACACACACATATAAAAACCCTGAAATGGAAATGTACCAAAACATTAGTAGTGCTTAAATCTGGATTGAAAGAATTGCTTTTCTATTTTTATTTTTCTGCATTTCCCAAGTCTTCTGCAATGCATTTTCTTGCTTTAATAATGGAGCAAGAGGTGAAGGGAGACCAACCAGTTGTATTTTCCAATTTTTTCTTTAAACAACACTATAGTTTGCATAATGGTATTTCTCTGAAAAACCTTTGAAATTAAGCAGTCCTATACCTGTGCTTTATACATAAGGAAATTGAGTTCCCCATCCTAGATGGATACATGCAATGTAGGCCAGGTCCTGTTTCAAGGTCTTTCATCCCATCACCCTCCTCCCAATACATACCCTTCACATTAGGGCACAATGTCTGGGAAATGGCATTGGAGTTAGGTGCATGAAAATTCTACAGCTGAGCTCAGAAGATTTTTCCTGGCTTAAACTGTAAATTCAAATTTAAAGTATTTAAAATTATGTTTAAAAGTGTACTATTAACAACTCAATAAAAACATAAGGGATAAATATCTTCTACATATTTTATAAGGAGATGGATTTTTTTCCTATGTGAATTTTAATTATATTTTCCATTCATTGAAAACATTGCAATTCACTAAAATCTCAAAGAAAGACAGTCCATTAAAATTAGAATTATCAATTGCATAGGAAAGTTTAATGATATATCAAAGGATTCTAGGAGAAAAAAAAATGTAACCAAAAAAATGAAGGCCAGCCATTGTTCACCATGTTTCCCACAGAGGAAAGTGCAGCTTAGGGGTGATTCTCCCATTCTGCATTTGGAATGGCTTACTAGCAGACATCTGTTTAACAGAAAGCTTTTCAAAGAACAAAAGTCATATTTCATTCTTGGCAGATTAAATGAGTAAACCAAG
This sequence comes from Callospermophilus lateralis, assembly GCF_048772815.1. Classification (NCBI taxonomy): domain Eukaryota; kingdom Metazoa; phylum Chordata; class Mammalia; order Rodentia; family Sciuridae; genus Callospermophilus; species Callospermophilus lateralis. Next base: position 108,966,477 of record NC_135310.1, on the reverse strand, counting down.
CCTATGTGAGGATAAATAAGTATGATCTCTTATTGTTCAAAGCCTGTAGAAATTAGCGCAGCTCCATGGAGGACCTCAGCAGAACACCATATTGTGATTAAATGATGCAGTCATCATTTTCAAACGTAAAAGACTAGATTTCCAGAGATGGCACACCTAGGGAAACAACTGAGATAATGTTTGTGTCACACTATGTGTTGGAGAAAATTAAATAGCTATTTTATGGCATATCTAATACAAGTGAATCCAGTTGTATTAGATACACCAAAAAATACATCATTTCAGTAAGAAATGAGAACATGCTCTTTAACTCTGCAAGTATTTAAAGAAATAAAAAAAAAATCCACATTTGATGGTGGGATCAGCATGTCAAATCACAGCCTCAGTGATTTTAATGAGCATCTCCTTTGTCCTTAAACACTTCTAAATTGAAACAAGGACCCCAGGCAATAGCCAGCTTTTCCTCAGTGGTATAGGTAACGTCTAGTGAGGCGGTGCATTCTCTTCCGACTCCATTGTGAGGGGCTTCCTAAGCTCCTCAACAAAGCTGGAGCCTCATTCTCTCTTTACATGTCTCTACAGCTTCCTCTTGTCACATCTGGCCTGGCCTCTGGAGCCCTTATCATCCTGCCAATGGGAATCAGGGTTCAGATATAAGATTTGGTTTTGCCCCCAACAGTCGGTTGACTTGGTGACTTGGCAAAAGTCATTTCTGGGCTCTAACTTCCTCCAAAATTAGATGGAGTGATTGGGTCAGACAGGGCACCTTGGAGTGCTGTTAAGATTCTGAAGCCATCAAAGTCTAGGCATAGAACCACCATAGGAGCCAGCTATACCACTCCTCAGTATTTATTCTAAAGAATTAAAGTCATAATCTATGGCAATACATTCAATACCCATGTTGACAGCAGTTCAATTCATTATGGCCAAGCTATGGAGTCAGCCTGTGTCCATCAATGGATGAATGGATAAATAAAATGTGGTCTATACACACAGTGGTGTTTTATTTGGCCATAAAGAAAAATGAAATTATGTCATTTGCAGGAAAATGAATGGAACTTGAGAACATTACATGAAGCAAAATAAGCCAAACTCAGAAGATCAAGAGTCATATTTTCTCTTATATGTGGGAACTAGAGAGAAAAAAAGGAAAATAAAGGTGTGTGTGTTGGGAGAAGCTCCTGAAAATGGAATGGACAACAGTAGAGACAAGGGATGGTGGGGGAGAAAGGGAGGGAAAGGGGAAATACTGTAGAGTGATACTGGCCAATTTATATTGCTATATTGTGTGCAAGTATGACCAGCTAATAACAAATCCCACCATTATGTACAACTATAAGACACCAATTTTTTTTAAAAAAAGTTGGGAAGAAAATATTCTGAGGCTGTTTCTGGACCACCCAGAGAAGATCAATCAATAGTATCTGCCCAAGTCCTGGGGGAGTGGCAACAACAGGTCTTCCAAGTCTGAAGTGCTGATGCTAAAGGTGCCTCAGTAAGACGTTTCCCCAAATAATTCCCACTCTTACTCCCACTGCAGATCGCTGAGGACTCCCTATCTCATATCCCCAAATTGTTTGCCACTCAGTATTAAGTCTATTGACACCACCTCTATATTATAAATGTAGACATGATGAATCCCAATTCACATCAGGAAATTTAAGTTAGAAAGTAAGCCATTTCCCCAAAACCAAACAGTAAATCCAGAGCAAAGATTAAACTTTGGGGACACTTATTCACTCATGGACATGTTAAACATTAAAATTACTTTTTTCACAGCTTTTGTTGTGAATTTACTATGTGGAAAGCACTATTAGGGTCACTGATAAAGGGAAGAAAAGGGTAAAGGAAAATAGAATAAGAGTTACTGATCTTAAAATAATTTTGAATCTAGAAAGAAAGAAGGATATTCATAGATGATACAAGTCAGCTAATGCCCACCTTGCACAGGGAAGGGTAGCATTGGTCACCCGGGGTTCGTGCCACTTGAGTCATCTTCTCTGGACCAAATGAAAAACTAGTTGACTGAATCTACAAAGTCTGTCTCAGATCTTTTCTTACTCAACTAATGCCAGAGCCTCCTAACTGGTCTCCCAGCTTCCCCTCTCCTTCCAATACAGTCTATTTCCACATAGAAGCCAGAATCATCCACCTTTTCAAAAATCAGTTCACATAATTTACTGCTCTCAAAATCTCCCAATGACTTTCTATTATTCAGTACCATTGACTTCTAAATCCTTATCTTGCTTTATTTTTCCTGGTAATGCCTATTCCCACCTATTATATCATGTGTTTGCTTTTTTTATTGGTTTTCTCCATTAGAATGTAAGATCCCCGAGGACAGAAACACTGGTGGTTGCAATCAATGCTCTCTTTATAACATCTACAATGGAGATAGTTCATAGTAACTCTTCAACAAATATCTGATGAATCAAGTATGACAGAGGTAGAAGTTGTATTAGCCAGGTACAGTGGCATATGCCTGTTATCCCAGTGGCTTAGAATGCTGAGGCAGGAAGATCCCAAATTCAAAGCCAGCCTCAGCAACAGCAAGGTGCTAAGAAGCTCAGTGAGACCCTGCCTCTAAATAAAATGCAAAATAGGGCTGGGGATGTGGCTCAGTGGTTGAATGCCCTTGAGTTCAATCTTCAGCACCTCCTCCCATAAAAAATCTGTATTGAATAGCACTAAGGAATATTGTATTACACTGCATGTGTCTGTTTCCAGATTCTCTGCTAGGGGAACAGTCAACGATGCAAGATTTTGCTTGGTTTCCAAGTAGGTTGAGTAGAACTTCCTGGAGATTAGGCAAGAGGAAGGGGGCTGCTTCATGACGAAGGTCCCCTTGGGTCTGGGGAATGCAAAACACTAGCTGCAGAGAAGCGGAGAGTGGGTGACTTTGGAGGCACAGCACCTGAGGAGATCCGCCTGGTGTTAATTACGTTATTTCTTGAGCCTACATCCCAAGAACAGAAAAGGTCATACTGATCTAATTCTTGACATGCTGAAGCAAGCTCTGAGCAGAATGAAGCCACTGAAAAGGACACATAGGAATGCTGCTTAAGGAATTGAGCCGAAATGGCTCCTGTTTCTGCAACTGGAAATTACATTGAAATCAGCAATGCTCTCTGCATCCTGAGGGAAGATTCTGCCTCCCTTGAATAAAATACTACCCAGGAGCTTTTATGTGGCAGACATTATCCTGAGCCTTTTAATAGTTAACAGCAGAGCTAGGAGTCAAACCCAAGAATCCTGGCCTGGAATCCAGGTACTACAATGCCTCTTAGAAGCGGGGCAACAACTAGACCCTGGGCAAGTCATCTTCTCTCTGTCTCAGTGTCCCGTGGTTAATAACAGCGTTATTTCTAGGGTTGTTGGGAGGCCCAAATGAGCTAATACAAAAGTGACCAAAAGAGAGAGTGACATATATGGTAAACATCCCAACAATCATCATTGTATCTGGGTCTGTGCTTAGCAGTGTGATTACTACTTAAAATGCAAAGGTTAAAAAACTTCCCAAGAGTCACCTCACTGAAAAATGGGGCCAGGATTTCAGCCCAGCTATGTATGGATCTACAACTCTGTCCTGATACCCTCGCTAGGTGCTATCAGCAGTTTCCAAGGTACAGAACCCTTCCAGAATTTCACATCTCACAACCAAATCTTTCCATTTCATTTCAGGCACTTCTTAGTGATATCAGAGTTTTATTCCAACTCTGTGAACAGTCACAAGCTAGTTCTAGTCCAGACATCTCAAACCTGGAACTTGACTTGTTAGGGTGGACTTTGGGAACCTGGAGGGGCAGCTGGTGTAGAGGTTTCATTTTGATTCTAATCTAGATTCCTTAGCCCGGATTTGAAGGAATCCATGTCCTTGAAAGTCTCCCGTATACCAACGCTCCACACTCCAAGAAGCTTTATCTTCTAGCTGCAGCTCTCACAAGATACATAGGTGAGAAATTTAATAGCTCCTCTAGTAAATAGCACACATCGCCAAGCTGGCAAAATAGGCCAGCTCAGACAGGAAAATAAGTGGTCCAACAAGACCCAGATAATAAATACCGCCGGCAATGATGGATGAACTTAACGAAGCATGCCCCACGCAATTGCAGATGGTGGGGAGCTGATGGTGCAGTTCCTTGTTTATTTTTATAATTAGGGCGGGGCAGTTGGGAAGTCAGGAAATTGACAAGAGGGTCACATTTTTCTGAGGCTCCCAGCAGCCTAGACTTCCCCTTCTGTGTCCTAGGAGCTCTGTGTATTTAGAGCATTTGTACCTCTTCCCTATACTCAATGCTTGCTTCTAGAAAGGCTAAGATGCTTCCCACTGTAAATAAATGATCCTTATTTTTAAAATCATCTTATCTTTCTCAGAATATAATTGAACTTAAACAGCCCCCACCGAGCGTAAACTGTGAGTGTAAAGGCATGACGTGGTGGGTGAAGGCAGTTCCAGGGAGGTACTTCCTGGGATCTCTGAAATCATGGCAGTGAGACAATCATCTTTTCTGGTCATGGGGAAAGTTTGATCTGGGGAACATCCCAGACGCTGTTGTCTTAATCCAGCTGGTCTAGAACATAACAGTCAACATGCTCAAGTGACTTTCAGGGTGCTACAAGTTTGCAGCTAATTAAATAAAACATGATGGATCAATAGATGGAGTAAAAAGGAAGGAGGGTTATTTATATCCAAATCTCTGAGAATGACCCCTTTCCCTCCATTGTATACCATCCTCCTGTCTGTCTCAGGACTCATGTCCACAGGTCTGAGCAGGAAGAGATGCATTAGGGATGAGGAGGCTTCATCAGCGCACCGATCCCCGCTCCACACTGGCTGAAGAATATGTGCCTCCCTCACCGTCTCTCCTGGGTCACTAGAAACTCTCCCTGTGCTCCTGGAAATGCCATTTCAGACCTGAACCTCTCCCCAAAATGCCATGGAGAAAGACTATTCTCAAAACTCAAGCATTTGTTGTGCTCTGTAACTTGATGGAACTCATCCAAATAAGTGTCTCCCCAGAGATGCAGACTATAGGCCAGGAACAGGAGGTTGTCAGGGTAACGTGGGGTAACCTTGGAGAGATCAGAGAAAAAGAAGGCTCCACTGCCTAAAAGGCAGATGCAGAAAGAGAGCCAATCCACCATTTCCACACCTAGAGCCTTTGGCCAAATTCTATGTCTAGGAGATTCTGAAAGAACTAGGGGCATCAGCTTATCGGAACAGTGCCAAGGACTGTCTGTGGGAGTAGGGGAAATCTGATGGGTCCTACACAGACAACCCTTAGTAAATAAATCCCAGAAGACTATGCCCAGATTTTACTAACATCTTCGTGAAAGCTGCACCCCAAATCAGGGGACGTCTCCATATAAGGTGAGGACAAGCTTTTGTACCCTGCTACAGGTCTGGCTTGGAACTTGTTCTGCTTACAGATGTCCCTATTTAACCTCACGTTAATACCGGGGAGTAGATGCTAGGATGAGATGTGAGGTTTACTCATCTCTCCCACTGCTTTTCTCATTAATACGTATTTCAACTCTTTTTAAAGAGGAAAGGTATGGAAACTTGCCCAGGACAGTGTTTAATTTCCTGGGTGCAGAGAAGAAAACACTGATTTATGTACAGAGAACAGCAGATGCTGACGTGCATTTGGAGCATGATAAATGGGAATTTCATATTTATGATGCTCACGAGAGGAATCTTACCATGTTATTGGACTTTAAAACCTGAGTTGAGGATATAAACAACATTTTCAAAACCCATGGAAGTTTCTTCTCCTTACTGATGTGGACTTTAATCCAAGGAGTCATAACCCTTAGTTTATTTTTTCAGGTAAGGCAGACATCTTCTGTTTGACATAGGATTGAAACAAGCCTATATTTTGTAACATTGTGAAGTACAGTTCTGTAGCAGTTCACTTTGTTTTTAAATATCAATCACTTTAATTTTGCAACCTGTTATTTAGAGTCCTAAGTGTTTAGGACATGTATGTGTGAGTGTGGGTTCCACAGTACTTGTCTTTGGCTCTATGTTTCACTTTGTGTATGCACAGAATCACTGACTGGTGGTTAAAAGGAACCTTGAATAGTCATTTTGGACAGAGATTTTCAACACTGGCTATTTTATAGAATCATCTTAGGGGTTTTAGAAAGTTCTGATGCTTAAACTGGTAAAATCTAAATAAATTATTATTTTCTAATTAGGACTATTATCCCAATATTAATTTCTTGGCTTTGATGTGGGGCTATGGTCACATGAGCTATTACCACTGAGGGAAGCTCAGTGGAATGTCCAAGGGACTCTCTGATAGTCACAGAAGTTGCAAAGACAATTATTTCAAAATAAATTTTAAAAATGCTAAAGCATAGGTCATAATCTAGATTAATAAAACATAGGAATTCAGGCTCAGTCTTTTTGTGTTTTGTTTAAATGCTTGGTCATAATTGAATGGTCCTTAATTTTTTTTGGATATACCATGGTTTGTTATTGTATTATAATTATTAATATATATCAATTGTATATATTAATGGGTTTCACTTTGACACTTCTATACATGCATATATCATGCTTTGATCTATCCATCTTCCCAACCACCCTCTCTTAACCCAGGTCTTCTTACTCCTCTTAGCAGTCCCTCTACAATGTTCAGATTTTTTTTTCCTAATCCACATATGAAAGAAAACATGAGGTACTTGTCTTTCTGTGTCTGGCTTATTTTACTTAACATGATGATTTCTAGTTCCATCCATTTTCCTGCAAATGACATGATTTCACTCTTTATGGCTTAATAATACTCCATTTCATATGTGTATTATATATATTTCATCATACACACACACACACACACACACACACACACACACACATTTTCTTTATCCATTCATCTCTTGATGTACCCTAGGCCGATTCCATAGCTTAACTACTATGAATAGTGCTACAATGAACACAGGTGTGCAGGTATCTCTTTTGTATGCTGATGTCATTTCCTTCAGGCACATACCCAAAAGTGGGTATGCACATGGATTGTATGGTGGATCCATTTTTAGTTTTCTGAGGAACTTTCATACTGCTTTCCATAATGGCTGTACTAATTTACATTCCCACCAACCATGCATAAGGGGTTCCTTTTCTCTATATTCTTGCCAACATGCTATTATTTTTTTGCTAATAGCCATTCTGACTGGGCAACATAAAATCTCAATGTACTTTAATTTTCTTTTCCCTGATGGATAAAGATATGTATGTGTATATATATATATATATATATATATATATATATATATATATATATGATATATATATCGTATATATATACACATATATATATCATCATTCTCATATATATATATATATTCATCATTCATATATATATATATATGTGTGTGTGTGTGTGTGTGTGTGTGTGTGTTTGTGTGTGTGTGTGTACACACACACACACACACCAGCAAAGTGAGAGCAAAGTAGATAGACGGTGATGTCTTGGAATCTCATTTGCTTCAAATACCCATCCAATGTGCATATGTTTTATAATCTCCTTGCACATAGCTCACTATATTAATAGTAGTAAAGCACATTTCAATTACTGAACAAAATACTTTTATGAGCTTTCTAATATTCTGAGTAACCTGCAGAGATTTCTTAGGAGAAAAATTATATAGGCATCAGCCAGAATGTTAACTTCATAAATAATTCCTAGATTGTTATTTGAATGAGCATTAACTAACCTTAAGAATTTAACATTTTTTGTAGTGGTAGAAATATTTTTTGTAGTGGTAGAAATACAACACCTTATGGTATAAAGACTTCAATAATTACTCTTTAAAAAATGTAAGCACTTGATAACAATTAAAACTAGTCATAAATAAAAGAAAATCCTATAGTTTAATAGGTAGGTTTGAATCTCAAAATTCCCGTAATCAATATACACGCAGAGTTCTCCTCCCCAAACACCATAATAATGATGAAGGACCTGACATAGACAGCAACCTGAGACACCAATGAGTTTGTGACACTTTGCTCAACCTAAAATCCCACAGCTCTGATCTTGAATGCAATCAACCCAACGTGATGGTAAGTTATTAAAATACTCTCAGAAAATCCTCTCCTTATGCCCATGGACTGAGAAGAAAGGGGGAAATAAGTGGAGTCATTACAACAGATGCTTCAGGAAGAAAAAAGATCTTAAGGGACTATCATGAACATTACGTGCCGATAAATTGGATAACTTAGAAGAAATAGAGGTCCGTGCTCCAGGCGGGCTAGAAAAGTTCTGAAAGGGAGATGCTGTGATTCCCAACTTTTCTTGGTGAGAAAAGGGAGGATCAGGAAAGGAAGGAAACTAGCCAAAAGTCAACGAGAGAAACAGGATTCCAACTCAGGGTCTGTGTGCAATGAACACTTAAAGAGGAGCACGGAGGGTGCATTGCCCAAATCAGTCTTTTCAACTGCCCCGAGTCAGTAAAGTAAATCTACATCCACTTTATAGAACTGGATCTCAGAGGGGTTAAGAGACCTATTCAAGTTTAACAGCTACATAATTCAATCAAGAGAACACTCCAGCCTTCTCAACGTTGACTGTCTGAGATCAGTCTTTACCCATTCATTTCTTGTATTTCTGTTGAGATGAATTTGACAAGCGGGTCACTGTCAGCCAGTTGGGTCCCCCTGGTATTAAGGACTTTTAGTGTGGCTTCCACATAAAGCTTCCCCTGTCAAGACTTGAGGTCACAACTGGCCATAGACTGAAGACTGGGTGAAAAATGCGTCCCTCATTTCAGGGCAAACCACAACAGTTGACTGTCCTAACTGAACATTAACCTCAGGGAGACTACGTGGAATTCAGAGGGCCAGATCTGGGTTTTCCACCAGAACAGATATTCATCAGATCCTAAAGAAAGTGTCCACTCTTAGTTCTAACATTAAAATTCCTGTGGATATTTGACGATGTTTCCAAAAAAAGTTACTGAAGTGATTTATAGAATAGAAACTAGGCCTTAGTTATGGGGTTGGTTACTAGACAATGACATTTGGTGAATAATTTTAATGTATGCAGGATTTTTGTTTTATTTTGAATGAAGAAGCTTTTGGTTGGGATTTTCCTTGATTGGAGAAGATGAAAAGAGGAACTGTGCTTGTTGGTAATAAGACAGCAGACATCTGTGTATTGCTCATTGCATGCCAACAGCAAGTGCTTGGAAGCCTGTGTTCACTCCTCTAATGGTCTCAAGAACCCTGCAATGGAGGTACCAATGTTCTCCTCGTTTTAGAGATGTGGGAACAGAAGCCCAGGGAGGTGAACATGTTCAAGGTCACACAGCTAGTAAGTGTTGATGTTGGGATTATAATTGTTCAAAAAGAATTTACCTGGGGTACTAAAGCCCTGGAAGAAATTGGCAATAGGAACTGCAAAATTTCTTGGGAAGCACGGATGATGTCAGATGAGGCAAGAACAAGGAAATGTTGAAAATAGTTCTGCTTTAACCTTGTCCAGGACAGGAAGAGACTCAGGCGATGTCTTGGAGTCTGTCTTCCAGTTCCCAGGCAAGGTATTATCTTTCCTTTTCTTCACCAGAGGACGCACTGACTTAATGGGAACTGGAAAAATCTATCTGGTCACCTCAGAATTAATTTTTGTGTAAAAATAAACTAAAGATTTTATAACATGCAAATTAAAAGTACAGATGGAAAATTCAATAATGTTATAATCCTGGCAATGCCCTAGGTCTAGGATGACATTTATCTAGGCAAAAGCACTTATGTGGTCCTAGGAAGGACGGCTGTGACATTTTAAAGCTGCATTAGACCCTGCTGCAGAAATCCTTTTTTTTCCTGTAAATCCTATAGAGTAAAACAAAACTTATCAAATCAATGAAAAAGACATTCCAGTCCCGATTACATTGTGCCTTTGGGCCTCCTGTCCACTGCCACAGTGGACTGCAGAAGGGCTCTTGTTCAGTGGCAGCTTGTTCTGGGAAGGGATGTGGAAGAGGAAGGGAAGACATCCTGCAAGGTATCTCCAAGAACTGGTGGAAAGACCTGGTGTTATGGTTTGCATTTGAGGTATCCCCCCAAAGCTCACATGTGAGACAGTGCAAGAAGGTTCAAAGGAGAAATGATTGAGTGGTAAGAGTCTTGCCTCAATCAGTGATTTGATCTCCTACTAAGGATTAACTGAGGGGTAACTGAAGTGGTGGGGTATGGCTGGAACAGGTGGGAACTGGGGTGTGAAGTACATAATCACCTGGAAGAGGCTTTGGCTATATATTTGTATCTGGTGAGTAGATTCTCTCTTCTTACTAATCCCTATGACGTGAGCTGTTTTCCTCTGTCATACTCTTCCATCATGATGTCCTGCCCTGAGAAATGGAGCCAGCCTTCTATGGACTAAGACCTCTAAAAACCATGAGCCCCTGAATAAACCTTTCATCCTCTACAGTTGCTCTCGTTGGGTCCGTTTAGTCACAGCAGTGAGAAAAGCTGACTAAAACACCTGGGGTTCTCTTATTCCCAACCTTCTTCTTTGATTGTTCCCAGTTAAAATGCAAAGAATGGGAAACTAGCAGGCAATGATTCCCAAGCATAGACTTTTGGTGGAAATTTTCACATCTCCTCATCTAGAAAGGCATTAAACTTGACAAGTGACTCACAACCTTCCCATTTATCAGGGAAGAAGATACCAGTCCCATGGGATTTGGTTCCAATGGGCCCAGGTAAAGGTAGTTAGAGATCCCAGGTGAGTGAACATGCTGCCAAGGGCAGACTTAAATGGTGGTTCTCAGCTCTGTACTTCAGAATCATCTGGAAGAGGCAAAAAAAAAAAAAAAGAAAAAAGAAAAAAGAAAAGAAAAAAAAAGAAAGAGAAGAAAAGAAAAAAATCCCAATGCCCAGACTACACCTTGGGTCTTAGAATTTAGCTAACCCAATTTTTAAGGATGGGACCCTAAGCATCAATAATTTTTAAAGCCACCAGGTAATCTAATATGTAGCTGTGGTGGAGAACCTTAAACCAGGTAATATCTAGGGAACTGTTACAACTGGAAAATCCTGCTGTGATTGGAGTCCCACAGTCTCTTCTGTTCTCTAGCCATCTTTAAATGCCATTGGTTCCCAAATTTGAGCACATCAGCATCATCTGGAAGACTCATTAAAATACAAAACTTCTAGACCCCACTCAGAGGTTCTATTTCATCAGGTCTAGGGCAGGGCATGGGATTCGCATTTCCAATGAGCTTACAAACGCTGCTGCCAATGGTGGTCCAAAGATCACATTTTGGACACCACTGTTGCAGGGCAGAATGGGCACCAGACTTTGACATTGGAGACTAAAGAATTAAGAACAAGAGATGTTTTTAGGAAAGGAATAATCAAATGGAGAAACATAATAATAGAGAGCTATCAGAATCAGACCTGCAGGCAGTTTGGGAATAAAGTACGATAGACAATGAGCTCCAAAATGCAAAGATGATGATGGCCTGGTAAGTGACAACAGAGCAGAGATACATTTCATATATGTCAACATTGGGCTCAGAGCCTAGAGCTGTTTGTCAGACACATCACAGGAAGACAGAAATATTGGGGCATGTGCTGATTCCATCAATAATTCCAGTCTAATTCAACCCGTACTCTTTTAGCTCTATTTTTACCTCTATTTTGTGAATTGGGTTGTAAATGATATTGTTTTACTGGCCATCTATATTTAGATACATTTAAACCATGTCTGCATATATAAAAAGTGCATAATCATGCTTCAAAGAATTTGTGATACTCAAAAGACAGAACCATCAAGAATGAGAAGGAGACATATGGTAGGAAATGGATAAGAAGCTTAACACATATTACGCATAAGCTGTGGGTGAGTATACCCCGCTGGTATGAGTACATCCTGTTTAATTCTCACCAAAAAAATAATTTGATAAGTTACAAGGTACAGAGTTCAATCTCAGATATCACAATCACTTGCCTACATTTCTAGAACTAGAAGGAACAAGGCCCAAGCTTTGAGTCTAGGTGTTTAAGACTCCAAAGCCCAGGTGCCTTCCACAATGGTCTTATTCTACATCCCATACAAATTCTATTCCTTTGTTTTGCCTACTAATAGGCTCTGGAAAATTGCTTGCTTTCGTAATCTAGAGTTTCTTAAATTTTAATGTAATAGGATTTTCCAGGGTATTTTATTAAAATGCAAATTTTCCAGGTAGGGGCCTATGATTCTGCATTTTCAGTGCCTAGGTAATATAGACATTCTTGGTCCATGAGCCTTTCTTTCTATACAAAAGTTTTTAGGAGGCCTGGGTATAAAGAGTTTGATAGGAATAAGGGAGATAACAGTTTCTCAAGAAACTACTTTGAACAAAACATCATTGGTCTAAGAACTTGAAGCTAAAATGGAACAGAGGCTCAACTTTTAGGATACAGTGCTCGTATTTTGCTTTAAATGGTCAACCGACCATATCTTTAATGCCAAATAGCCAAATGAACCCAAATATGTATTGGATCAAACCAGTGAACTTTTACTTTGCTCTACAAGGGAAGAATCCAAATAGATAGCTTATTGATGATAGAGAAGTGAACTTCTATATCTGGTTCCTATATATGTTTTAAAATGATGACAAAAGTGAGGTTGAAGAGTGATAGTGTAATAACAGGCCTTTCCATCATGCTATGTATGAAAACTACTTGTATTTCAGAAAAATACTCAACTATACCGAGCAATAGGGTCTTCTATCAAAACATAAGGTGCTCCTTAAATCACAAGGTGATTTTAGGTTAGCTCTCATTCTAAACTAATGTTGGTATTTTCCAAACATCCCTGTGCTTCCAGAATCTCCACATGGATTGCAGCCCTGACATGGTAAAGTAAAAATCAATTTGGCTGCCCAGCAGGCCCAGAGTCTAAGTGACAGGGAGAAGTCTATCCTGGGGGAAGAGCAAGGGAGGAGAGAGCTGCATGTAAACAGACTACAGATCAAAGTGGAATAAACTGAAATCTCTGTGGACAAGAGGCCAAAGGGAGGAGTTAGAGATGGACAGAATCTGCAAGAATATAGAGGTTAGGATGGCACCAGATCTCAGTAATGACCGTCTCCCAAATTAATAATTATAATTCCAATGGAGAAAACATGAAATGTAGCCTTTGAATCACCTCTTTAAAAGCTCTATATATAAAGGGCAAGAGTATGATTTGACAGAGCTTGATTTTTAGGTAAGAAATTGAGAGTTATACAGGTTTTAGCCTGGCTTCCCTGGACCTTCAGTTCATACGGGTCCCCTTCATGCTACAGCTCAAGGTCGCATTTCTATCCACCCACTGTTCATTTGTTTTCAAGGAAAACACTAGCTCACCTATTGCTACTATCTAAAATGACGAGTTGGCTGGGGTATTCAGAAGTCATGTTGGTGCCCTTGCTGGCTCCTGACTTTACAAATAGCAACTAAAAATACATCTAGATTGTAGTTAAACAAAATGACATGTCTGCTTAATGAATGGGAGTGATTTTTTTTCCTCCAAGTTTGGTAAATAAACACTTTCTATAACATGCCTTATTCAAGAACGAGGTGCCAATTTTTCTTGGAGTCAAGTGACAGCTAGACTCATTGATATTTGGATTAGTTTGAATTTACTTGGCAGAAAGGTTGCCGGGAGGTTGTTGACTTTTACACAGTCCCTGTTGCTACAGCTTTTATTTCAGAGATTAGAAAGATTTGAGACATTGTTGGTGCCTAAAAAAAGAGTTTATGATTAATACCATGGTCGTTTTTCTGTAGCTAGATTAGATACTGAGAATTTATATATTTTTACATGAACTTTTCAAACTCTAATCATCCTGATTTGGAGGATTTCATCAGAGATAAAGTTTAAAGAGATAGAAAAGCATTGATAAACAAGGGATTTGGAACTTAAATCCTATTCATGGTTTAGAGTTTAAATGTTCTATCTCACAAAGTGATAAATTCATACTGTGTGTTCAGAAGGATTCTGAGGTCTAGCTAGCATCAAACAACACTGAGAAGTACTGTTTGCTATGGATCCAACTTAGGGTAATGATGATACAAATGCCATCGTGTGTCCTGCATTTCCAGAACCTAAGTGATGCTTAGCTTTATAATTACATGGACAAGAAAATGATCATTTTTCTTTTCCTGCTCAAGAGAAGAGAGTCCAAGCAACACAGATGTTTATTTTAGACAGAATGAATAGACAAATCAGGATGTTTTTTGTACCTAGTAAATACTGTAGAATTTCCCCTGCATTACAAGGTAAACCATACTCCCTCTGTAAGATGTTAACCAATGGATGACAATTCAAATAAATCCTCAAAGAGGCAGCCCCCTTATATCATCACTATCTCACCATGTAGGAAGACAGCCATTTCCTGCAATAGAGCCTGCATTGCACTAGCAATTGGATTACATCATGGTTCTATATTTTTAGTTGTATATTTTTCCCCTAACCTGTAACTTAGCTTCTAGAGGAAAAAGTCTGAATAACCCAAGGAAAGGCAGAACGATAATATGCAAGGACCAAGCAGGTATTTTTCTTAGTAATCACAAAAGAAGACCAGATATGTTGCAGTCTTTTCATTGTTAATGGAAGAAATATATTTCTTCATGCCAAAATGTATCCATGACATCCCTTTCTCATGTATGGCCATGGAAATCCAGTGGAGACTGCTTTCGCACATTCTTCCCATTAAGGTCTGAAGCACTGAAGACAGGCAGATGCTGAACTATCTTTATCCTACTTGGTTCCTGGATCGTGTGACACAGAAGTTATGAAGACTTTTAAAATGGTTACTCTTGGAGGAGCTGGCCCCTGTTCGATGGTATGTGATAAGAATTATGCCTTTTAAAATAGACTAGTTCTCCAAGAAGAAAAGAAATCCAATGGCACACAGTAAGAATGAGTAAGAAGCTAAAATTGCTTTCTGAGACCCATCAGCTTTTCTGGTGCAGAAGTGAAGAAGACTTCGGTTATTTTCAGAGTGGTGAAGAACACTACCAGTGTCTGACTAGGCTGTTCCATTTCACTTCACTTCTTATGTCTCAGATCATTTTTCTAGGTTCTATCATGTGTGCATAGTATAATTTAGCTGAGCATAAAACTATGGCATAATGTATGATGTTTGAGCCATCTGGCATCTTTAGGGATTTTGGAGAGAAACATTATTTCTATCTTTCAAATTTTTCAATTAAATGAATTTCAATTTAGAAACAAGTTTTTCCTGAAGCAAAAACAAAACAACAACAACAACAAAACAATAGCTAAACCATGCTCACCATGAGAAACTAGGGATAGTAAATTAAAAAAAAAAAAGTGAGAAGCAAAAGAAAATTCTAAAGAAATATGAATAGACATTTAACTGAAAGGATGGGTATCACTTATAATTTATAATTTATGTCCTCTTTTAAGTTATTAAAGCCTCTGGGAGCTCACCCCCAAAACCACAGATAAAAATGACTTTAGTGCAATGGGAAAACGACTATTTAATTTTGGTGTTTGCTTATTGTCTTTGGGAATAACTATATAGAGGTATAACTGAAAAGTATGGTTGAAAGACAATTATGTCTAAAGTGTACATTCATTCTTCTGATGTGTAAAATTACAAAATAAAAAAGATTATTTGATTCATTAATAAGGGAGCCAGTAATGTTAAAGCCAGGTTAAAGGAGACTCCAAAAAGCAAAAACATATAGAGGCCATTAAGAATGCTGAAACAAATTTACTACATGTAAAACTGACTTATTCCTAAGCAGGATGGGCAAACAAGTTGCATTGGAAAAAGTTGACCAAGTCTTTATAGCTCAAAGACAACGAAAGCTCCAGACACTCCATGGAATCAGATAACTGGGATGTTATCTGATGTCAGGCAATGTCTAGGCGTCATTGAAGTCATCTTTTTGGTTCTTTTCAGTCTTTCACACTTTTCCCCTATAGTATGTAGACTTATTGCATAAATACCTTCATGTTGGTTTTCTTTACAGAGAATAAGGTGGGAGGGGTCTGACCACTTATTAAGCGGGACACACTTTACATGTAAATTTCCTCCTCGATTTTATTCCAATGGTAGAGAAGAACTCACAGATGGCATGTCCCTTTCAATATCACTTCCAAATGTACACACACAGAAAAGGGGAAAAGCTTGAAAAGGCAAACTGATCTTTTAAGGTAATATATAGATGGTCCCCTACTTACAAAGGTTCAACTTAGGACTTCTCAACTTTATGAATTCAATGTACCATTGTAAAGAGGAGAAACCACGCTTTGAATTTTGAATGACTAGCTACATACAAGACTCTCATTATTCTGAGCAGTGACAGGCAGTCACAGCTCCCAGGCAGCCACGTGATCATTGGCTAGAGCTGTACATAGTGTCGTAGTCCATCTAAAAGTTCCATGCTACTGGTGCCACCCTGGAAGCCCTGATGCTTCTGCCAAGGGGGCTATCACTGAGTGTTCCCAAACAGATAACTCTCAGGGTGCAAGAGTGCATGTTCCCTGAAATCCTTACTATGCAAAGGTTCCAGGTAGAAATAGCCTCACCTCACCAATAGCCCTCCCTTGGGCTCACTTTGCTGGCCACACTGGCTTCCTTGCTATTCTTCAAACCCTCTCTAGCACCTCCATTCCCTCTACCTGGAATATTCCTTCTCCAAGTACCAACATGCATCGCTCCCCTCACTTCTTTCAGATCTCACTTAGGCTTCAAGGTGAAGCTGTCCTTCCCAATATGGCAGCCTTTATTCTACCTTGACATTTCCTATCTCTCTGCCAGGCTTATTCTTCTTGGCATTTATCACAACTTAACAGAATACCTATTTATCATCTTCTTGTCTGACTTCCTCCATTCTTCTGTACTTTACACAAATGAAAGTTTCTTCTGTTCCATTCACTTCCACGGGCCCTGCACAGTGCTGTATATGCGACAGGTGCTTAGCATTAGCTGAGGCTGAAGACAATGTGCAATCCCTCTTACTGGTGTGTGTGTATGTGTGTGGGTGTTTGGTGGAGCACTCACTGTCCTACGAAACAGCCTCTTCAGTGTCTATAGTTTCCTCTGAACAGTTTTGAGCCAAGTTGCTGCATTGGGCTGGTGGGCCATGGCCACAGCCAAAAGGCTACTTACTGCCTCTGTCTCCTCTTAGGAGGCACCTTCTGCCAACTCAGCAGATAGTTAAGCATCTTGAGCAATTTTTTTTTCATTTTTACTGTAAAGTACAGGACAAAATACTTGTGATCCTAAACAGGAAGTTGGCAATTGTTCCCAATGTTCTCTTTCCATTTCTTTATCTAAGAATGTAAGAATCTTGCTTTACAGTCTCAAATTCTGTACTTCCAGCTCCACACTTGTGATCACTCTTGATTTTCTTTCCTTAACTGCAAGTCTTAGAGCTCCAACTTAGCTATCTATTTGATAAATAATAACTGGTTGGTGAAAGTTTAAGGAACTCTAGGGGGCGAGTCATACATTTCCAAACTTAGATGACAACATTAAATGTGATTCCTGTGTTGGGCATTATGCTAGCTAGGTGCTCCACTGGAAATCTGTAGGATGACATTTCCAGGTAGGTACTATTATTGTCCCTAGTTTATGGGTGAAGAAATGAAGTTGTTATGATTTGGATGTGATGTGTTCCCCAAAAGCTCATGTGTGAGACAATGCAAGAACTTTCAGAGGTGAAATGAGTGGGTCATGAGAGCCTTAACCCAATCAGTAAATCAATCCCCTGATGGGGATTAACTGAGTGGTAACTGAAGGCATACAGGGTATGACTGGAGGAGGTAGGCATTGCGGATGTGGCTTTAGGGTACATATTTTGTATCTGGGAGTGAAGTATGTCTGTCTGCTTTCTGATCATATGAGCTGCTTCCGTCTGCCATACTCTTCCACCATGTTTTTCTGCCTAACCTTGAACCCCAAACAATGGAGCCAGTTGTCTATGGACCAAGACCTCTGAAATTTCAAGCCCCCAAATAAACTTTTACTCCTCTAAAATGGTTCTTGTTGGGTCACAGCAGTGAAAAAGCTAACTAAAACAGACAAACAAGGGAGGCTTATACGACCTGCTCAGGATTATACAACTGGAATGTGTCAGGGCCAGAAGCTGAACTTGGGTTGACAAGAGTCTGGGACTGTAGTTAGTATTTTCCAGGGCTAAAATAACCACTCAAAGGATCAATACAGCATGGTTCCTTCCTAATTCACTCCTTTGGCCATTGCCTCAAGAAGCCCAGTTTCCTTCTTTTATTTCCAGCTTCAAATACACTCACTATCACATATTTTGAACACTGAGAAATTCAAGATCTTCCAAATGGTCCCCAAGGCAAAACTCAGGAAGATATCCAGATAGCCCCAGCAGCCTAGCACCTTTTCTCTGAACCACCTCCAGTCAAAAATCCCAAAGAGACCCAGACCTCCTCCTATCATTCTTACTTCTCCATTAAATATGTATTTCCAGTGACAGATTCTCTCCTTGACCAAATTCTTCAGACCCCTGAACTTTTTAACTAGGCCTTGACTTTTGGACTTGTGTGTTCATGTCTGTATTTTCCAGTATTAGCAAGAATCTTGCTAAGCTGGTTTAGCTAGAACCCTATCCTTCATATTGATCACCCTTGATATCTAATTCGATTTTTGTCCCTCCACCATCCCCCAGATGACATCTCATCTCCCTGGTCTTATCTCTGCAAGAATCCTGTTAGGCCCATTTAGCTAGAGTCCCCCTTTATCTCCAATAGTTCATCCACTGATCTTCAACCTGCTTCTTGACTATAAATTCTTACTTTTTGATGCTGTATTAACAATTGAGCCAAATCCCTTTATCCAAATGTATGGTCCCCAGACCTTTTGCAATAATCTGTGCTCCCCTTGAATAAAATCTATTTTTAACAAATAACATGAACAATTTTTTCTTTAACACCAGCTCAACTCATCCACTAAGAGTTTATCTCCTCCCCCCCTTATATTTTAGTTATCTATATATTCATCCTTCCATCCATGTACCCCGGCTGATGGTCCAACAATTACAGAAATACAAAATTTAAAATGAAAAATGCAAGGGAACTTCTCTTTAAAACACAAGGGGTGGGGAAATCCAAGTTGGAGACAAGCCACCATATCAACATGTGAATTACTGTTGGCATGGTTTAAGGATAGTTTAAGAAATGGAAAAATCTTGACTGAAAATCTTGTACTATAAAGAGTACATTTTATTTGTTTATTTTCCTTCACTGACTATTGATAATTCTAGGCTTGTAAAAAAAAATCACATCACCAGGTAGAATTACTGTTTGTTTTTTGTTTTTATTTTTCATAGGAGAAGGTTCAAAGAACACCTGCTCTTTCCAGAAAATATCCTAAATATCCAGTGACAGGCTGAAGATTACATGAGATACCAGCCCATTTAGAAAGCTTCTAAAAACCACAGTATTAAAATTATGCCACTGTGTAGCTTCAAAGGCTTGGCTGGTTGAGATGAATTTGAAATGTCAGTTCAAGATCAAGTTAGATCACTTCATTATTCTGACCTATTATTTTCCATCAAGGTGGACAATCATTCTTTCATTCTTTTCATATTGTTGGATCTCAATGGTAATATGATCTACTTTCCTATCTTTTAAATTGAGTATGGGAATTTTTCTTGCTGATTTATTTTTTTCCTACTCATTAAATACACAGAATCTCAGATTATAAAATCATAAAATAAAGCACATGTTAGTTAGTGTGTTTTTCTTTCCTACTTTTCTCTGAACACTATTAATTTCCAACTTAGGTTTACACAGATGCCAGTTAAGTCTGGTATTTTGAAACACAAGTATGAGAAATACTATTTAAAAGCAAAGTATGTTGGCTTGCATTCTCCCAAGTTCCTCTTCAAATTCAACTTGCTCTAACTTTTTTTCTAGTCTCTGCTTTAAATTGAATGTAATGGCCAGGTATATAATTTAGCTGTTTATCTTCCAGTCTAGACTGGGGCTGGTAAACTTTTCTGCAAAGGGTCAAATAGTATCTAGTTAAGGCTATTTTGGGGTGTGTTGTCTCTATGGAAACTGCTTCAATTTGCCATTTAGAGTGAAAGCAGTCACCTAAACTAATAATGAATGGGTAAATCTGTGTTCCAATAAAACTTCATGTATCGCTGGGTATGGTGGCACATGCCTATAATTCTAGTGACTCAGGAGGCTGAAACAGGATTGAAAATTCAAGGCCAGCCTCAGCAACTTAGTGAGACTGAGACTGTCTCAAAATAAAATATTAAAAAGGCTGGGGATGTGGTTCATGGTTAAGCACCTCTGGCCAGGTTCAATACACAGTACCCTCCCGCTCTCCAAAAAAGTGTAAAAACAGGAGTGATCAGGGAATTGACTACTTAGACATACTTTTCTGGAAAAAAAAATTAGAGTAATAATAGCTCAGTGCACTCAACTGATGCCCATGGGCTGTACCACCTTTCTTATGTCATGTGTCTAAGCAACTTGACTCTGGATGCTTAGTTTTAAAGCCCCATACTAAAACTCTGCTCAGCCAAGTTACAAAAATACCCCCACTCCCCCAGCATTAAACATACTAATCTCCTGCATTTGCTATTGTAGGACATCTGCAATTTCACATATTTATTTAAGGCTTAGAGAAGAAATGGTTCTAAAGGTAGCAATGATTCAGATGTGATAAAAATAAGTCACTGAAATGAAACCCAGCTCTTAGGTAGAAATAGTTTTTAATCATTCATGCTGCATAGACTAAAATTAGAAAACAAAAACTATGAACCTTTTGTTTCCTAATGGCAAGAACAGCTAATCATGTTTCCAATGGCCTTTCCTTTCACCTCCTCCCGTCTGCTGTCTTTCCAAACCAACAGGAATGAGCAACACTTAGAAAGGTGGGGTGTCCCACAGTCCAACAGCAAGCAATTGGGAGGGCCTGGAAAGCACTGCTTTAGCTCTGTTCCACCCATTCTTGGAAGACCACTGTGACCACACAGGGACAGGCTATCTCCAACCTGTATTCACAGCTGTTAACCGACCACAGTGGATCTTGGTTTCTACCTGGTTACTCAGGAATTTAGTGAGTTCTAGTCTGAACACTTTTCCCTCTTAGGGTTTTGTTCTTTGACATTCAGGTCACTTTTCTTCTGGACCCTATTCTCAGGGAACATCTCTCATCTTTGTACCTTGACTAAGCCCCCATCAGGCCTCCTCAGCAACCCCATGTAACATTCAGACACCCAACCTTGTCCATTTCTTCAGTTTCACTGAATTCCCTCTACTGGTTATTCTCAGTTACTTCCTTCCTTCCTGCCCTGTTTTGTGCCCTGGGAAGGTGGCTCCATGGAATGCATCCCCCTGCCCTCTAGGTGCCTTAACGTTTGGATTCCACTTAAATTCAGTTAATGGTAAGTACCAGCAGGAGATCAATGGACAAGGAGAGAATGGAGATATTTCCATATTCCGGTGTGACTACAGTTTCCTCCAAGAAGAATAACCCAGGTCTTACAAGGTCTAGTGACACTGGTCTTCCCCCTTTGGCCTTAAGTGTAGTAATACTTTTACACTGGCTACTCAGGACTTTAGTGAGTTCAGCTTTCAGATACCTCCATATCCTGGTCTGCTCTGTCAGCCCCATTTGTACTTCAGTGGGTGGTCTCTTCCTTCAAGTCTCCACACCATCTGAGTAATTTTTGTCTTCTGCTAGAATCTAGATTTTTAGAGGTTTTCACCTTTATCATACCCCCAGGTCCAATACTTAGTTCACTCTCCTCATTTGGCAGTGCTTCCCCAGGGTTCCACTAGAAGTCACCCTTAGCATCACATTCTTATCCTTTGTAGGACTCTTTCTTCTTCAATTTATATTCATTGCTCAATGAGCTATCTTCTAGGGACTTAACTCGGAGTTCTTAACCTGAGATACATAGATCCATAAAGGTTATATGAGTAGATTTGGGGGTTAGGGGAGAGGTATCAAATACTTTGACACTGTACAATATATACATGCTTATTTCTGGAGAGGAGACCTAAAGCTTTCACCAGATTCAAGGCCTTGTGATGTAAATCGCTAAGAATTTTAATTAAAAATAGAAAAAAAAGATGTGCAAGTTGGGACTGATTTTTCCATTTAGTGATGCATAATTATTATAGTGTTCTTATCCTAGGCCATAATTCCGACAGTTCCTGAGTTATATTGGGAATCAACTCTGTTGGGTGTCCAAAAAAATAACCTTTGTTCTAAACAATTTTGAGAATAAGCAAATAAAGATGGTGGTCAAAATGTCACTCTTATTAATCAGAGTTTAGTGTACACACAGCAAATGGGAAAAAGATGTGTGGGTTGCTAGATTTACTCATCGAATCATAGCTGAACTAGGGTAGGCTTTCCACAGTGGGTTTGACCATTGTAGATGTGGTAGGCAGAAAGAAACCCTGCTTCTCACAGTCAGGCTCAATCCTAAGAGGAAGAAGAAAACCATGAACTAACTGCCATATATCCAATCTTAACCCCAAATTTACCAATCTGATGTGTCATTCCACCTCCCCAGTGGTGAATAAGTGAGGTGGAAATAAGGAGAATTCCTCAACAACAAATATTAACATTTTTTTTCTACTCCTTATTCTGAATTACATTCAGAGTTTAGGTTTTAATCACTTAATAACCTGTCCTATAACACTTTAGAAGTACAAACAGTGGCCTACTGACTGTGCCTGTGCCTCCATAACCAGCTTTAACCAATATATACCATGGCATCTCTTGGCCTGTTCTACTGGATAGCCATTTACCACCCAATATTGACGGCAACTTATGAGAGGTATTTAGAAGAATTTAATAACATTTATAAATAAAATTGATTAATAACAAGTTGGGGGAGGTATCAGGATATTTTGGGTTTCAAATAACAGAAAACCCACCTTGACTTGAACAACATATGGATTTTGTTTATATAACTTGAAACCTGTTATCAAGAGTCAATCAATAATAAGGGACAGGATTACCCTTGGACTAATTAGGCTGAGGTGAAGATCAAGATGGGGTCAATCTTCCTGAGGCCCATGGACTGAACATGGTAAGAGCTATACTTGAAAAATAAATGAAGCTCTTAGGAAGAAAAGGAGAGTGGATGGTGGGCAACAAACCATGCTTAATACCATTGAGTTGTTCCTCCTTTTAGACCAAAATTTGTTCAGGAATTATGGTCCTATCATTCAGACCTAGTCTTGGTCATTTAAATTTCATCTACAGGGAACACAGCCCAGATGTTCAATAAACATGTGTTGAATAAAAACCAAATGTACTGAACCATCATATGCATGGCCCAGAACCACCCCTTCCAACTCTAATTCAAAATTAACTTGCAGGAACTGCATGGAATGTAACCAAAGAAAGAATTATCTTCCAGGCAGTCTGCCCCAGGGTGTTTCTATTACCCATGGAAAAGATAATGCTGAAGACTTGCACACGATTGCAATAATTGTATTTTCTAGGAGTCAACTAAAACACAAAACAGATGGGATGGAATAAGGTAGTTCCCATCACATCAGTGCAAATCATTTTTTTTGTGTGTGTACTTTCTTTGTACCAGGCTCTGTGGTAGACATTGAAACTCATTCTATTATCTAATCTAAGCAATTAAATTATCAGAGGTAGGTATTAGTGATGCAGTTTACAGAATTAGAAGCTGAAGTTCAAACGTGAAGCATGTCACCCAGGAGCACCTTTAAACCCAAGCATGTGACATGGCAGCCTATGTTCTTAAACATATCCTGTCATAGCCCCATAACCAAGGGCTGTAGATATAAGCCAATAATTCTCAACTATTCCTTTTCCCAAGAAAGGTCTCTTGGCTCCACATGTTAAATAAGTTACTAAGTGTTCAGACTTATTTGAAACAGGATAGTCAGAAAGTGCCCTTGTCAACCGATCTTGAATATTGCCATCTTCAAAATAGACAATGGACTGGGTCTGGTCACACCTGTAGGTGGAGTCCTAGTTTGGGAGCAAAAACTGCCCCTGGCATTCCTTGGTCAACTACCAGCCTCCTGAAAAACAATTTCCCCAAAGACGTGTCTACTATGAGTTACTAAAAGAACCACTTGTGGTCCCCTATTGAAATTCTATGGGATCCCTTAACTATAAGCAGTCCAATTCGATGTGTAAAATTACAAAAGCTAACATTTTTCCAGGTATAAGTGTTCTGAGCAAGATAAATGTTCTAAGCTTACAGGAAAAATAAATAAATTTGTACCTGGAATGGGCATTAGAGATCATGAAGTCAAAGGAAAATGAGTCTCAGAGACCCAGAATTCCTGGTAAAACAGAGGAGCTGGGATCAGCATGCTGTTAGACCAGTATTCACTCTGCTCAGAGTTAGACACACCCTAGCAGTCAGCTACTGTGAGGTTAAAGGACAATTTACTGTTATTTCATGAAGATTGCTTCGAGTTTCTGAGAAATGGCTGTCAATTTACTTTTGCTATTTGATATGCAGTTTGATTGCTGGCAGTTAAACTAAAGTCAAGCTACCATGTCAAGAACAGAAAACCTTACACTGAGTAAATTGGTTATTTTATTTTTCGCGTGGTAAAAATTAGTCCTTAAGCAAGGGATACTTTATCACTAATTTGTCTCCATTTTTCCTTGTCTTTAAATAAAGATGGAGCTACTCTACTATACTTACCTAGCAATGACACAAATGAGGAAGACAGGGCACCTTAGAATGGCAGCAAACAGGACAGTCTTGAGGTGGAACTTTTTTTGTCAGAGGCTCATGAAACATGAAATCAGACTCTGACTCTTTCTCCCCAACCCCTTCTCTACCCCTCCTCCTGTCTCCCTTGCACATCCCCTTTGAACCAGCCCCAGTCTTGCTTTGGGCACCTCAGGCAAAGTCCTAAGGGGGACCTTCTAGCCAACAGATACCATCCCTATGATATCCCTATCACTCTGCTTCCATCACATAAACCCAACACTGACACTGCCTGCTTCATAGAGCTGACCACATATTACATTTAATTACTTCCTTCCTTCAAGAGACTGTTACTGTCCAACTCCCTGAGGCAGGGGTCATGTCTTATTCCTCATGCTCGCCCCATGGAACAGCATAATTCTGAGTATATGCAACACATTTGCTAAATGGGTGGCTATGTGAATATTCCAAAGCCTGCTATGGCTCCCCAGGACCTATTGCATCACAACCCCTTTTTCTTGCATATGAAGCTCCTCCTATCAGAGTATTGAGCCTGGCTTTTCATGCTAGTAATCCTTCCATCTTCCTAGAATCCATCTCAGCCATTCTTAGTAGCCCCCCTCTGAATTTCTATGGTTCACAACTGTCTTCCATATTGTAACACTGTTTTAACATTTCATATATGTTACTCTGCATCTTGGACAGAAAATCATTCTTTGTATTTCTTCAGTATCCTATTCCACAGAGCCTAATGTTATTAAGCATATACGTATAGGGATGCTTGATTTTTTTTTTGTACAGATGAATGGTTAAAAGATAAGGCTGACAGACTATTACAACCATTTGCACTCTTAGGACTCTAGAATTTGATAAGAAGTGATATCTAGAGTTCATGCATAAGAAGCCTAAATTATGACAATAAGGATACAACTAAGGTGAAATTTTCAGCCTTCCTGTTTTAAATGTAATTTCATCAAACCCGTTCATTCGATCAACAGAACCTAGCATTTATCATTGTAAACATACAATTTTGAAGCTGTAGAAATGCAAAGCATATTTTTTTAAATGGTTCAGTTACAGACATGAAAGAAGATATGTATGGTAGGCAAGGCGAAAAAATTCCGCTTATTAAACTCACAGTCTAAAGTTCAGCTCATGAGATTCCATGAAAGCCCCATGTGGTTACTTAGGAAATAAAACCAATGGAAAAATACTTGTCCCACACTGCTTTTATGCTTGGCCTCATCTTCCAAGCCTGCTTTCTCTCAGCCTCAAGAATTTTTCTCCCCAAATACAGATATGATCATGGTATCCCCATGAGCACAGGCTTCTTCTGTTCAGAATCCTTCAATAGCAACCCATTATCTGTAAACTAAAGCCCAAAGGGGTAACAAGGCTTTCAAAACTTTCTGGTATGTGGCCCCCCACTCACCTTTCTGGCATATTCTCTGCCTCATGTACTAAGTTCACATCAGTCATTTTGCCATTCCAGGAAAACATCCCTCCATATTTATGCACCTATTTAGGGATCAGCCAACTTTTTCTATAATGGGCCAAGGAATAAATATGTAAAGCTTTTCAGGACACTCAGTTTCTGTCAAAACTACTCAATTCTGCTTTGGTGCAGAAGCAACTAGCCATCAATAATAGATGAAGAGTAGATGCAGCTCTGTTCTGATCAGATTTCATAGAAACAGAAATTTGGATTTCATACAATTTTCACATGTCACAAATATACCTCTTCCTTTGATTTCATTTTTCAATCATTTAAAAATATAAAAACCATTCTTAGTCCTTAGACCGCACACAATGAGGTGGTGGGCTGAACCCCCGTTCTATGACTTGTACGCATTCCCTGGGCCATGTCTTTCATTTCTTCTCATCTCTGAATTCCTTTTCAATCTCCAAAGTCCAACTCAAATACAGAGTTCCCTAGAACTTGTACCAATTCTGCACCTCTTCCTTGCTATAATCCAGAAACTTTACATTAAGTACCTTTGGGAACCTCACGAAGTCAGTCAACTTTGGTTGTCATTATTTATGAGTTCCCTAGATCAGGTCTCCCTAATCAGAAAGGGGGAAGTAGACCACCTTTTCTTAAAGTTTTGTTTCATTTTTCCCCCTCCCTAGCATTGTTTTCAAAGCAGTTGCTTGTGGGGAAATTTGTGTGGGACATTTAGTGACAGATTGGATGCTTACTTCCATGACAGTTTATACAATAAAAATGATTTTTTTTTCATGAGGCTGTATTTAAGAACTCAGGAAATGTGAAAGGCATCTCCATGAGGAAAGGTACTTAAATGCTGCCTTCTGAAGCCCTAACCTGAAAGAAAAATCAGAACTTAAAACTGTTATCCCAGGCAGAAGGGGACCACATCCCACCTATCTTTCTCATGTACCTCTCTGCAAGGTCACAAGCCCATGTTGGAAATGAGGAAGATCCAGACTAGGCATCAGGGAAGGGCTGGCACCTGGACTTGGGAGTTAAAGCTGATGTTCTCTCCTGAAACCAGAGGAGCTGGAGTGGAGCCAGTCGGATGCTCAGGGAACCTACCTGCAATGCCTCCTGCATGTTTCTCAAGCTCTGGTTCAAGAATTTAAGGCCTCAGAGATGTTCTCCAGAGAGCCTGGTGGACATGACTTTAGCTTGGAAAATGTTAAGAGTGGGCATGGGCAGTGTCCCATTTTGGCAGCAGGGAGACATCTGTAAGGCTTTCTTCCATGACTGAATCCAAGTCCTAATTCCTTGTATATCTACCAGGGTGACTCAACCGTGAAGCATAACTCCAAGTAAAAGAACAAGGGACTTGGCGTACAAAGTTATTCATCATCAACCAACTGAAGAACACCATTACAGCCAAGGGCGCAGCTGTCTTTTTCTGGCAGATGTTAGTGAACAGAGAAGAGTGCCTCTTGAGGTCACTCCTGATATGTGCTATCAATGCTTTTAAATTGGCACAAATGAGGATCTTACTTCCTGCTTGTTATAAAGAATTTGCATCTTCTTTATCTAAAATCATATCAGTGCTTTAGGGTACAAGTTATAAAGATAGAAGCCAAGTCCTAACCAGACTGGGAGGTCAGGGAGGGAAATAAAGAAGTGTACTCGTTCAGAATATATTTGGAATCACAAAGACCCAAGTTCAAACCCACACATAACTACTTGTTTATTTTGTCACCTCAATTTGCTCACCTACAAAACAGAAATGACAGTGACCTCGCTGTAGGATTGAAAGACTACCACAAGTACAATTCATGAGCATACAGAAAATGTCAGCTACTTCTATAACTGTTAATATCCCTACAGTGTGTTATAGCAGCTGCACCTAGTAGGCACTATTTGCTGATTGATTAGCTAATTTCTTGCAATTAAGCTGATAGCCATTTATTTGTTAATCCTGGAGCCAGTTTGGAGCCAGCTGCAATTTGCCTCACAGGGGCCTGTAGGTTTCATGATAGTTAAAGCTTGTTATTTATAAATGGCTTCTCATGAGTGACTGAATAGGAGAGCAGGATGGGATGCATGAAAAACAGCTTAGCAAACTACTCAGCACTCACAATACGAACTAGAGCTGCTCAGCAGAGCTAATGACTGCCTGGCCCAGGGCCTAAGCCATTTAAAAGGCATAGGTGCCGTTATCATCACTGCTCAACCTTTGAGCTTTAGATCTGGTCTGGTGCAGGGACTCTGTCCAGATAGAAATGCAGGGTTTCACATTAGGAACAGCCTGGGATTTATGTAAATCACATACCTCCTGGGATTTATGGACCTGATGGTGGTTCAATGAGTCCTGTGTTTTTGGAAATATAATAAAATAAAAATAAGTTTATTTTTAAGTGTGAAACAATAAAAACAGCTACCACATTCGGTTGTGCCACAAGCCTCAGGGGAACTAGTCTCCTGGATCAGAATGCTCCAAGGTTGCAAGTTGATACCACAGCAGTCCTACCAAACAGCACTCAGTTCTAGAGATCTATAAGCTACTAGCTCCTCACTGCGGACAATGAGCCCAGGTCAGAGCAACATTGACATAAGTTTCAAGGAGATAGTCATCAAATTGGTCAGTTTGTGTCTCAGACATTATTCTCTTTGAAACGTTGGTCAGATTTTACTATTGTTCTATCTAGAGGGTTCTGAACCTAACGTGCATGTTGAGTAAAATCATCTGAACAAAACGATGGCCCCTTATACGAGATAGCACAGTAATCCCAGAGTACTGTAGCCAAATGAGGACACATGATGCTTTACAAGTGAGATATGATTAATCAAATTGGTTGTAGCCCTACTTGAGGAGTGTCCCGTGGATCTAGAAAATAGGAGGGAGTTGAGTGAGAACTGAAATCTGGGAGAAAAAGGTGAAGGGAGTTTGTGGATTATGGAGTTCCACGATACCTGGGGCCCCTCACACATAGGAAACAGAGTCTCCATGGTGCTGGGAAGGAAATGCTACCCAGGCAAGTCACTTTCTGGATGTGAGATGCCAACCTGAAGACAATCAATTGCTCTGGGGCCTACAAGCACCAATCACAAGAGAGGAAGCTTTGGGCGGACAGCTATACCAGCTCAGTGGCAGTTACCTCAATAATGCCAGGAATAGAACACAAAATGATAAGCTCCAGAAAAATGAACTGGGGAATATTTTAAATACTTTTTTCTCCCCTCAGTGACTCATTTTAACTCAGACAATTTCACGTAATCTAGTTACAATGTATGTGAGTATTTCTTAATGAATATGCTTTTGATGGTTTTGTAATAGCTCTAAGCAGCATTCTCATTTAAATGAAATTGAGTTTCAGAGATTTGAACAACTGTTTTGTGGTTTAAGCCCGACTCATTATTACATAAAAATGCCAAGCTTTCCTCTCCCTTCCTCCTTACCCTAATCTTCAGGTTTAATGACATCTCATTTCCAGGTACAGAATCAAAGCTGCATAGGGAGTGTGGTCAAGAGTGTGAATGTTGTTATCGATGAGGTCCCTTCTAAATATAATTAAGCTTCAGGGAATGATCATTTCAGATCACTGTGTCCTTGGGATTTACCCAGGTAGCCAGGGAAAGACTTCTCAACACCTTTCCTCTCAGCTTAGCCTGCAGCAGTGTTTCTGCAGTTGAATGACATCAAAAGCAAAGACCACAGTCCCTTTTGTCAAGGGAGTGCAAATTTACAGTCCCTTATTCGAAAGCTTTGGCATCAGACATTTTCAGAACCAGGTAGTACCATGTGTTTGTATAGAACACCCCGAGAAAGGTCTGGGGCACCCCTGGAATTCAATACATTAACATTTTTACAGCAAACGCTATGAACGATCACCCTGACATATTAAGACTATAAATAGTCTCACCTTAGTTCAGGTCAGGATTTGCTGCCAAATGATTTATGCCACCTTTCAGGAGGAAAAAGAGTTCAGCTTTCAGGATTTCACTATTGCAGATGAAGACTTGACTACCAGCCCAGTGTTCCAATATGTTAGGCCAAAGCTCTAGATCAGCAGTTATTATAGTGTAGTCCCCAGACCAGCATCAGCATCATCACCTGGGAACATATTAGAAATGCAAATTCTTGAAGCCTTCCCCAGATTTCCTGAATCGGAAACTCCTGAGATGAAGCCCAGAAACCCGTGCTTAACAAGGTCTCCACGGGAATCTGAAGCCTGCTGAGGTTGAGAACCACCACAGGAGAAAATCAGGAATAAATACTGGTTTAGGAGTAAAGACACCTGAGTCCTGGTTAACCAGGTGTGATTTTCAGTAACTTAATTTTCAGCCTGCACCATGGGGGTGAGTTGTGCCAACCCTTTTCCCTTGGTAGGATTGTTATGCAGGTCTAAAGAGATAATGCTTGTAAAAAGCTTTGTACATGACAAGGTACTGTGTTAATTTATATAAGAATAAAATAATACCACTAAATGGAATAAAAGTTAATTGATTTATCAATGATATGTAATAATAGAAAGTAAAAAAATTAAAAGTGCAAAAGGGTAACAGTGCCTGGAAAAGTGATTAAAAAAAAACACCACAATGTCAACTATGTTGGGTTTCCTGTCTCTGGGAGACTCAGAGTCATGTTCTCAATCAGCTCACATTCACACATGACAATATGCAAAAAAAAGATTGACATATTCAGTGAAGTCTATATATGAGTGTATTTTTATGTTTCCTAGCCCATCTCATTCCAGAAAAGATTCAAGACAATGCTAAAAGGTAGATGACATGGTGTGCTGTTTGGATTTCTGTGCTATGAACAGCAGAGAGAACAATCCATAGAGGCAGATAATAGAATGGAAAAATCCTGGAATGGACAATCAGGAAACCTGAATTCTGTCTCAGCACCAGCACTAATTATCTGTGCAACCCTGGACAAGGCACTTGAGCTTCTCTGCACATCTGGACATCAGCTTCCAGCTCAGAGCACCGCTCTTCTGGCTCAGTTTTCTTAACCACCGCTTGTTTTTCCAGCTCCTGAAATCAGATTCTATAAATGGAGGGCACGTGTGGCAATGCCTGAATCCAGTGAGCATGAACGTGAAATGAGCTGCCTCCCCTTTTACCAAGCCAGGCAGGGAACAGAAACACAGAATTGTGTTTCAGGGTATCTACCTTCACTTGGTAATCCTACCACACAACCTGGTTCCCCCAGGCAAAGAGTTTTCTTCAGTTTCCTATAATGGCTATTATTATTATTTTTAAAAAAGTGTTTCCCCAGGGAAGGCTCAGTCTATAAAGACATTCTCGTCTCTGCCTTTGCCACAGTCCAGTGACTAAATTTCACTGCTCCTTGTTCCTACCTGCTTCCCATGGAAGCTGGGTCTTCAAGGGCTTCCTGGTTACAAATGGGAAGTCCCATGGGATAACTTCCATACTATTGACTTGATTTATCCAGCCCTGAAGCTTCCATTATGTCTATAGGCCAAAAGTTCTTAGAAGCACACTCACATTCACAGTACAAAGGGTTGCCTGAGAATGGAGAAACTGATCCCAGCATAACAAACACATTTTTCAGGATTTCCAACTCTTATAATGCTAAAAACAAACAAACAAACAAACAAACAAAAAACCGTAAGACAGTTAAGAACTGGGACTACTAGGATTGCCTGGGAGCTGGAACCCCATCTAATCTTCACAGTTATTCATGTCTTGAATAATTCATTAGTCTGTATGCTAGAATTCACATATCTGTGGAATGGAACTAATTAACAGTCCCTTTCTCACAGGGGTTATTGGGAATATTAAATACTTTTCTTTGTTAAGTACTGAGAAAACCACCTAAATCAGTACCTTGCACATAGTAAAAACTCCCAATCAAAATGTGATATTCATCTTTCAGCTATTCTCTAATTCAAGGAATAGAAACTACAGTCATCTAAGCTCTGGAGCCCTCGGAAAGTCATGTTGGGACATATATTCTTCCTTAATAGTAGAAAAGTCACAACTTCCAGGAGAATGAAGACAACTCAATTTACATTCTGCTCAACTCAAGCAAATATAATGGCACATACTCAGCAAAATAAGTTCCAGGTGAATTTAGAAAATTGCAGTGCATATCTATTAATAAAGTGACCAGTGCACGATTTGGCTTAAATACAGCTATAGCCGTCTAGTATCTTTACAAGATTCCTGCAACTTTTAAGAAAAATGAAATCATATAGAAATTACTCAAGAGTATTAGATTAAGATAAATTCTAAATATAGATGACTGCAATACTCTGTATATGGAACAGAAATAGAAAGCAGATTTTTAAAAATTATAATTGCTTCCTGGAAAGAGCTGGAGAAAAATAAGCCTTTCTCCTTTAATGTCTGGTATGAAGTCACTTCCTATGGCTTCTAGGTGGCAACCTTTGGTTTGTAAGGTAATTCTCTTACTTTTCAGTAGTACATAACTGTATGATCTCATTTTTATGAAATTCTAGAATAGATAAAGCTTATCAAAGGTGAAAAGAGCGAGAAGAGCATTTGCTATCTAGAGGATGAGCAGATTGCTTGGGAAGTGATTATAAGGGAACCTTCTGGAGAAATGGTAGTTTATGGTGAAAGGGTATGGGGAGCACAGATGTATTTGTCAAAACTGTACAGTTAAGATTTTTGCATCACAGGGTATGTTAATTTTACATGGAAAAATGCAGCACTGTAAAAACATCTAGTGGAACAAGACGGGGGTGGGGGTTGGAATTAGGGATGAAACAAGAATGGCAGATGCTGAGGATTGTTCAAGCTGGGTGATGTTTACAAGGGCTTCTTATACTAATTCTGCTTACTTTGTATATGTTTGAAATTTTCCACCATAAAGTGTTTTTTTAAATCATGAAAAGAACCTCTAGGTCTGCCTGGTTTCCAAGCTGAATCTCATTTCACTAACCATTGGCTTCAAAGTATTTTAAAGTATAATAAACATGGGAGAACAACTCCAACCCAAAGAAACCACAGGTGTGGCACAAAATGACAGGAAGGGGAATTAGGTGGCCAGAAAATAAGCAGCATCCTCCAAAACTCCAAGGAGCTGCAGGCCATAGACAAGAGGCATCATCACCAGGCTCCAAATTCACATCTTTCCTATCACCATGAAGAACATTCAGGTTAGAAAAGAGGAGAGTATAATTGGTAAGAGATCAAGATGCAACACCTAAGAAGACATGAATCAATCAAATTTTCAGGGACACCTTTGGAGGGAAAAAGAGCCAGAAGACTGAGACCAAATTAATACTATCCTAATTATTCAAAAGTAAACAAAAGTTTCAAAGCCCCCGTGGCCACAGGATAGTCTAGATTCTAGAGGACGAAGACAAAGTTCATAGTGAGAGGCAGCTCAGTCTTCCATCACTCCTATCTCCTTTGTGTTTTGATGATAGCAAACTTTTTATATCAACCTGCACTTGTGCTTATTTCAGGCATCCAAGGTTTTCTTCATGCTATTTCCTCTTGCTGGAATGTCCTTCTCCTCTTTCCATTAATTCTTCCAGATTCAGCTCTCACGGAGGTTCCTCAGAGCTCAGGCCACAGCTCGATGGCCCCAGAGCCCCTGTCCATTTGCCTCCCACAATGCGATAGTGTATACTGATATCACCTGCTTGGGCACCAGCCTCCCCACTGAACTGCCTGCTCCTTTAGGGCTATTTCATGTGTTATTCATCTCTGTTCCCAGCACCATTAGTGCTTAGTACTTTGTTCTCTTATAAAATGTAACTATAGACAAGTTCACTTTTCCTCTATTATTTTTTGACACAATAATTTTTTTGTTCAGCTATTGACCTGTTATCATTAAAAATCCAACAAAAACCCGGTGATCACCACAAGCTTTCATTGCTTTCCACAAATCCAGATGAGTTACATCAGCCTTTCTGAAGGATCAGTAGACTGTAAAGAAATATCCTCAGCTGAGTGTTGAGAATAACTAAGAAGTAGCAAGATGAAAGGAGAATAAAGTTGGGAACAGTGAGAGTCTTTTCTGGAATGTTTTGGGAAGTATGTTGATCTTGGGAAAGTTGCTTTCTCTGTTTCCTGATCTATAAAATGAAGACAATATCTCCCTTATATGAAGTTGGGTGAGGAAAATGGTTCAGCTGACTATCTGGATGCTATAGCAGCCAAATGAGCAGCAGAAGGGAGAGGGGTATGGCCCCAAAGCCCTGAGCAGTCAAAGGAAGCTGAGGCAGAGCCCAGCCATGCTAGAAACTCAGTCCCCCATCAGAGAGGAGGAGGGTTCTGTGGAGTCGGGCACCTGCCTTGTATCCCAGCTTCACTTTATCTAACTCTGGGATCTGGGGCACTTACACGACTGCCCCAGGCCTCAGTTTCCTTGTTTGTGAAGTGGAAATTATAATAGTATGTAAACTTCATCCATCTGTGACAAGGATTGACTGAGATCAAGAAAGAACCTGGCATGTGATGAGCCCTTGAGAAGTGTGGTTGCTTAACTGCACCTGACAGGCAGGAGGGCAGGGTAAGAATGGAGGTTCAGGAGCAATCTCAGCCTGCGGTTTGGGGGGGAGTCATGGTGCCTGACTTGGTCTCTTGGAAGCTGTGTGTCCATAGGCAGGAGGCTTTGCTTAGGAGGCTGCCATGAGTAGTGGAGCATATTGTCGTTGGTTTCCTCCTTAGAGGGCCATGTGCTCTGTGTCCCCAGGGGCTACCCTTCAAGTCTTGACAGCAAGAGCCAACAAAACCATGAACAAGGCTCTTATTCTATCCTAAGGTCTGCTGAGGGCTGGTGGGCAGTGGAAGGTGGAGGATTTATAGCTCATTAAACTGCCAGTCTCAAGAATATTGATTAACAGATCAACTTTGGGATTCTGGCATACCAAGGGAGTGACCGTTCAGAGAGTGTGTTCATTGTGTACACCAACGATACACAGGTGGAGGGGAAGCTTTGAAGATGGAGCCTGGCACATCATCGATGCTCAATAATAACTGGATGAATGAGTGAAGGAGAGAAGGAGAAAAGAACTGAGATTTTAAAAGCTCTGCATAGTGAAAATGATAGGTCAAAATCAAGATAAACTGTAAAAGGGGTTAAAGGCCAAGTTATGCCAAATGATGGAGATACCTTTACAGAAATAAATGCAACAAAAATGTATGAGGTGTCAATTACAGGCTTCAGAGGCAACCACGTGATGTGATAAAAACAAAACAAAAAGTTTGCTTAAGCCATGTTATTAGATTCTGAGAGGACACAGACCCCTGGAGTTGACCATGATGTCCTGTCTTCAGCCTTAGGTAGTGGATGCAGAGGAGGAACACCAGCAGGAGTCCACATACTCTGTTATGGAGGAAGCAATTCAAGGGACTGATAATTTTTAGTCTAGAAAAATAAAGAAGATTGAGGGCATGGGAGCTGACTTCAAATATTTAAATCTGTGAAGCACTGTCAGTCATGTAGACGATGGATTAGCCTCATTACCCTGAGCAAATACTGAATGTCTGCTAGTTACAAGTTCTCATTTCCTCATTTTACAAATGTTGATTGGTACCTGTACTGTGCCAGGCACTGTCCTATATGCCAGGGGCAAGGTCACTGCCCTCATGAAGCTGACACTTGATAAAGGATGGGGAAAAGAGTTGATAATAGGTAAGCAAGAGCACAGCTTCTGGGTGGGGGTGCTGCTCACAGTGCCTGCCTTCACACATTTGCCTTAAAACCCAGTGGGATACACTTAGTGTTCATGGTTCCATTAATTATAGATGATAATTCAGTAAAAGGAAGAACTTCCTCCAACAGAGTATGGGCTCTGACAAAAAGTAACAAACTCTGCCATTGGAAATGGGAAAAACAACACCATTTGGCCATCTTTCAGAGGTATTGGGGGGGGGTTGCTGACATAAGGATAAAATTGAATCAAACTCTGAGTTTCATAGACCAATACAACTAACAATGTTAGATACAACATAGGGCTGCTGAATTTTTATATTTCTAAGTACACGATGATAAGCCCAGTATTTAGTAGCTCATGGGCTACTAACTACTGTGAACATCTTTTCCTTAAGGAAAGGCCATTTTGGGTGGGGAACTATAAAGAAAGAAGGACACAGTAATCAGAATAAAAAGTTCTTTGGGTTACGTAAATTCAGTTATATGAAAATTTCATAACTGGGGCCTTACTTTTTAAATGTTGCAACAGACCATCAAAAATTCTATTATGGGCCTGAAGTAATCCAGAGATGGGAATTTCAAAACAGAACCAGGCGACCTTTAAGTTCTTCCCAATATTTTTGAAATGTTTATGTAGTATTAAAGTGGAGCATACTGTTCAAGTGTGAGGTTTGGGAGTCGGTTTCCATGAATATATAGCCAAGATTCAAACAAATGACTGATAGGTTATTTAAGTTTTCTGAACCTCAGAACTTGAAGCTCTTATGATTCGGGGATAACAGTGTTATTGACTGGCAGTGTTGTAAGAATTCATTGATTAGCACAAATGAAGAATTTGGTGCAGCGAGGGGCATGCAGTAAGTGTTCTGTAAAATGACAGCAGCTACCATTCCCTGTCAGATCTTCTGCCCCAAAGGAACGGGTGGGGCGAGGGGCATTTTTTATGAATTATGGCATCAGCACACACCATTTTCTACATAATCTCATTTCACAGGAAGGAAAAGATGGCCTTATTTACCATGTAATACTTATATCCTGGCCCTTTTGCCAACAGAGAGTAGCTGTCACAACTAGGTACCAAAAGAATGTTTTGTCTCCCCTCCTATATTATTCATTTTCCTAGGTCCCTGCTTCTGACTCTGTCACTGTCTTCTCTAGCATTGACCTTCTTCTTCACAGAATGCCCAACCACTTATTGCTTCTCTCCTGCCTCTTGGTGGCTTCTTCATTTCCCTTCCACCTGCTTGCCTGCTGGTCTGTCTACTAGTGCTCCTCCTTCCCCTGACCGCCCCACCTGCCACGGCCAATGTGACTGACACTCAGCAAACTTCTGAGTAAGCGAGAACCTTTCACATTAATACCAAGTGCTGATGTTTGTGTGGGGGTTAGGAACTAGACCCAGGCCTTGGGCAGGCTGGGCTGGTGCTCTGTCACTGAGCTACATCCCCATCCCCCGCCTCAATTCATTACCAGGCAACAGGACATGTCCAAATGCCATGAAAACTTCTGTCTTTAGGCCTGTGACTTCAAAAGCTCAAGACACACTAAAGATGACTGAGTGATGTCTGAAAGCTGAGATATCAGTCGGCCATCCATGGATCATCCTTTGTGACAGTGCCCAACAGCGCTGATGCAAAAGAATGCCTTATTCTAACCACAGCCTCTGTTCCTCCTGTTTGGTAAGGAAGAGATGTTGTGATTTCACTAACAGTGATCAGAGTTAAGTCCTAGACAGGTGCTGAACATCCTGAAATTGAGCAACTCTCTCCTTCCACAGCAGTAAATCTAGGGGGAAAATGGTGCTGAAATAATGTCTGTGAAGTTCATGACTGAGAGACGTCAGTGGGATGCTCATGATTTGGGATATATGTAAACTAAGATTGCTGAATAAGTCCTGAATTACTTCTCATTACTGCCTATGCCAGTTCCACATTTATGACTTAGTAGTTTAAAATGTGGCTGGGCATGCTAGAGGAATAAAAGTATAGAATGCTGTAATTACTGAACATGGTTAATGGATAAAGAGCTGGTCCAAAAGGCAGGGCATTCGGGCTTATGTTGGACATATCTTAATATAGACATGGGTTATGTCTAAGCGCCTTCTTGGGATCTCAAAATAGAAGTCCTTCCATGACTGATATATTGCTATAATTTTTATTCATGCCCTCTATTATTCATTGTCTTTAATTTTCTATATAAAAAGTTGATCACATGGATCCTTGTGGGCTTCTCTAAGAGGCCTTTTGCTTTTACCCTTAGTGCGATGGGAGTCACTGGAAGGTTTGGAGAAAGGGGAGGCAGGATCTGCCTTGCCTTTTAACAGGATCCCTCATTGATCCTTCCCATTGCTGTGTGGGGATCAGGACAAAGAAGGAAGAACAGTTGAAAGGTGATTGCAATAATCCAGGTCTAGTGGTTTAGTCCAACCAGGATTGTAGCAATGAGGTAGTGAGAAACACAGATGGCTTATTTCAAAGGAAGCACTAAATAAATTTATTGGTGGACTGGATATACATTGTAGGAAAAAAATATGAGTACTCTGAAATCATAAGCTTTTTTTGTTTGTTTGTTTGTTTGTTTTTTGGCCTGGGCAACTGGAAGGAAGACTTGCTATTCCCTGTTGTGGGGAAGATGTGAGAAAAATAATTTGACAAACACACAACGTGTGAGATGCCTTGACCCCAAGTAAGCATAGCTCCGAGCAGATGTATATCCAAGCTGGAGTTGAGGTGAGTGATCCAGACCAGAAACACACCTTAGGGAGTCATCAGTGCATCTCTGGTGTTTAAAGCCACAACATGGGATGGGATCAGAGAGGAGAGAAAGGTAAGGGCCGAAGCTGAGTCCCGCACAGTTCACCTTAAGGTCAGCAAAGAGGAGATATCAGTAAGATGTAAGGAGAGTCCTGAGACCCAGATGAAGAAAGTGTTTCAACAAGGAGGGAATGATCAGTCATGTCTAAGGCTGATCTCTTAAAAAGTTGAAACCAATTCACAAATGCAATCAAATTATTTTACTCCTTTCAAAATAAAACAACACATCTAATATTAACTCCACATTTTATTTATTTATTTATTTTAAAGAGAGAGAGAATTTTTTAATATTTATTTTATTTTTATTTTTTATTTTTTAGTTTTTGGTGGACACAACATCTTTATTTATTTGTTTTTTCATGTGGTGCTGAGGATCGAACCCAGTGTCCTGCGCATGCCAGGTGAGCGCGCTACCGCTGGAGCCACATCCCCAGCCCCCACATTTTAAATTAAAATTTCAAGGCTAATTTGTTAGATAGTCTAGTATGTCACACTGTTTCAAATCATTTAATAACAAATAACCACAAATAAAATCAACAATTATGAAATGCACTCTCGAACTTAGCAGGAAAGCATTAAGATTATGGGAGTTGATTCATCATGTCATCTCTGATTTTTTTCCTAGCACCTTCTGTGGGTCCTAAAATCATTTTCCTAATGCAGGAGGAACATTTACCCTCTCAATGATGCTACGTTGCTCAGCACTTTGTACTCTCATATAACTGTTCAAGTTCAATGTCAAATCAGAGGATCTGAGCACTATGTACCTCAAAGCTGATCCTGCCCCCATTCTAGGTGAATAGTGGATCCCTTCTGGACCCTTGATTTTGCACTAGGTCTGCAGGGAACACTGTTCCCACTTTCTCCAGCTAGAGATCAGATGCAGGACTCCGCACATCACATATTCTCTAGGACACCTTTCAGGTTTCCCCTTTACTTGGTTTGTACCACACCCTCATCTCAATGTTTTATCATCTAATTTAGACAGAGAAAATTCTACAATTTAATCAAGTCATGGCTTATTTTTTTCACTCCTCAATGAGATACAACTAATGTCTTTAATAACTGACTGATTTCTGCAATTTCCCATGTTTTTCTTGTATGCATTTTGACCACAATACTAGAATCATTTTTATTAACAAGGAAGAATAAATTTAATGTCTGTGGATGTAGGGGGAATAGCACAGATCAGATTTCTTTACTCCAATGCATAACACCAAGGACTACTGCTCTAGAGGTTGTTGGAATGGGGCTCAGAACCTCAAAGGATCCACAGCCTGGCACTACTTCTATGTGAGACTACCACATGGTAGAGCCACAGACTCAGAGAGGAAGAGAGAGGAACTTTGGAAGAGGGCTGAGGTGCCTCAGTCATTCCAAAGATGCTTTGCACACATTGGTACTGCACTAGGCAGGGTTGATATGCAGCTGTGCCCCCTGGTGTGATGGTGCTGGCAGGTTGCAGCTGGTGTCTATTCTGATTGATCAGGAATTATTCTGCATAGAATGCTGCACACTGTAAGTATTATTCACAGTGCTAAAGGTGTTAAACACTTTAACTTCCATGGTTTGTTTTGATGAGTTCAAGGAGACATATATTCCTCATCCCCATTACAACAATATCAATAGATAAATAGTGAACAGTAACCTAAGATATAGGCCTGGTGAAGTTACTATGTTTAACAACAAATACTCCAAGATGACTCTGTACCATTCCCAAGCTGACAAAAGCCTAGAAATGGAAAAGAGCAGTGGTTGCCTGAGGAAAGGCAGATGCACAGGGTATTGCAAGTGAGCTCCCTTGAGGTGATGGTACAGTTCTCTACCAAGACTGTAGCAACTATACAAATCACTATGATAAAACTTCATAGAACTCCATGCACACAATCAGACACACTCGCAGGATGATTGTAAAAGCCGGTGAAATCAGAGTAAGGTATAGTTAATAATATTATTCAATGTCAACTTCCTGTTTTTGATAATGTACTATTGTTAAGATGTTCCCTTTGGAAGAAGCTGGGTAAATGGTGCATGGGAATTCTCTATATTATTTTTGCAATTTCTTATGAGTCTATAAATCTTTTAAATTTTTAAAGAAAGAAATAGTTATATATTAAATCATTTTAAATAAAAAAATTTCTGTAATATCAAAGACTTTACACTTTGATAATCCTAAAGTAACCATTTTTTTTGGCGGGGGCATATAACAGGGTTTGAACTCAGGGGCACTTGACCACTGAGCCACATCCCCAGCCCTATTTTGTATTTTATTTAGAGACAGGGTCATTGAGTTGCTTAGCACCTCACTTTTGCTGAGGCTGGCTTTGAACTCACGATACGCCTCTCTCAGCCTTTCAAGTCTCTGGGATTTTGGTGTGTGGCACCGCAACTGACTTAAAATGGCCAATTATGAAAAGTAGATTTTGATGACCTCAGCCATGCACCTTCACCAGATGGAAATTTAGCACCAACATATTGGTGCTATCTTCCTTTCTTTCTTCATATATTTTGGTACTAGGAATTGAACCCAGGGATGTTTAACCACCAAGCTTCATCCCCAGTCCTTTTTATTTTCTATTTTGAGACAGGGTCTTGTTAAGTGACTGAGACTGGTGTCTAACCTGCAATCCTTCTGCCTCAGCCTCCTGAGTTGCTGGGATTACAGACATGTGCCACCATGCCCAATCTTTATTTTATTTTTTTTTAAGATGCTTGATCCATAAAATTAACATGTGCAAAAATCTTTTTAACTTTGTATTCTCTTTGACACAGAAATCTAACGCATGGAAAATATTCTACAGGTAAATAACACATTCATTACATCATAATTTATCAATGGCAGGAAATCATTTAAATATTCAAATAGGTGAGTTGTTACATATATAAATAAATATTATATATTTGTGAATACATGTATATACATTTTTTTTTTTTGGTATGAGTGAAAGGAGTAGGATTTATTTAAGCAGGAAGAAAAGAGAACTCCCACAAGAGGGGACCTGATAGCAAGTTTTCCCACTTAAATGTACTAGTCTAGGGGCTTATATAGCTTCTGTGTAAGGGCATTGATAAAAATCCATGCTAAATAGATACTGAGAAAGTGCCAATGCCAAAGTCTATGTTAAACAGGTATTAAAAAGTGTTAAGGCTATTGGTTAGCCCTTGAGTTTGTAGCCTTTATTCAGGTTTAAGTATGTTTTTACATTAAGTATATTTAACTTCTTAAAATGAAGACAATCAAAATGTTATTGTAAAAGATACTAATTTTGGAAAGCTGCTCTCAACGTTTTGCTAAGCAAAAAAAAAGTTTAATAGGGTAGATAACAATATTATATATGACGTATTTGCACAGGGAAGAACAGATATTTAAATATTAATAGTGGCTTTTCCTGCATGACAAAAAACATTTCTTTTTTTACTTACCTAATCTTCTTAAATTCTAGAGTAAATATTTATTACATCTGTAATAAATGTTAGATGAAAAAACAATGCATATATTATAATCAAATTCCCCATAGCTCTGTGTTTTCGAACTATGAAGAGTGGGATCCTCTAGGTTCAAAGATGCTTTCATAGTGGTTCATTACCACTGTTAGGGGACTTGTTAATATAGTGTTTTCATTAGGATGCTAACTTTAACATAATAACCTAGAGACACTCTGGTTCACATGCATGATCACGTATATCAGAGCCCATATTTGCATTTATTTTTATGCTTGCAAGGTTTTATGCCTTCTATTCTAATTTTACAGACTAATGAGAAAATCAAGAGTCAAAAGTAACAGATGATGTATTCCTGACTAAATAAAGGCCACAGCCCACTGCACAAATTTAGGGCTGCCGAATTTCCAACAGAGGAAGTTGGGGAGAAGACCAAGCATGCTGAACTTGCCTTATCCTCCGATGTCAGCGCCCAACCTGCACTGAGTGGCACTCTAACATTAGCACAGTATCATCCGGTCACACAGAGTTAACCAGTGTTTTATAGTAGTTGCTTTCAGTTATTAATTGTATTTCATTAGTAGATTTGTTTTTGTCTCATAGATGCAT
The DNA here is from genome assembly GCF_048772815.1 of Callospermophilus lateralis. Classification (NCBI taxonomy): domain Eukaryota; kingdom Metazoa; phylum Chordata; class Mammalia; order Rodentia; family Sciuridae; genus Callospermophilus; species Callospermophilus lateralis. The sequence continues at coordinate 108,923,860 of NC_135310.1, read as the reverse complement.
AAAAGTAACATGTCTAGGGACTGTGAGTTTAGTGTTGTGTTCTGCTTATTTAAGTAGCACATAGTTAAAAATTCATTAAGGCAATTGGAGTCTACAGAATCCTTTTCAAAGTGTCTGCACATTTCTTGAGTTTGAGAAACATGTTGGAGAACCAAAACTGTAGCTGCAGCCTGATTAAGAAGGTACAGAAACATTTTCAGGGCACCCGGATGGCATGCAATCTTATGTGCTGATGCTCTGAACAGGACATTTCTAACAGATCAGTGGACTGTGTTCCCAAAGTTTGTTGCTACATGGATTATCTGAAACCCTAAACACATTTTTCCCCTCACACATATTATATTAAAAATCCTTAGTCATCCAGATCAGTTGACCAAAGCTCTTTTAATATAAAATATCCTGGACCAGGAAGAATTACAGGTCCTGGGGTAAGATGACATTTTAAAGCACAAATTTTTCCTCTCCCTGTTATTAGACTAGGAAACATTTTAAAGCAGAGTTTTGGGGCCACCTACAAAAGTCTTCTGCTTGATTCTGCACCAGCTCTTCTCCAAATCTAAGAAAATCTCACCTCTAAAAATCTTTCCTGCTGCAGAATAATGCAATCATATATTCATACAATCCCCCAAAGTTTACAAAGCACTTTCATACAGCCTGCCTTATGTATCCTCATATTACAAGAGCCTGTAAATAAGAATTAAAATGATCATTTTATAGATGTTAAACTAAGTGTCAGAGAGGTTTAGTGACTTTCCCAAGGTCAAACAGCTAGGAACAAAATGGAACTGAAGCAGAAGTATTTGGTTCTCAATTACCTCATCTTCCCCCTCGAATCCCCCAATTTGCAACTATTTCTATTTCCTAGGTTATTAGGAGGGAAAAATATTTTAAGTGAGTAAATGTTGCTTTGAAAAGCAAGTTTCTCTGGGCAACCTGAACCAATTTCCACAAACTTTATGGCTAAAGACAAAAACAATATATTCTCCCAGAGTTCTGGAGGCCAGAGCCTGAACCAGGGCCCAGTAGGCTTGATCCCTACTACAGACTCTAGGGGAGAATCCATTCAAAAGGTGGCAGCGGCAGAGCTGGGTGCGCCTTGGCTTGTAGGTGCGTCACCCAATCTCCGCTCATCCCCACATCACCTTCTCTTCAGTGTTTCTTCACTTCTCTTTTAGGCACAGGACATTATACTTGTCATTGGATTTGGGGTTCACCTAATCCAGGGTGAATTTCATCTTGAGATCTTTAATTTGATTACGTATCTGTAACCCCCCTACACCCCAATAAGGTCACATTCACAGTTTCTGGGTGGAAATGTCTTTCAGGGGGTCATGATTCAAATCACTACACAAGTTGACTGCAATGAGACCATTCCCCACATGGAATCCCCGAGGTGGCTCTGCACTGCTGCATCCCACCAAAGACCTCCCAGCCTAAGACCCTGGAAGATCAGACACAAAGGCATCTGCAAATTCCCCCAGCCTCTGGATCCCTCCTCTGGTTTCCACCTCTAGTCTCTGCCTATAACTGGGATTTCCACGCTGCCCTCCTGGTTCAAACACTTCCACTGGGTGGGCTGCCAGGCCTCCACCAGTATCTCTGACATCATCTCCCCTTCTCAAACCGCTTCAAGCCTTCTGGGCAGGTTTCCTGGAAAGTTCCTTCCCAAGCCCCTTCTCTAGTTCCTAGTCAGCCTAGTTCCTCAAACTACCATTTTTCTTGGACTACGGATCTATTAACAGGGACATAGTGTTGATTGTTTATAGAGATAAAGGCACACTCCCCTGCCTGGGAGCCAGTCTCTCCCTTTTCGATCCTGACAGTTGATATTTTGGGTGGCTTCTTTTTCTTGCCCACTCGCCAGCATCTAACATCAAATACAAAGTATTTGCTACATAAAGAGCTGTCATGCTGTGTTGTTTAGAGAATCGTGACAAAAAAAAAAGAAAAAGACTGTGCATGTTCATGTTCATATGCAATTCCCCATCCCCAGGAAATTTCTATCTGCACTTGGTTACATCCATGTGAAATACATGAAAAACAAAGGGCTGAATACACACACACACACACACACACACATATATATATAAAATTGTAACTAACGATTAAATATATATGTATATATATGAATATGTGTATATATATTTGTGTGTGTGTATATATATATGTATATATATACACACACATATATATTTACAAGTCTATCTTTCATTAAAAAATAGTTCTGCAAGCATGCCAGGGTTGTCAAGTGGTTCTTGACCCTGGACATTAGGTTCTCGATAGTCTGCTGGCTAGATTTAGGTCAACAGAATGCCAGCAAATGGATGCACTCTAGAAAAGAACTCTAGAAAGTATTTACCATCCTGATCTTCCCTATCTGCTCCCACTTTTTAACATGAATTTCCATAAAACTTTTATCATGCCATAAAGTTTTTTCTTTAAAAAAAAAAAAAAAAAACTCCCAGAATAATTGTATAATGCTATTACAGAGAGCAGGCGTCCTGGGCCTATAGGTGAGACTGGCTTCTTCTTTGTTCTGCAGAGAGGTGGTACAGAGGTGTGCATGCAAGTTTCAAAGAGGTGACCTGGAAGAGAATAATGATTGCTCTTTTGATGCAGACCATGTTGGATGGATAGGTTACTCTTTATGATTTCATAATCACCAAATAGTTTCATCTAAGGTGCTACATAAAGTAATTTGCTTTGGGTAAAGTTAAGTACCTAGGTATATTTTCATTCATGTTATTGGGGATCTTTTTATTAAAATTGTTCTGCAAGCTTTGTTCTTGCTAACATTTATCCCCAAGTTCTGTCTCTAGCATCTTTTTAGCTAGTGAATTCTTAAATATGGATTGCAATAAAAATCATTCTAAAAATTTAATAGACACCACAAAATATGATTGCCTTTAATACATTTTAAAAAGAATTTCCACAGTTTGTAACAAATATATTGATTATGTATCTACCAATTCCTTTTTAGATGAACTACAAACAAATTGTTGGATGTTAAATGCCGTTAAAATGGAAGAAAGTTGACTTGGTAGTTTGATGGAGGTCAGAGTCCCGGAAATCTGAATTACATGACACTTAGCAGATTTCTGAACATATCACTATATCAGCTTCCCCATGGAAATGTGTAAGAAAGAGCAAATAACCCATTATAAGAATGTGACAGTTTTATTTCCTCTTACACATACAGGGATAAAAGTGCTTTCCCAAATTTTAAGCAATTTTTTCTTCTGCAGAAAAAAAATTATGTTCTCATAGGTACAGTGAAGATTAAACACTAGCTGAATGCAAACCATTTTGCAGTGAAAGATGGCATATCAATAAATTATAATCTGCAAAGACTACATTACAATTTTAGAAAAAGATTGGGGAACTTAGAAGGAGAGGTCTCCATGCATACTCCCTCTAAAAAATAGATATATTATCTAATTTTCCCAAATACAGCCACTCCCCCAAATTTCATTAAATTCTGGCAGTTATTTCTTAATCTGTCCTCATTTTTTTTTTTTTTTTGGCTAGGCTGCAAACATGTTTATCAAAGCAACAAACCCTGAGCTCAGTTCTCAGTGTTCACTCAACTTTCATGGCATTCATGAGGCTGATGTGAGACCAAGGACAGCTGTTTGAGATTTAGGGCAATTTGAAGTAAATGTTTCTACCAGGATTTTTTTTTTTTCTTTTAATGCTTACAAATGACTCATAGAAACAGGTCTAATTGCCCTGATTTTAGCAAACCCTTTACTTGAACATAATTTGGCTGTAAACACGTTGCAAGATATTTTCCACTGTACAGGCAACTTCCTTGAATGGCTTGGCTATAAATTATCAGAGAATTTACAGGACAAGCAACAGCACTTAACCCCTTTCATGTTTTGCTTTATTTGCATTACTGTGTGTGACAAAAATTTAGATAGGCGTCCCTAAAATAAAATGACAGTATTTTAGTTGGAAAATGGGTACACAATCAGATGCTGGTGGGTTCAGTAACAAATATCCCCAAATTGGGTCCCTCTGGACCTGACAGAGGTCTCTAAAATCCCTGGAGTCTACCCGCTCTGGCATGGGGCTGAGACTTGTAGGCTTGTGCCTGCAAGGCATGTGGCTGCTTTGCTCCCAGTCAATTCCTGTGGCTGAACTATTTGGTAAAGTAGCCAGAGACTGGAGCCAGGGTACAGAAGACAGTGAGGTACCCAAGGTCAGCAAACAGAAACCCAACACAGGGACAGCCCCTGCTTATCATCTTCAGAATAACCAAGTATAGATGAAAACAGGTACAAGGTTAGTGCAGTCAAGAGTCAATAGCAGCACACCCTCTTTTAAAACTACATCTATCCCAGGTAGCAACCAAGCATGTAAAGATCTTAGCAGCATGAAGCCTTGATCTCTCATGAGAAAGAAAGTGATGATGTAGATATTTTAAAAGAGTTGTTTGATATAAGTGCCAAGGAGAGTTCCAAGAGGACTCAGAAAGTTCATATTTAAATAGCATTAAAGCAGGAAAATACACTGCTTTGTTCGGAAGAATGAAAGACCTTTTCTTGGTTTAGGCAGCTGCTTTCCGGGGTGAGTACATCTCCAATGAAAAGGATAAAAAATTACAGGTGAGACTGAGGGCAGGGAATCCATTACAAGATTGATAATTACCTACCATTTTTAACTTGCATGCATAGATCTATATCCTATTTTGTGACAGGGTTGGGGGATGTGTATTTGTTGGAAGTTATTTAGGTGATTGTATGTCCACTCAAGTTTGGAAAACCATATCTAGGCCTATAGCTGTAGCTCTCAAAGTGTGATCCCTGGACCAGCAACAGCAGCAGCGTATCCCTTGGAAGCTCTTTAGACAAGTGAAAGCTCTGGGCAGACCTCAATCAGAACCCACAATCTGCCCCAACAGAGTGATTTCTCTGAGGTCTAGAACCACTGGGCTACTGCAAGGCCAAAGCGCCCTCTCAGGTGATTCCTGAGAACTGCAGATGGATGGATAACAGTACTGGATAGAAACAAAGGGTGGCACTTCACGGAAGAAATACGAATGGTCAACAAATATGTGAGAAAATATTCAACATCTGTAGCAGTTAGAGAAATGCAAGTTAAAACTATGCTGAGATTTAATTTCATCATAGTCAGAATGGTAATTATCAAGAATACAAGTAAAAATAAATGTTGGTGAGGATGTAGGGAAATTGGTTCACTCACACATTGCTGGTGGAACTGTAAAGTGGTGGGATCTCTATGGAAAGCAGTATGGAGATTCCTTAGAAAACTTACAATGGAACCACCATTTGACCCAGTTTCCCTACTCCTCAGTATATACCAAACGTGAAGCCAGAATTAGACAGGGAGTCAGTATAGATAGGTAAATGGAATCAGGTTGGATCAAGGAGACTGATTTTGAGTGAGTCGGGCATGTCAGAGACTGGAGACTGTCCCCTGAGGGATTAAAATGTTATGAAATATTACTCAGCAATAAAAGAGAATTAAATCATGACATTTGCAGGTGAATGGATGAAGTTAGAGAAGATAATGCTAAGTGAAGTTAGTCATTCCCCAAAAGCCAAATGCTGTATGTTTTCTTTGATATAAGGAGGCTGATTCATAGTGGGATAGGGAGCGGGAACATGGGAGAAATAGATGAATTCTAGACAGGGCAGAGGTTGGAGGGGAAGGGAGGGAGCATGGGGTAATTAGTGATGGTGGAATGTGATGATCATTATTATCCAAAGTACAGGTATGAAGACACAAATTGGTGTGAATATACTATATATATACAACCAGAGATATGAAAAATTATGCTCTATATGCATAATAAGAATTGTAATGCATTCCGCTTTCATATATAAATAAAAAATGAGAACAACAACAACAACAACAAACTTCTCCTTCAAGGTAGGAAAACAAATATTAATCTGTGCATTTTACTTATGAAGAAAATAAAAGTGAAAATGATTTGGAAATTTAAAAAAAAAAAAGTGTTAATTCCTTCAGAGCCCTTCCTCCACCCTTATCAAGAACCTGCCCCTGCTCCAACCTGTTGCTAAAGTAACCTGTCCTAGGAATTGCCCCTCCCCACAGGAAGCTATAAGGTTGTTAATTAATGTGTCCATGGTTGCTCCATCCTGGCCTCCCCACCCCCATCCCTGCACTTCAGCCCACTTGTTTCCAACATTTTGGCCACCCCACCCAGCATTTCCTAGGCCTATGCAAATGCCTAGTCACATATATAGGAAGGAGAAAGATAAGGGGAAGAGGGCAGGAGAACAAAGGAAGCCTAGGACATATGAAAACACCTTGCTTCTTTGAATACCAGGATACCAGCTATGGCCCCCTTCTGCCTCCTAGGAGAAGTCTATGTTACCCCTTTTTGCATAAACCCTGCTTTATATGCTTGCCTCCACTGCTTCTGTAATGTTCAACCCAAGGTATCAAAAAGACTTAAAATCAGCATACTATAGTGATACGACCACATCAGTGTTTATAGCAGCTCAATTTACAAGCTAAACTATGGAACCAACCTAGGTGCCCTGCAACAGATGAATGGATAAAGAAAATGTGGTATATAAACACAATGGTATATTCAGTAGCCTTAAAGAAGAATGAAATTATGGCATTTACTGGTAAATAGATGGAGCTGGAGACTATCATGCTAAGTGAAATAAGCCAATCTCAAAAAACCAAAGGCCAAATAAATGTTCTCTCTAATATGTGGATATACACATAATAAGGGGGCGGGGAGGTAGGGAAGAATAAAAGTACTTTGGATTAGACAAAGTGGAATGAAGGGAAGGGAGGAGGGATGAGAGGAGGGAAGACAGTAGAATGACTCAATATTACTTTCCTATGTTCATATGTGAATATACCACCAGTGTAACTCCACATCAAGTCCAACCATAAGAATGGGAAGTTACACTCCATGTATGTATAATATGTCAAAATATATTCTACTGTCATGTATAACTGAAAAGAATAATAAAAAAATTTTTTAAAAAGAAATAAAGATGATATTACATAATTATATAGAGGGGCAAATCTTTGGAAGCACATGTTTGAAGAGAGCAAAAAGAAAAAAGAAAATGAGGACTAAATAAACATTAAATCCTTGGTATATCCCAAAGGATATGCACAAAACAAGAAATTAGAGGTTAATATCCTATCCAGCTCTGAAACCATGCCCATCTGTAAAGCCATAGCTTTGATTTTTCAAAGTCATCAGTATGTGAAGACGGATATTTTCAAAATTCATGATTATTCTCTCAGGAGGAAATCTGTTTATGACACAACTTCTAAGAAATTTCTGGTTGGATTCGTTTATAAGCGCAGCTAAAAAGGATCAATTGCTGAATAAAATCCTGGGTTCTGGGATACACTCCAGAGTCCATAAATTACAAAAGGATTTATCAAAGTGCAAAACCCAAACCAAGATCATTTGCTACTAACTAATATATCTTTTTAAAACTATATTAATAAAATAGATTCCATCTGCTGATTAATTTGAAAAAAAAATTATCTATCCCTGGGGAGTTTTGAGAACAGAACATATAAATTTTAGTAATTGTCTATAAAGAAATAGTGTAAAACGATTTCTCAAGGTTTTCATGCAAGCCAGAATCCTACTAACTTCTCTTTTGTGTACAATTTTACAAATATATATGAAGGCAATAACTAAAAAAATCACATTTAGAAAATACAGAAGGTTTATATAATGAAATCAGAAGTATAATGCTGAGTCTTTGTTCTTGCATGATTATTTGTCTTTCAAAAGTCTATTAATTCCATTGTGAACTTTAAATATGACTTAATCAAATGTAGCAGCACTTAAATTCATATATTCTGTGTGTCACATTTCTAATACATACTAGAAAAGTATGCAACTAGGCACTGCATGTTTATTCCACATTGTCTAGAGAGCATAAGTCAAGAAAAGTGGATTGTGCTTTGTATCCATGAAGGTTCTAGATCTTTCTTTTTTTTCTTTCTGATATTGCTTCATCTATAATAGGCTCTTAAATGCATTCATTCATTCTTCCTTTTACTATTCTATTCATAACCCATTTTGGGCCAGGAACTATGGCAGTATTTTACTATTGCCTCTTTCAAAAATTCTTTTCAATTTGTTTTCTCTATGTTAAAGTTCATAATACTGGTTACTAAAGTTTTGAGATACGATTTGATGTGAAGCTACGTCACACAATGGTCAATTTCAGATATCAAGGTGACTAGAGAGCTGCTCAGGTATTATTTCCAGGTATCTGTGAGGCTGTTCCTGGAAGAGACTGGCACTTAAATCAGCAGGCTGAGTATGGAAGATCTGCTGCTGGGAGCCCAGATATAACAGAAAGCAGAGAAGAGGTGATTTCATCCCCCACCTCCCCCACCCCTTTCTCTCTTGTCTGTTGTCCGGCTGTCTCACTCTCATTTAGGATACCCTTTGCATACTCTGTACAAAAGAATTCCAAGTTTTCCAGCCTTTGGACCCTGGGGTTCACAGCCCCTCCCCATTCTCAGGTCTCCAGCTCCCTATGGAGTCACAGCATGGGCTTCCCAGGCTCTGGAGCCTTCAGACTCCTGCTGATCCAGTCATGCTTCCAGATTCCCTCTTCTCCAGCTCCCATCTACTGTGGGATGTCTCAACCTAAATAATCACACAAATGGATTCTCCTAATATATCCCTTCTTAGCTATGATCCATCTCTCTTTTATGGGTTTACTCTCACTGGAGACCCCTACTGCATATCAATAACAGCCCCTATTCTCAAATGGCAATACAAAATGCAAAAGGAAAACAAAACAGAACAAAACAAACAACGCTGAATAGGATTTGTTGAGGAAAAACCCAGGGCAGGAAACAACATAAGAGGCATTTTACATGGTATGTCTCCACCTGCTGGCCACAATGAAGAAGGGCACGTCTCAGAAATGGTTATGTAACCACTTGTGGAACTAGACAAGCTTCTACAGAGGGAAGCTTTGGCCTGGTACTATGGTATTCAAATATTTACAGAATGCCTAGTCTGGGTGAGGTTCCAAATAAGAAGCTGACCCACCGGAAAAGCCTAGATGAAATCGGTCATTTTTGTGGGAAATTCTTATAAAAGCAAATATTCTTTGAACAAAGCTAACTCTATCCATGAGCAACTCCATAATTTTGGCATAATTCTGTTTCAGATCATTCGTATGGATGATCATGATGATTGCCCAACAATGTGAATGTATTCAAAGCCACTGTACTTACAAGTGACTAAAATGATAAATTTTTGTGATGCATATTTTATCACACACAAAAATATTAAATTCACAGAGAGATACCTGGTCCATGAAGATATCAAATGAATCGGAGCTGCTGTAAACTAGAACTCATTCTCTCCCACATCCCTGCTGTGGTAATTTAACAAATAATTAGACTAAAGGTGGGATTCTAAACTATGAGTCAAAGGTGGCCAAGGTGACCCCAGAACATTTCCACTGGACTGAGCTGTGTACTTGCGTTTAATGTTTAGCATATTGTCCTGGAGGAAGCTGTATTGGTTGCTGCCAAGGCTGGTCATGGAGGGGATGGAAGGGGGTGGAAAACCCGGTAGGGAAGTGGAGAAGCTGTGTCCATACCATTTCCTCCTGGTGGCCACCTCCCTCTAGCACAGCATCAACACGGTGTGAAAAGATATTCTTTAAAGGCCCTTATTCACCCGAAGGATTCTAAGATTCTACCTATAATAAGTAAGCCCTCAGAAAGCCAAAAGTGGAGTCACAGTCGCCTCTCCCACAACAACCCAACAAATAAAAAGAACTCCTCTGAGTTTGTTATAATTTTCTTGACCCATGTGTCATGTTGTCTGTTTAACAAACTCTTGATGACTTCCCGCTATTTCAATAAGAATATCAAATAACAGTTATTTCTTATTTGAAGCTTCGCTACTGTTGAAATGGCACTTCTTCTGTGTACTTTTCCTGTATTCTGTATATTCATTTGACATAGGAAGGAACAAGGGTGAGAGATATTAAGAAATTATTGCAAGGTCCCACAGATCTTCTCTGGATCTTTGGTGCAGGAGTCAGTTCATCCCCTAGCATTCAATACCTGGCTAGAAGCTAAGTGGAAACATGGTTTCCCTCACTAGATTTAATTTCAAAGCAAAGTCAGAGGGGTTGGGGTTGTAGCTCAGTGGTAGAGGGACTCGCCTAGCACATGGGAGGTACTGGGTTCAATTCTCAGCACCACGTAAAATAAACATATAAAAATATTGTGCTCATCTGTAACTTAAAAAAATTTTAAAAATAAAAATAAAGAAATCAAAGACAGGGTCCTTTTGCTTTCTGCAGTTGTGTAGCTTGCTTCGTGTCTGGCATGTATTCAAGAATGTTGATGGAACCAATTGATCCATCAATGGGCTTCACACAGCTAAATGAAAAGGTTGTTAAAAGAAATTTTACCGATCGATACAGATCATGAGCAGCCACCTCCATAAACAAAATAAAATTATAGTCTCTGTCTTAGGCATATTTTTATGTAGGAAAATATTATGCATGAAAACCCTTGCTTAGGGACAAAGTGGTCTGAAAGGTGACGGTGGTTGAGAGACCTGAGGGGAGGAGGCAACTGGGAAGGGGGTGAAGGCAGCACCAGTGGCCACGTGCCTAGTACAGTTCCTGGCACACACTAAATGTTCAGTGAGTGTGTGAGTGGGTCAACCAATCTGGGATCAATGGCAGTCTGCCCTAGGAAGACAGTAAGGGCAAGAAGCAGCAGGTCATTGCAGGACAGGGGTGTCTTCCTGGGCACCCCTGAAGGGCAATTTAGGTAGAAAGCTCTGCTCAGGTATCTGTGTCTGCTCACTTCACTGTTTTCAATCAGTTGATGTTCATGTGCAACAGGGAGCAAACGAAGTTGCAGGCACAATTTTTAGAAGTTGTACTAAATTCTCGAACTGAACGTTGATAATAGCATTTGCAGATTACTTGAATCAATGCTACTTTTTTTTTTTTTTTTTTCCTGCTTAGGACATTTCATTGCTCTTGGCCCTTCACCTATGACAGAAGAAACAAAATGAAGTTGCAGTTAAACAACCAGAACACAACAACTATTTCAACATCCTCCTCCACCTTACTTGGAAATTCAGAGTGGGTTGTGACTGCTGTTATTTTATGCATCTCAAGCTCTTCAGACTTGTAGGTGTGAAGTCATACGTAAGACACAGGTATAGCTTCATTATATCTTCATTGTTTCATGTGCCAAAACATTCATTTTATTGCCCATTGGTAAGACTTGTAAAGAGATTCTCATTTCCATGTATTGATGTATTCATTCATCCATCAACACAATGGTTGCAGGTACAGGGAGCTGAGAGCAAAATAATAGTAGACAAGGAAGGATCTTTTCTCACGGAGGTGTTTGAGAGAGAGAGAAATGAATAAAACAACCAACCAGTTATTAAATCAGCTATTTTTTTTTATCAGATCATTGCCAAGTAGAGAATGAAAAAAACAAAAAAAGAATGAGAGTCAAGTCTCATCTTCACGAATAAGTTATTTCAGTTGAGAGCTGAATGGAAAGAAATATCTAATCTTCTAAAGGCTAAGAGGGGGAATATCCCAGGTATAAAGGTCAATTGGTGACTGGAGGATTTTAAATTAAAGAATTGACATAATCATCGGACATGAGCTTTGTAAAGGCCTTGCTGGCTGCTGTGAGGAGAAGTCATCACAGATGTCTCAGTGGTGGAAAGGGAGGTACCATTGTAAGCAACAAGCATGGTGGCAATGTTTTGTGTACAAAACCATTATTTTTTATACTCCATTAGTAAGACTTGTGAAGAGGTTCTTTTCCCCCATATTGGTTTATTCATTCATCTGTCAAGAAGAAGAAAATAGTACAGATGAGGAAAGGAAGGGAAAGCGAATGTCTCCGGGCCTTTTGACGTGAATGGGTAGTGAGACATGCAGGGAGAGGAAGGGGAAGCAAGCTTTCTGTGGCGTATCAAGGGGTCTGTTTCGTCCTTATTGTGAAAAGAGAAAGTTCTGACTTAAATGGGAATGTCCAGTAGATAAATTGAATCTGTGTGTCTGGAGTTTTAGGATATAGTCAATATGAGAGGTAGAGATTGAGAGAGGCTTTTGACACCGAGGTGGCATTAAAAGCTCTGGGGCAGAATGAGATCAGCTACGGAGGATGGGTTCACAGGTAGGCAATAACTTCCCCAGGGGACACTCCAAGTTCAGCAGAAGAGAAACAGGAGCCTGAGATATGGAGAAGAAGAGGTTGGTGAGGACACAGAAAATGGGGATCACAGTGTCATGAAAGGCCAGAGCTTTGAGAAGGAAGTAGCTGTCAATTTTGTCAAATGTTCTTGAGAAGAAGAGGTGTAGGAGAGCAGGTCCATTGTAGATACAAACCGTTTGGGAGGCAGGAAGGCTGGGACTCTGAGCAGAGTGGAGGGGACAGCAGGAGCCATGAAGGCAGCAGCTGTGGCTAACATGGACTGGGGTGGTAGGTGTGACGAGAAGAAGCAGGTGGAGAGAGCTCCGCTTGTCTCAGTGAAGGTGACATCTTCACCTGAGACTGGCTTTGGAGTAAAGATGACAGAATGTGAAGCAACAATTTAGAGAATGAAATGTGAACATCAGACAGCATCCAATGTCCAGTTGTGATTTGTTGTATAGAAAATAAATGAGAAAAATTAGCCAGATGGACACTTTGCTCCAGCAGATGCCCAGGGGCAGACCCATGCAGGTAGATTATTGGGCTAAGCCAGAGCAAGGTCACTTCCAAGAGAGTGTAATAAAGATTTTGAGAAGACTTTTAAGGAAGCAATTGTAATGGTGGATCACAAAATCTAAGATGGTAAGGAAGGTGATAAGGTCATAAAAAGGATGAATTAGAGATCTATTTTAAAGATTAAATAGAGGAATTCAAGAATTGACAAGTATTATATTACCAATGAATCACTTAGCTCATGGAATGGGAAAAAAACCTTAGACTTCTTCTAGTTCATTGTCAACCCTCCCTACCCCCAGCTGACACTGCAATAGTCCCTTGATTCAAAATGTAACCCACACAGCTATTAAGAGTAATTGATAAAGATATTCATTCCACTTAATTTTGTGCAATTCTTTTCAAATTTCTAATTAGCTTAGATCCAAGTGAGGCCAGAATAAATTATGAAACAATCTCTCTCAACTTTCTTCTTAGGTTCACTCTTAATTCCTTTTTTTTCATATTAAAAATGATTCTCTTTAATCAAAAGTGTTGCTGTAATAAGATGCAATAAATAAGTGGAGTAGCACAAAGAATTTAACTTCTGCTTCATGGACACTGGTAGGAATTTATAAATAGAAACAGAGAAATAAAAACTTGGTTTTCTTTTTTAACAATTCAACTCAGGAAAAGAGGCAGCATTAGAAGCATTAGCCTTTGATGGAATGTTCTCAGACACAAACTGGGATGTGAGAGCAAATAAGACCACAACTGTGTGTCTTTTAAAGAACAAATTACATCCTGGAAACAGGATGATAATTGGTCGGTACTTAAATCTATTAATTAGGCTAATTAAGCTGGGAACTGTAGGCAGTTCTATTGAAAGATTTCCTGCTAAGATTTTTGATGTAAAATTCTCTCCAGTTCTGTTATGCAGTTAAGTCGTCTTGACACTTGACATGTGGGAATCAGCTTACATGGAAGATATGGAAGGAACCATGTTTGAAACAATAGTGTAAGTGCCATTTCAGACATTAGAGTTTTGTCCTTTATTTTTATTTTTTAAAAAATTCTGCATTACAAAAAGTTCTCAAGAACACATGATCCTGAAAATGTAAGATTTACTATGGGTTGATGACTCCCTTAGATGAGATCTGACCCCAGTAGTAAGTAACAAATGCCCCTGTCTAATCTCTTAGCTACCTGCAAGGGGTGATGACATATGAAGGTCCTAGAAAATAAAATCTCTTTATGGTTACAGAGCAGAGCATGCAGCTCTGAACCACATCTTCTCACCAAACTTGGCAAACTAAAAGATGAGGCTTCCTTACTTAAATGGGAAACATGCCCAGAGGCATTGCCACTCCAACCCCACTCTACAACCCACTCATTAGTTTATGATTCTTATAAACTAATCATTGCACCTCTGAACATTCTTGCATTGTCTCATCCATGAGCTTTTAGGGGATACCTCATATCTACACTACAACAGGATGTGTCCACTGATGGTGAATTCTCTAATGTGGCTGCGCTGTACCAGTATCACAGGGCTGTAGTACACACACCTGGAAAGGTAGGTTGGGACCAGATCATATTTCTTTGATTACTGAGCCAAGGCTTTTAGCTCAAGGTTTTCATCATTAGACTACCACTAGAAAGGTGTCTGTGGTTACTGTGAAGGATGTTCAGGATGCTCAGAGACCAGTAAGCTAAGTTCTCATGTGGATGAGAGGTGCTGAGCTGATTTCGGCAGAACAATGGAATTGTTAGTCAGAATGAGCAAAGGTATTGAATCAAGATACTTAAAAGTGATAAAAATTGATGAGTGAATAGACATGGTGCTAAAAGAAAATGGTCTGAATCAAATACTTCTCCAAAATATGTATCATGATTGAGTTACAGGACTGGGATACCCCACAAATAAGTTTAGGATATCTAAGGGGGAACAGGCATAAACCTAGGCACAGGGCAAAAAGGCAATCCTGTGAGCTCTGAGATATTAATTGTACATTCAGGAGATGTACTAGTCTTAGGTAAACTGAGACCTGCATAGTCAAACTAGGGTGAGGGGGTACAAGGAAGTAGAGTTGAAGGAAGTTGCTATTGAGGATTGGGCAGGAGAAGAGAACTCAGCAAATACTAGAAAAGAGAATTAGGAGAACTAGCACCTAGCACACAGGTGGCACCCAGTGACTTTTTATAAAATGGATGAATAAATCAGGATAATGTCCAGTTACAGAAATTTAAAAAGATAAGCATTGCAAGGATTGTCCTTGTTAAAATAGTGAACTTTATGGGACTTATATTTTAGTAGAGATGTCATTAAAAAGGAATGAAGAGGCTATTGACTGTAAGATGATGCAGAGACAGGGAGGGAGGAGGACTGAGAAGAGGGCTTTGAAACAGACCTCACAAGGCAGCAATTCCAGTATGAGAGGGTGGGAATCCAAGTGTCGGAATGAAGAAGTAAGAAGGCCAAAAAATGGAAGGGTCTAACACTATGCCTTTTGCTCAATATGATTAACATTGGTCAGTGTTTCATTTCTAATATAAAAATAAGGCATTGCCATTGTAGAGTATTTGAAATGTGGAGTTTTTTTTTAAAAAAAGGACAAACTAAAGTTATTATTTCTGCCATATGAGAATAATAGCAATTGAGGTTTTGATAGATCTGCCTATAGATTTTTGGTGCTTATTATTTATAGAATTGGAACAACAGGAAAAAAATCAGCTTTATATCTTCTTTGGTTGCAGAAAATTCAATCTTATTCAGCACATACTACTGTATGGGTGTGCTGTCATTTTGAAACCGTCCTCATATCGCTAGACTTGTTTACCTCCCTTTTCTTTATTTTGCTGTTTTCACTGTAATGAATATATTTGTTCCTAAATCTTTATCATTTCCTTATATGCTCATACGGGCAATTTCTGGTCAAAAAAACCTGGGCATGTTTTCTGACTCTAGCTGTAATATCAAGTGGGTTTTCAGAAAGATTGCACCAATTTCCACTCCTTCAAGTAAGGCTTCACTGCAGGTTCTCCCCTACTGGGTATTTCATTCTCTTCACCTATTTGAGAGATAAAATGATATCTCACTGTTGTTTTAATTTGCATATCTTACTTCAAAGAGCTCTCACATAAATTTCTTCTTTAAGAGCTGTAATTTGTTTCTAAGCCTCCTGATTAAAAAAAGAAAAAGAGAAAAATGCATTGATGAAGAAAGATTATGAAACTGAACTCAGATTAAAATTCAGTTCTATAAAACCAGCAGAGGGACATATCAATTTGGACAAAGAGAAAGAAGCTGTTCATTTACAATAAACAAGAACTACACGGGAAAAATCCCTTTCCCATCCAGCTTCCATTAATCCTCCTGGCTACTTCCTGAAGTCTCTGTTCCCCAAACAATTATAGGAGCTGGGATGCAATTCAGATGCTCCATTTTTCTCTGATTCCTTATATGCATCTCATGGAATAATCCAACATATTCAATTTCATTTGAGTGCACTGTGTGTCAGAGAAGCAAGCTAAAATGCTTTCCTAAATATTCATACTAAAGGTCTAATGATATCAGATAAGGATAAAACTGCTGTGTCCTAAGAGCCAGGCACCGTGTCAGGTGATTCACATACAAAATTAATTCTTACAACAATATTTCATTGCAGAGACTATTAGATCCATTTCACTGATGAGAAAACCAAAGAGGTTTTGCTAGACCCAGAGCCATATAGCTACTAAATGAATGAATGAATGACCTGAAACTTGAATCCAGTTGGCTGGTGCTAAAGCCAGTGTTCTCTCACACCAATCCCACCCTGTTTTTTTAGACCAATGTACTTTAATAATCTCTGAGATAATTCATTATCATTATCCTTATTTGAACTGCAGGAAAGTGCAGTTATGATAATATGGTATTTTGACTTTGTCTCAATAAAAAAAAATCTTCATATCTTAACTGACTAATGTCTATTATGAATAGATCAGAGGAAAATAATCTGGGTTTTTAAAGCAGACACTTCAAACATCTCTTTCTCCGGTCTTTCTGACAACTGTTTCACTTCATCAGCTCTCAATTCACTAAGGATTCTATTTTTCCATGTCCAGAATAAAAGCAACCCCACATTCTTTATTCCTTACAAAATTCATGTTCCATGTCCCACCATTACAATCAGCGTCTGGCAAGCACTCTTAGTTTCATGGATCACTTTCTTCCTCTCTGGACCATGCTCATCTGACCAGCCTCAGTGCCCCAGAACCACCCAATCCATCTAGACTCTCTACAGGTGGATCAAGGGGTATGCTGTGGGCCAGCTCTTATCCACTCAGCACAACTGTTAAGCTTCCAGGAATTTTACAAGCTGGTTATTAAGCATGACCATTACTAAAAATTAAATGATATGAACTTTCAAGTATAATAAAAGAGAAATCATAAATATTCACAGTTCTATCCTCCCTAATAAAATAACTTTTATCTTATTGTCTTAGGCTCTTGGGGCTACCTGCCTCTCCTGCAGGTGCATGGGGGAAAGGCTACACAGCGATGTACTATAGTACATCTCTGGTCAATGCCACATGTAGTGAGGTTGTGTTGAGAGCTTGAAATTAGACATAGAAATCAGCAAATGGTACAAATAGGTGTCCTTTTTCCCCAATGAGTCAAATCATCAAGCATTTACCAATATATCAGTGGATGGGGCCTAGTAATTTTTGTGATGCAGCTAGAGTTTGAGAATCACTTTTGTTGAGAAATTCCAACGACCCATTCCCAATCACCTAGTGCCCTCCTCCCAGCACTCTCCCATGGGGCTTTTCTACATCCACATGCAGATGCCTGAGTCTGGTGCTGGCTTCATTTTAGATCTATCTCAGCTGCAAACTACCTGACTTGACCCATGAAATATGTCTTCTAATTGGAAGCATATGACTATGATTTATGCATTTATATATAATCTTATTTATATATTTATATCTAAATGTATATATTTGTATATATTTACAAAAATATATTTATATTTACGAATTTATATATTTATATATTTATGTCCAAGAATCTATAAAAGAAAAATTTTCAAAGTAGTTAATTCATTGTTGCACATTACTTCTATCTTACAAGCGATGAAATCATGTATTATTATTATTTTTTTAATAATCTGAAAATCATCATGTCCTCTATTCTCCATTTAAAAATTTGCTGCTAAGTAACAAAGCCAGCAGAGGGCAGCAGGGACGCTTGGGAAGAAAGCCTAACTCCAAGCCATTTTGGCTGAGAAAGAACATAAATTGTTAGTGAAAAATTAAGCACATTTCTGAGTAGTGTGCTGTTCATTACATGCTTCCAGTCAGCAAACTGCATTTTAAAATGCAGGAGATATTGTTTCCTACACTTTCAAAAAAACAATAATCTGAAAAGTTCTTTACTCTTTTTGTGCAAATTGATCCATGCCAGACAAGAGTAGGCAAATCCTTTTACTGTCTTGCCAGGTTTAAAAATTTCGAATTTCCACAGACCCAATTTGAATTAGTTAAAATATTTTAAGGGTTTCTATAATATTCCTTTCACCAACATTTTTTTTCTTATAAGTTCCTGAGTTTAAATAGGCAGATAAATAAAGGGTACAGTTTATAAGTCATAGAACCCACACATTAAAAAAAAAAAATCCTGAAGGCTAGAGCATTTAACTAATTTAATTATCACATAACATCAGTGAAAGCCATGTGAGACAATTAAATTTAGACTGACTTAAGAATAATACAGACTGCCATGTACATAGGTCCTTGGTTGCATAATTAATACAAGGGGTAGCTCTGGGGACTGTACAGTATTGAATGTTACAAATTCATTAGGAATCTGGAGGCTCAAGAGCTGTTCAGCAATAGTAGCAATCCACACCAAGAGGTGATTCTGTGACTGCTGAGCAGGGAGTGGAATAACAGTCCCAGCACATGAAAGAGTGGGGGATATTATCCTGTCCTTTATAGCTCAATCTCAGTGTCTTCTGATCAGACCCGTTCCTTTCACTGGGCACATAAAGACATGCAGATACTAGTAGAGAACAAATACACTGTACAATACTCATTGAGCATCATTTATAAACCAGTGTTGTGCTACTCACTAAGGATGCTGTCATTAACAAGTTGCCATCTCCACTTTCTAGGAGTTCTCAGATTACGGGGATTGTAAAGGTAGGGATATTCAGAAAGATACCATATTTATTTCACAAGGTTGTTTTGATAACCATGAGAGATTAAAGAAAAGTCCTTCATGAACCATTCAAGCCGGGAGCAAATTTTGCCTTTATTTCTAAATAGGTGAGTGACGAAATCCAACTGGTGTTCAAGGAAGATTACTATGGCAATGGTCACAAAACAGATTAAATGGGGAAAGGAAACTGAGACAGGCCCACGGAGTAGGAGTGCACCATGGAAACTCAGACAGTAGGTGGCAGAGTGCGAAGTGACTGGGGCTGTGGGAACAGTTGCTCAAAGAGAGAAGGAAGAACGCAGACAAGTGCATGTCTGACGGCAGGTAATGGGGAACAAAAGCCAAAATGCTGAAAATGTGTTTCCTGGATGCTTGTGCAGGTAATGAAATAGGAAAGTCAGGTGGGTAAAATAATTTAGAGAAAGAGAAGAAGAATTTGACTTTTAACATGTTGAGGGGACAGCAGCGCATTAGAGTGAACAGAGCAAGGAAGAGGGGAGATGTCACAACCCACAAACTCCTACCCACCCTTCAAGACCCACTGCCAATGTTCTCTCTTTCAGGAAGATGTTTTTGATGGCCTCAGAGAGTTACCCTTTTATCTATATCACCAAAGAAGTGTGCTTGATACTCTTTCATCTTAGCAATGGCATTATCTGACTTTGTGTCTTTTCAATTAGACTCCAGGAGAATTGTTCGAAGGCAGAGAAAGTCATAAGTGTCTATCTCCCTAGCACCAGCACAGTACACCATTCATAATACATGCCCTGAAGTAGATAATGAATGATAGAAGCAACTAGGTGGTGAAAAACAATCTAAGTGTCAAAATAAAAGACTTGGAAGTCATCTGCTTAAATGGCATATGAAACTGTTATTGAGTAACATCTCCAAGCAAGAGGACTCTTTAAAAAGAAGAGAGAGAGAGGGTAGGACCTTGGTATTATATTCCTTAGGGAATAAAGAAGAAAAAAAAATCTAGTAAAAGGAAAAGAAAATAAACCAAAGTCTTACAGAAAACGGATTCTTTTGCCGATGAAGGAGGACGTACTCTAGGCAAGGATTTACAATGCTACTGACATCTAAGTGAATGGAATTAAAAGAATGAACCTCTGAGTTCCAAAGCCAGACTTCACTGAGAAAATTCAGGTTTATTCCACCAAGAACAAAAATAAGAGCAATGAGTGGATGCACTTAATTGAGGAGAGAAGCCAAGGACGTGAGAACAATCTATTCTAGTTATTTATATGCTGCACAAAACCAAGTTCAGGCTGGGTGCGTATCTCAAGGCAGAGAAGTTGAAAATATTAAAAGGGCTTAAGAAGCTAATTTTAAATCATGATGAATTGAACAGGCACGTCGGCACAGCACTACTGATGAGGAGGGGAGGCAGATAAACCAAGCTGTCAAGGCCATTCTTCGCAGGAATGACCATGTCAAGAAAAATAACCCCTTGTTAAGGATGCACTCCTTCAGGACCACGCAGACTCCCCTCCAGCTGTCCTCCCCTGGCTTCCAGGGCGCCAAGCGATCAGAAGGACCTGCTCCTGAAGATGTCCAGGTGTTCCAGTTGGGATCTCCAGTGCCCTGCTGAAGGGGTGAATCTAAGCATTAGCCCTAAAACCATCTAGATTTCTAATTTCATTCCAGGAAGTCCTGGTATTTCTGGAGAACTGAAGCAAATTCCCAGAATCAGCCCAGGAAGAGACTTAAAATAATTTCATTTGGCCTCCTTTTTTCTAAATGAGGATACTGGGATCCCAAAAGGTCAAGCGGCTTGTCTAAGGGTCACACTGTGGGTTACAGCAGACCAGACCAAGACAAAAGCCTAGGTCTGCAGACTGCTAGTCCTAAGGTCTTCACTTTTGACACTGTTCAAGATAATGGATGATGGGGGAGGGACAATGGCCAAAAAGAAAGAAAAGAAGAGACCAGGCCCTCCCTCTTCCTACTGAGGATAACCTTTTAGCCACTGCACTGGCAGAGCCCTTTCCTGGAGCTCGGTATACTATGGAGCCATCAGCTAAAGGAAAAGACTGACCCCTCCTCTTTGAAGTCCACACACAGGGTTTTGTCTTCCTTAAACATTTTGTAATCCACGTGGGTACTCATTGTGGGCACCCTCTTATTTCATTGTATTGAATTATCCTATTTAAAATCCTATTGTCTTGGCTACATTTTTTGCCAGCTCTTTGATTTTGGAGATTGGACTAAACTTCCGCTCTCTAATCGCTAAAGGCATAGTTTAATTATGCAGTATGAACTATGTCAAGTGTTTTAAGATGGTCGCAGCCTTTCTCTGAACATTTTATATTTATTAACTCACTATTTTACATGATTCAATGAGGCGAACACTCTTTTTCCTTGTATTTTACAGAGGAGGAAGCTAAGGCACTGGGGATCATACACCCATTAAATAGCACAAGTGTGTCTGCAGAACTGTGCGCTAACCACACAGCACCACCCTCCCGATAACCCTGTCGCTCATTCTTTTGGAATCTCGGATCATTCCTCCTGCACAAAATGAAGCTTTATGAGCCTGCAACAATCTCCAATAAGAAAAAATTGCTGACACTTCCAAAGACTTATTTCAAATTTACTAAGTGCAAGGAATGATCTTAAGGGTTCTCTATACATCATTAGTTCATTTAACCTCAAAATAAGCTTACAAGGTGGTAGAAATATTATTACACTCACTGTGAGAAAATTAAAGCAAGGAAGCCTAAGCAACTCACCAAAGGTTCCAGAGAAAACAACTAGAACCAGGACTCGGATCCCAGCCCACAGCTCCAGTGACCCCTTCTTCATCACTGGAATGTGCTGTCTCTCTAGCAAAAGGCATGAAACAAGCCCAAAAGTGACCTGCCCTGTTGACTGTTTTACCAACCCACCCTCTAGTGCCTCTTCTCTGACCCTGACCTTTGGCAGTATGTCCTATCTGCTACCTCTGCCTGGATTTTATTGCTGTTTCCTTCCTGGATGTGTTGACCTCTCTGTTCTGACTCCTCAGATGCGTGATAACTGCCTCACACCCCTACTCACCTGGCCTTAACCAGGAGTCAAGATAGCAGAGTTGCTCAGGTAGAGAGTGGGCCAGGACAATGAGGCCAGCAGCACCTGAGGGTAGCCCTTTGGGGGCCACGGATTTGCTATGTGACAAGGGGCAAGTTCCCTCACTTCTCTGAACAGAATGGAGACAATAACAGTACTTTCCATACAGAGATGTTGGGAGTGTTCTAGATAATGCACACAATAAGGTTAGCACATGGTAAAAATAAGGTTAATAAATAGTTCAATGCTGTAGGAAGCACTGGGATATGGTAGTGAATAAAGCAGTCAGAAAACCCTCACCTCCAGAGAGCTTTTGTTCTCACTGGAGAGAGCAACGCAAAACTTGAGTGATGCCTGTCCAGTAATGGTATTGGCAAAATCAAACTCGGACAGCCGTGTAAGTGATGCCCAGTCCTCAACAGGTTGGATGGCAGGAGCACTTGCAAGAGGGTCCCCTTCATCTGTCTGAAGCCATCTTTCCTAGAACATCAGTTTTCAAACTCATTGGTCTCAGGGACCCATTATGCTTTGAAAAATTCCTGAAGACACCAAAGAACTTTTTTAAAATGTGGAGTTTATCAGTATATGGTTAGGGTATTAAAAATTAAAATTTAGGAACATACAAAAACACACTCCATTAGTCCTCAGAGCAACATCACCAGACTTGGTGAAGCTTCTAGAAAGTTCCAGTATGTACTTGTGTGAGAATGTGAGTGAAAAGGGCAAAAATCTCCCATGGTGGCTGACTTGATGGATGCCAGGCGGGTCTTGGCAACCCCAAAGGGTCCTCAGACTGCACTTTTTTCAACTGTGTTCAAGTAAAAATATATTTAGGCTAGTGCCAGCTTTAAAAGAGAGTCATTTTTATTTATTTTCCATTTTCACTGATGTCTTCTTGGTTATTTTTCTATAATCAGGTACTGAAGGAAGTTAAATTGCATCTTGAATCACATGAAGTCTGAATACCTACCCATGATTAGTTTCTTGAGTCATACACTTATGTGCCTGCTCACCTTAAAAAAAAAAAAAAAAAAGCATGTATCAAATCCTTAATTTTTGATCTTCAGGAGCACAGCCATCCTTATGAAATAAAAAAACATTTCTCTACTAAAAATTATGCATGAAACATTTCTCAGTGGTTCACTTAGCTATAGCTTTAACTCTGAGAGTTGGTTTGGATGCAGACTGATGACTTCTTCCAAAGGCACCTCACCTTTTCTTCCCTTGGAGATTTTATTGTCATTTTATTGCTACTTCAAATGAATAAAAGTTCTTCAGAGTGTTTCTAAACATAGATAAAATGATTTCATAATGGCATTTCACTGTGCTTGAAGGACCTTCTCTAAATTTCATTTTGTATTCCCATAATTGTTTCTAAAGATAACACTTTTTAATTGTAACTGAATTCTTTTCATCATCCAGCAGTTTCTAAGAAGGTAGGCATTTTTGCTACGTTAGTACTAACACTTTAATTAATCTGCATGGGAAAACAGCAGGCAGCCAAACACTGTAGTTCCTGGCCAGTCCTGAACACGAGCAGCAGCTGGCTGTGTAAATACATCAGAGGAAAAAGAGGGAGCCCAAAGGCTTAGAGTAAAGAACTGAAATGCCTCCTCAATACAAAAATTCATCTACAAATGAAAAGAAAAACAAAAAAAATCTGTGGATAGCAGAAGGAGGTATTTTGTATTAATCACCTACTGTATGAACAGGTCATTTCCTATGTATTTTTGCAAATTATTTCATTCATCCTTATTTTTATAATTTTTTGCAAATGTGGGAACTGAAGTACAGAAAGCTTAACTAAGTTGCTCAAGGTCACACAGTAAGCGGTAAAATTGGGATCTGAACTTGTGCAGATTTTCAAGTAGAACACAGGGCCTAAGCCAGCAAACCTGTGTGTGAGTTCTTTTGCTACCACTTATTATCTATTTGACCTTTGGAAATTATTTCACGTCTCTAAATAAAACTCAGATAACAATAGTCCCTCCTATGGAGGATCACTAAAAATATTATAGTCTCATTAGGAGAGTGAGCAGGGACTGTATTATAGGGATGGATTCTGGAGCTCCTGAAATAGTTATAATGTTTTGAATAAACTGAATTTAGAAACCCTATGAATAAAAAACCTTGATTAATGCTTAAACCTTATTTAAAGCTGACTAAATGAATTTTGCAAACCAAAATTTTAGGGAAATTAAATGAACAATTATAAAAATAATATAGTGAATACCTTTTTTAAAAAAATATATTATTGTCTATTACTCTAAGTCATTTGGCATTCTGTAAGGCTTGCTGTTCCTTCCTTTCAGGAGTCAGAATATTGGTTCTGTGCATGGGCTTTTACAACCAAACTCTTTGGATCTGCTTCCCTACCTGATCTTAGACTAGTTACCAAACCTCAATTTTCTCATTGTTAATTGGGCATAAATAACAGTACCTTACCTACTGCACTGTTACTAAAGTTAAATGAACTTATATGTGTAAAATAATTTTAAAAGTACCAGACAGAGAATAACAAAGTAAAAAAAAAAATCAATAAATATTAGTAAAACAATTTTTTTTATTAAGTTTTCCCCAGAGGCTTGGTGCACCTCAGGACCAGGTAGAAATGCTTGTGGAGGGCTGAGGATATAGCTCAGTTGGTAGAGTGCTTGCCTTGCATACACAAGGCCCTGGGTTCAATCCCCAGCGCCCCCCACCCCCACCCCATATATAAATGCTTATCGAATAAATAAACAATGCCATGCTTATTGGATGAACTGCAACAGTGCACACTCAGAGTGATTCCAGAGTCACATGGCCCTGGCAGCAATAAACCTGTATTGAAAATGATCATTAGTAGGCTCTCAATTTTCAAGAGAAATGGTAGAAACCAACAATTCAAAATTACAAGTAATCCAGCGTTGGTGTGCCCAACACTATGGTACCATTCCTTTCTTACACTTCGACAGAAGAGCCCTGCTTTATTCAGCACCTCACTCCAGCTGCAGGGTAGATCTGCTGGGGCTGGGTGAGGACTGGCTGTCCAGCTCCTCTTTGATGGGTATTTAATTCTTCCAGCCTCTTTTGCATCTAGGCATTCAGGCCAATGAGAGGCAAGTGGAGGTCCATTGTGAGGGGTGGCTGAGAAGGACCCAAGACCTCTACCACATCAGCATCCCCTTGTAGACTTATCCCCACTGAAAATCATGTTAGCATTTCTTTATGTTCCTCCCTCCGCTCTGCTAAATCAGTTACCATTCCTCCCTTGGCTTTCTTCTCAAAGTGTGGGGAAATCTCTTGATAGCTGACAGATTCTCTCCATTCTCTTCCACCATGCAGACTATCCCTCATAATGTCTTTACTATTACAGATAAGAGAAGATAAATTCACGAGGTCTATGCACCATCTTTAATCAATGAGAACAAAAATATTTAGAAGGTGAAAGTAGATGACCCCAGCCTCACAACTATCAGGCAATCAACTAAGTAAAAGCTTACAATAGAATATAAATTATGTATATGATTATTTTAAAAGGGAGACCACAGTGTGAGTAATCGGGGAAAGTAGGATGATCCAGGATTATAGGAACTGAGGTTTCTACAGAACTGCACCTCAGTGATCCCTTTTAATTTGAGGGAACACAGCAAGCTAACTATAAATGAAAAATAGAATTGTAAAAAACACTTCTGCGGGGTACACTCTAAACTTACCACATAACAGGCATCTTAGCACAACAACAGAGGCGTCTGGACTCAGAACCAAAAGATGTAGATGTGACTTCAGATCCTGATTACAACAGATCTGTGTGTTAGTATCAAAAAACTTCTGCAGAACTCCCCATCGTCCCTCATACAGTTGCTGTAAGGGTCAAATGAAATAACTTCTATAAAGTCTCAGCAGATGGTGCAGCACTCCTGAGACTTTTCTTAATTATTACATTAAAGAAGGAAAATACCATCTTGAGAGCAATCAAAGTTTTAATTTCCTGAAAGAAACAGATGGGTTCCATGTGAAAGGTCTTTATTAGCACAAGCAGGATCTAGGGGAACTAAGAAAAGGCATCATACATGTATTTTTTTTTTTTTTCAGTTTCTGTATGTGCCAGGCCCTTGAGCTAGGTACTGGAGAACAGTCAGTAAGCCTGATGTGTTCCTGCTCTCATGGACTCTATGCCAGCATCTTGGTTAGCAATCATGTAAAGAAATGGATAATTGATGAGCCTCTGGAAAAAAAAAAGAAACAAAGCCTATGCATGTGGACAATAAAGGAATTAACAAAGTCTAGGGCTGATACAGGAGGAGTAAGGATAGGGGTATAAATGACAGATGCTGGATGCTGGCAGAGGAAATAGCACATACAAAGGCCCTGGGAACATGACAATACATGTAAATGGAAAGAAAGAGAGAAGTTAACATGGCTGAAGGCACAGGGCCCAGGGGTTACCATGAGAGGGAAAGGCTTTGAGGTGGGTGAAAATTGAAATCTTGGCTGAGAATACTAACCCTTATTCTAAAAGGAATGGAAAGCCCTTAGTGGGCTTCCCCACTAAAGAAAGAAAACCAAACAACAATAACAACAAACCCAAAGCACCTCAATCTACAAAATGAAATGAATTGCAAGCAGCAAGAAAAGACTAATGGGAGCCAGGCTCCTGTAATCCCAGTGGCTCAGGAGGCTGAGGCAGGAGGATCACAAGTTCAAAGCCAGCCTCAGCAATGGCAAGGGTGCTAAGCAACTCAGTGAGGCCCTGTCTCTAAATAAAATACAAAATAGGGCTGGGGATGTGGCTCAGTGATGAGTGCCCCTGAGTTCAATCTCCCACCACTTTGCCCCCATACCCGGAACCCCTGTTGGAGAACAGGACAGAGGCAATGCAATAGACCAGAGAGATGCCAGACACTTGGACCAGGGATAAAAGTGAACAAGCAGGAGAAACACTTAGGAGATGACATCACTGGGATTAGGTAACAAAGGGTGTGGGCGAGGGAGAGTTTCTGATCTGAAAAACTGGGTGTAGGTGGATGGGTTCAGGAACACTGAGAGGAGGCCTGGCTAGACAGAATGAGCAAGCGTTCAGCTCTGAACATGATTTCTGCACCCTGGGCATCAGGAAGGGGTGTCTGAGTCCCAGTTCAGTGAGTGTCTAGGATTAGAATGGGGATACATAGGAGGGTATAGGTGTCAACTAAAGGCTTGGCTCAAACTGCTTATCCAAGAATAAAGAGAAAGACAAGAAGAACATTTGGGTGCAGTGCACTCAACATTTATACTTTAACTCAATCCTCCTACCCGGTCTCCCAATTTGTTTTAAAATTTGTCTTTTCATGAAGTTTGGATTTGCAACCCTCATCACCTTATATGTGTGATTTCACTTTTACTTTTTCTCACTGAGTGATAAATTATTTTTTTTCCAAGAGAATTGCAATAGCAGATTCCCAACTTTTTTTTTTAACCAAGAATATGAAAAAGAAAACAACAGAGAAGGTAAATAAGGGAGGCTATTAGCTGAAGATTCTAAGGCTTATTAAAAATTGAGGGGGGAAAAAAAGCGATTCTCCCTGATACAGCCTTTAAAATTCTTTTGTGTAGAGGGCCCCAGATGCCATCAATCAGGAAAATGATCTCCAGCAGAAAAGAGTATGGCTGGTATAAATAATTAACAAATGAAGACAGAAGCAGAATATGGAAGCAGGAGGGGCTCTTTGAGGAACTTTCTGCTAGAAAGTTCAAGCAATAGCTAAGTGATTTTCTTCTTTCTGAATATCTTCCCAATAATAAACTCTCTCACGCGTACACATGTGTGTATGTGTGTGTGTGTGTGTGTGTATACATTTATTTTCCTTGTTGAATTTTGCATATCATGGAAGGTCTTTATTTTTTTTAAGAACTTGCCTTTAAATGCTAATGAGAATCCCTAGAGATAAAAATGTTATATAGGACATATATAATATATAATTATATGTATATAATTCTCAATGAGTTCATTAAAAAAAAAACAACAATAACAACCAAAGAAAGACAACTCCTAGTCCTGGCTAATGGTCATCAATAAATGATGGAGGTGATTCATTCAGTTTTAGAACAACTAATATTTATTCCTAGGGCCAAGCAAAGGAGTCATGTGACATCATTAAAACTCTTAAAGTTATTATGTGACTTTATTAAAACTATTCTCTAAATCCACAAGAAGTGCACATACTAAAGTCCTCACATAAGTAAAACAACAAACTACTTACTCCTTTAATTTTAACCAACACTTAATAAAAAAAAAATATGCTCTAGTATGTGCTTTGGTTTACACAGCCCAGTATTCCATAAATTAAATGCAGGATTAGCATTACAAGGAATTTTCTGCTTTCACAGAATTTTATTTCATTTCCAAATAAGGTGATGAGGGAACTCATTGACTACATTTTGAACAAAATATCTACCTACTTATATATCAAAATTATGGAAATCGTTTTCAAAGTTAAATGTATGGAAAACCAAACACACTGGGAGACAAAAATGGAAACAAAATTATCAAAACTGAAATAGAAGACTTAGAGTAAATTCTCTCAATTACTCTGCTACCCCATTTTCTTAGGAGTGAATTACACAGTGTTCTTTAAGATAATTTATAAGCTGTCCTTCTGAACTCTCCTGCACTTTGTATGGATTTATGAAGGTTTAATGTACCATAACTACATTGTGGCAGTGCTAGTTTTACCAGATGATGTTATTTATCTGGTGGACTTCATCAAACTCACAATGTCTTTAGAGACAATGCTGTTTCCAAACATGAAAATAACCAATTACCTACCAACTCTCAGCTAGCATTTTAATTGGGCATGCTGGCAATTCAAAAATCTTTATTTGTGATGTTAACATTCCCAACTTAGGGGACTCCTCTGACTTTGAATTTTTACCATCTAATCATGGAGAATAGGATACACAAGTTATTCTGCTCAGTCAATATTCAAGACATTCATTCACTATAGACCTGAAAACACAGGAATGCTTTTTGTAATATAATATTCTAGACAAAATAATCTTTAAATGTACTGGTTATTTTACTATTGGGGAGGAAAAACTCTACTCTCACTCACCAATTAAAGGTCTAAATTATGAGCATGCTCTGATGGCTTTGGGTGAGTAATTTCCTCACCTCTATATGTCATAAAAATCAAGTTGTCCTATGACCAGTGTGATTTTGCAATCTGTACAATCAGAAAAATGAGAAATTATACCCCAATTGATTCAAATGTATGAATTGCCAAGATCATTGTAATGTCATGTGTAGCTAATAAAAAAATTGTTTTTTAAAAAATCAAGTTATCAATAATAATAATCAGGAACTGAATACCAAACTTCAGTGTTTCTTTTTATAGTGATAAAAATCATGGGGTAGGAGGTTCACTGTGGAAGAAAAAAATGTTTCAGTTCATATGCGGTCTTCAGATTACTCCCAAATCCAGAGAAACTCCAATATACAGGATAGTGGAGCCAGTGTACTCTGGCTCTCTAGGTGTGGTACATACACAAATGCAATCTCCATCCCCAAAAGATATCCCTGAAACTGTTAATGCGTTTCTGGACAGGGCACAAAGGACACTGATGAACTGGTTGTATTAAGGACCTTAAAATGAGATTATGCCGCACTCTCCAGGTGGGCCCAATAGGAGGGTCAGAATCAGTAAAGGTGGTACAAAGACAGCAGCGGATGTCTGAGAGCAAAACAAGATTAGCTCTACATCTACTTTTTTATCACTATCTCCATCTAAAGAGAGAGATTTAAAGAGGTACATTGCTGTTTGAAGTTGGAAGAAAGGACTATGAATCAAGGAACATGGCCAATTCCTAGAAATATAAAAGGCAGGATATGGAGTCTCTCAAGAGCCTTCAGTAGGAAGTTGATGCTACCGACACCTTGATTTTCAGACCTCTGATTTCCAGAAGGTTACAATAATAAATTTGTGTTGCTTGAAGCCACTACACTTGTGGTAATTTCTTGCAGAAATAGTAGAAAATCGATATGGTAGGAAAACATCCTGATGTATAGAGTTTGCTCATTTCCATTGTAAAAACCCTCCATGGCCAATTTTAAGCCATATGGTCAAATGCTACACACAACTAGCTGATCTGGTAACAGCCCACAGCAACATGTCATTGGATATAATTACAAAGTGGCACTGGTAAGGCAGGCTTTCTATAAAAACCTGACCCAAAACTTTCATGTGATTCTCCTATGGTCCTTCAATGATCTTCAATACTTTAAAACTTCCTCCAACTGGCCAACATGCTGCTCAGCCATTATCTCAGCACTGCCTTTCTTCAAGCCTCAGCCATACTACATGCTGGCTCGTCCTTGAATACAGAATATTACCAAAATTATGAAAGTGTTGAGCTTAACCACATGGGTATGAGGTCCAACAAGAGACTGTAAATTCTCTCAGAGCAAACCTTCAATTTAGTGAGTCCCCAGCTTAGCTGTGTCCTGAGTGTGGGTGATGATGGCATTAGTGAAATCAGTTCAAGAGCAGGTCTCCTGTGTCCAGTGAAGAACACTCTTGGGAGCTCTTATGGGACAGTTTTTGAATGAGAAAGGACCATTCAGAACTCCTTGCCTATGGGAGATTTATGTCACTGACTAGAGCCGGCCCTAAGGAAGGTGATAA
This sequence comes from Callospermophilus lateralis, assembly GCF_048772815.1. NCBI lineage: Eukaryota > Metazoa > Chordata > Mammalia > Rodentia > Sciuridae > Callospermophilus > Callospermophilus lateralis. The sequence goes on along the minus strand of NC_135310.1, from coordinate 108,893,272 downwards.
AGAAAGGATTTGTGGAATGGAGGAAAGAAAATAACTCAGAAGGAAAGAGTTGGTTTAAAACTTCATTCGTCAACAGCTTGGGAGGCTGAGGCAGGAGTATCATGAGGCAGCCAGCCTCAACAACTTAGTGAGTCCCCAAGCAACTTAGCGAGACCCTGGCTTTAATAAAAATAATTTTTAAAAGGGCTGGGGATGTGGCTCAGTGGTTAAGTGTCCCTGATTTCAATCCCCAGTACCAAAAAGACATAAATAAATAAATAAATAAATGAAAAATAAAAACTTTATTCATTGTGCGTATGTGTGTGTACTGCCTCCTGAGATTCTCCTCCAATAGGATTAGGTCCTAAAATAGGTATTTTAAATTGCCCAGGAAGCTCCTTAAATCTGTGGTTCAGAACTATCACTATGGCCAGAGATTCTCAACCAGAGCCACTCTGCCCCCTCTAGGAACATCTGGCAGTGCTTAAAGACATACACCCTACTGGCATCTGGTGGGTAGAGGTTATTCTACAATGTACAGAGAAGCCCCTACACAAAGGATTATCAATCCAAAATGTCAATAGCTCCAAAGTAGAGAAACTGACCTAGCTCAAACCATAACAGGTTCTCTGCCTCCCCTAGTATTTCTATTCCTGGCAACAGAGTCTGCAACAAATAGGTTGTTGCAATGCATTATTTATTAATGATGACATTTCTATACAGATCAGAATATAAATCCTTGCACTTTGTGCCAAGTAATAATTATTATTACACAAATGACAGCCTATGCCAAAGGAGATTTTTAAAGGTTACCAAATATGGCATTAGCTATCATTCTGTCTACATTAATTATATTCTCTAAAGAATTATTTTTTAAAATCACTTTTTCACTTGTATGAAACATTAAGTGTATTCAAGTCATTCATGCAATTTCAAATCCTCTTTATAATAATGTTTCTTTTCCAGAAAAGTCACTTTTCATTCAGTTATCTTGCTATGATGCTTCCCTACACTATTTTCTTCAGAAAAAAAAAAATGTGCTTAGATTAAGTGAAGAATCATCTTTGTAAAACTCCTCCAAAAGTACTTAATGAATATAAAAACATATCATATTCAGATTTTAAGAGGCTCTGTTCTCATTTACCTTCTCTTTCTAATGTAAATGCTAATCCCTTCTAAAGTAATTGGACTTACTTAAATTGCCAATCACAATTAACACACACTCAAAATGTGCCATTGGCAAGGATGAAATACCAACAGAGAGAAGTATCTTGTATTCAGTAGCTTTTTGTTTCCTGGAATTAAAATTTGAAATGAATTTAATTACTCACAAAAAAGGCTTGGTCAACCAACCCAGTTTTCCCCAGCAAAACAGATAAACATAATGCAAAGCAAAACAGGAAGGCAACACTGACTTGTCTTTTCAGAAAATTTTGAAGAAAATCATTCCAATTATAACAAGTCTAATATACATCAGGTTTTACATAGCAGAATATAAATGGAATTGCCAAATGACTACATCTAGTCTTTTCAATTGTACATCCAACATAAAGGAAAATCAAGCTTTCTAGGGAGCATCAGGAGAATAGGGACAAGGACTGTTTCAGATTCAACATGCAAGAGAGTAGAAAATAGGTTTTCTTCTGTGCTGGTTCTTGTGAAGAAGTGTATTTTTTCAGATTGCAATGGTGGTGCTTTGGTTTACCCACTACTCTGCCCACCTTGATTTGGAGGTTCTGAGGATAGAGAGAATAGTCAGCGGGAGCTGACCAGCACACTGCTCTTCAATGAGCACCCACAGGTAAGGCAAGCCTGTGGGTTTTAAATGATGAGAGATGGAGAGGGTCAGACTGGTGGGAAGAAATTATTATCATTACTGGGCATAATTTGCAGTCCCTGTGATCAAGGCACCACAGACCGTATCAGTTCTGTCTTGCGGCAACTCTGTGAGGTATATACTGCTATTTGATTTTGTTACACAGATGAGGAAACTAAGGTTTGAAAGGGTTAAACTGCTGATGGCGGCACAAATAATAAGCAGCAGAATTTGGTTTGGGGACTGGAAGATGTTACAGTCCTCTCTCTTAGTCACTATTCTATACCACTTCCCTAATTGGAGACAGAAGGACCCATGGAAGACAGGACTGAACTCTTAAACTACAAGAGCAGAATCAACCCTCCCAGAGCAACCTTGGCTCAACAAAAAGCTCAGCCTTCCCAGCATGCTCTGGTCCTTGCAGTCACATTTAGACTTGATGGCTCATCTGTCACCTTAAGATTCAAAAAGGCACACTATCACTTAATGTTAAACAACTGTTTCATTTTATTTCAAGCAGCTGCTTCCATTTATGCTTCAGTTAGAAAAGCATTTGGCTACACTCACAAAGCATGAGTACTCTGATGAGCTTTGAAGTGCCACATAAAATAAATTGATCATATTTAGGCATATGCTCCAACCAGGCAATGGGAAGACCAGACTCCACGTTGACCCACAAAGTTCCATTTCTGTACTCGCTCAATCCCTTTTATTGCCCTGTCATCAAATTCTAATGCAGTTGGTTTACAGTTTATATGTTTATTTAGTTTCCCATGCTATAATGATATTTGTGTTGGCTGTTTTTACTTGATAGATTCCAAAGTATCACCCCTGCGTAACCTGACATGGAGGCATCTAGAGTCACTTAATCTGTAAAACACATGGCAGAGAATTACATTTTGACAAACCTACAAGCTGGGTAAAAATCACTGATTAAGGTTTTCACAAAACCAAATGGGTATAGACAGTCAGAAGCCCTTGAAAAGGGAGGGCATTTTAGTTTGTTGTCCTTATAACTATTGTTGTTTTTCACAGCAATAAGTACAGTTAACAAAGGGCTGAACAATTCTGAATGGCAGCCCCTGACAGTCATTGTGTTGACTAGGAAAACTCAAAAAGGCAGAATGTTTGGAGGTAAAATTCTAAAAAGCATGCTTGGGACCTGGGATTTAAGGAGGCATTCCATTCCAACTGCTGAGCAGTGACAGTATCTTTACTGAGGTGACTTTCTGTGGAGTCCAGGCACAGGGGCTATTCTTAGAATAACCAAAAAAAGCATAGAGCTGCCTAAAAATAATGATGACTCAACACCTAGAGGCTTCGATGATGTAATGTTGTCAAAGAACACCCTCTCCCCTCACAGGTCGCAGTTTTTAAAATAAACTAGCTCACAGCTCACCTTCTGAGGAAAGCAAAAATTTCACACACTGAAGGAGAAAATTAGGACACGTGGTTTGCATATAAAATGTGCTATCCATGCCTTGCTGGTCACTGTAGCTTGGTTTACTTGGAGAAGAGGTTCCTGCCAAAATCAAAGACAGTTCCTTTCCTCTGCCACCCACTTTTATCAGTCATCCTTTCAAAACAAGTCCACGAGGAAGGACAGCAAAGCTGATTACACAAGAAGAGGGCTTGAAAAATCACGTTCTCAAGTCACCACAGCCAGCACATTTCAGGCCTAGGATGGGTTCATTCAGAGACTATTGTACAGATGCAAGGTATAGCATAAAACAAAGAACAAAACCAGACTCTACCCTTCCACCACAGTAGCCACTGAAGTCCAGCAGCATGTTTTGTGCTGCTCCATGGCCATGGGCCAACAAGGGCCACAAAATGACCAAGAACAGGAGCAAATCAAGGGGCAGTAGCTGCTGTGGGTACCTCGCCAGGCACGTTCAAGAAGGAAGGGATCTGAGAAGTGTGTAGCTTCATCCCATCTGAGCAGCTCACCACAGAGCTGCCCAAGGTCAGGGACAAGATGGACGTCAAGGTCACCAAGAAAAAGGTGAGCATACACATCTATGTCGAGAGGAAGCAAGAACAGATGAGCAACATCCTGACCACTCTAAGGAAAGTGGCTGTCAGGAAGGACTGAGCCCCTTCTCTGCTCTGAATAAAATAAAAAAAAAAATCCTAATGCCTTCTCTATTTCCTTGTGGATGCCCATTCCCTCAGTCTCCATCTTTCACTTTACCTAACTTGTGCTATAATTATTGGACCCCAGTGAACATTAAGTTTCATGAAGGCTTGTATCTCGTTTACCTTTCAGGGCCAAAAGCACTACTTGGAATGTGTAGTGCTTTTGGCCTTGTAGTGTAGATTTTCAATAATTATTAAATAATTGATGGTTGGATTGATGGTTGCAGTATTCTTTCTCCTTGTTAGCATATTTACGGGTCACTGTTCTTCTCTGGGTACTTGTGTATTTTAGGCTATAATATCTCCTAGGGGAATATTTATTGAAAAGGGGGTCATTTAGCAAATAGCCTTCAAGTTCCAAAAGACTCTAGACCATTGCAAGAAAACACCTGGGGACAGGATGCTCTTCACACCACAGTGCCCATCTATTTGTTCTTCAAGTTTGCTCTTTTTAGCAAGAAACAAAGCAAGAAATATGTCTGAAAGTCCAGAATGGGAGTCTTGTAAGAGAGTATAATTAAAACAAAACTCTGCATCTGATGTAACCCACTGGGTTTTACAGGTACAGCTGTTTCTTTTTCAAAAAGGTGACCTTGTTACCACAATGTTTTCGCTGCGCTTTTCTGGAATTCCCAAAAACCAGTTCTCAAGCTGCAAAGGAAAAATATCATTCCTCTATTTTGTAGATATTTCTCATTATAATATTTAGGTGCAATGCTGTTTTTAAGTGAAAATTATTTTACTCAGGCTGGCTACCTATCAGGGTTACTAGAAATAATTCAAAATAATGTTTGTTTCCACAAATTCAAACCTACCCTAAGTACAAAGGCTTTACACCACTCAAAATGTTGTATAGGATGCACCCTCAGCGATGCCAGAAGAGGCGTCCCTTTGAAAGGGACCATACTCACTTAGACACATGAACTCAGATGGTTTGGTGAGGCGCAACCCCTGGGGCTGCGAGCCCCGTTGTCAACAGGAAGCTGGACACAGCAGAGCTGGGAAACCCAACATGTACTTGCTCTTGTCTCCTCTTTCTAACTCATGATGCCCCTGGCCCCACATTTAGAGCAAGAGTATCCAGAAGAAGCAATTTCGGTGAACACAGGTTATCAGTGCCAACCTTCTGCCACTGGGGACTCCTTCCCTGAAATGTCTGAAGAGGTTTATGAGAAGCCAAACTCCTCTCCTCTCATGTGCCCCTTGCAAAGCCTGCCACTCGGTGATAATGTTTAAGTGGACTTCTATTCCAAGTCCCGAAACTTGATAGAACATAATGCCAATGAAGAAAACAATCCCTTTGAGGGAAAGCATCAGACATTGAAACTACAGTACCTTCCCATAAAGTCATTCATCTCTAGGTGTTCAGGGCTCAAAAAATGAGTTATTATAAAGACAAACTTAAACACTCGTACCCTCAAATGGCTTGTACGAGCTCATTTTCTCACAAGTCAATATTAAAATAATTAGATTTAAGAGTCATTTAAGATAGTTATAGTTCCAAGACAGTACATAGGTGTGGAAGACATGACTGTGACTGATAGTTTCATTTTTCCTTAAAGATGTTTAAAAATTATTTTCAACAATGAATTACAGCAAGGAAAAATTTTTTCATGTAGATATCATTTTAAAATCATCATATATTTTACTAATTTAGGTGATTTTTCTTTTCCTATTTGCAGTGGAATTTGAAAATCTGCAAATACATTCTTAATGAGCACTAGCCGGCTTCTACATAGGTGATCATTGAAGTACTTAATTAAACATAATTAAGTTGTTATAAGAGAATTTTCAAAACCAGTAAAAATAATGTTGCTCTGACTATTAATTTTTAATTCAATTCAGGGAAAATGAAAAATATGTAAAGCCACCGAACCATCCCAGTAAGAAAAAAAATCAGTTCCCAAGAATAAATTAAGTTTTCCTGACAGTAGTTTTAAAAGACAGGGAGAGCAGTGAACAAGGGGTATCCTACAACAAATGCAGAAAGAGTGGCAAAGACCGAGATTAAACTTCCTTAATACCAGAGGGTCTGATATAAAAGCACAACTTGGTTATGATCCTGCTCTGGGCAGCCTAAGTCATCCTTTCAACTTCCATAGCACCCCGGTTGTCTAGCTCACATGCTTCTAGAAAAGCACTTGGTCTTTAGAAAAGCTCCTTTCTCCTTTGAACCAGTGAAAGGCAGTCACAGATTTAGAGAGTGGGGAGGGGAATGAAAAGGGAGGGAAATGGAACTGAAGTTTACCAAGGCTCCCACCGTGCTCCCTCTTCTACCCATTGTGCCTCCTCCCCGGCCATCACAGAACAAACCTATAATGAAGATATCTTGACCCCATTTTACAGAAAGGAAACCGAGGAACTGAGGATGGTAAGTTGGACAAGATCCCATAAGTAGAAGGTAGTAGAAGCAGGATTTGGAACCAAGAGCTTCTAGATCCAAAGCCCTTTCCCTGGGCTCTTCTGCCTCCTGTGAGGCCCACGTGGTGTGTAAGGACCAGGGGGAAGTCTGGGTGTCAGAAGAATGAGGAGTTCTTCTACTGCCCTCAAAACACATCCTGCAGGAATGGAAGACCAGACCATCCTAGAAGGCAGTGCATCCTATGAATAAATAAAATATCATCATTATATCTCAATTTGGATTGAATAAGAATTACAAATTTAGGGAGAAGATATAGGTTTTCGACAAAGTGAAAGGAAAAGCATTTCAACATGTTGATAAAAAAATCATAACTATGGTCAGTGAGCCATCCCGCCCCCGAAATACTGAGAGAGATTCTGATGTTTGTGGTTAAAACAATGGTCCTTCTGTATGATACAACATTCTGAGTAAAACAGAACATTACCCAAATGTTACCAGACACTGATTAAACTTAATTGGTTCTGTTTGTATATATCCATTCTACTAAACAGGTAGAGGAATACAGTTGAGCACCATATGGAAAAATGATAAATGAGCAGATAAGAAGTAAATACACACAACACGTGAATGGCCTCACTCTCACAGAGTAAATATCACTTGGTATTAATGGCCCTGGCACTCGGCCCATCTATATAACACTGATCTCTTCCATGGAGCTAAATGCCAGGCCTGCTGAGATGGATACCTCTGTGGAGTTTTAAAGTTCACATCAAAACCTCCTGACTTTCTCTGATCCTTTCTGAGTCAGTCAAGAAGTACCTGACCACCAAACTGAGACCAGAATCAAGGAATCCAAGAAAGACAGGTTGAAGCCCAGGCTCTCTTCAGCTGTTGAAAGTGAGGAAAATAAAATAATTAAGCTCATCCCTCCCCTGGGCTCCATCTCTGAACCTGCCTCATGAAAAAGGAATGTTCCTAGGTAACATATTTCAGTAATTATCATTGGACTTATAGATTATTTTAAATTTGAATAATTCAAAATTATTTCACTCTGACCAGGGCCATCAGGATGCTTGTGCCTTTTGTGCACCTATTAGGGCTCCTGGCCCTGGAAGAGTGGAGGATGAAATGAAGTCTTTCCTCTCTGCACCAAACCACCCACTCTGGTCAAAAATGCACCTACCCTGCAGAGGAAAGAGCACCTTCTTTATAAGGTCAGTTTCCTTATCCTGGGCAGTATGCCCTGAGACTACTTCTATCCAAGAGGTAACTTCTAATAATCCACGAAGTCACTGTCCAGGCTAGAACCAGTGCTTGGAAACCACATGAAGTGAATTCCAAGTACCTTTGTTTTTTTTTTTTTTTCAAAAAATGGGTAAAGACTCTGTGGCCCTCTTTAATATTATCACAGGTTAAATGGAACATGGAAGCCTTTTCCCACAGGTCTCATAAAGAATTTGTGCTCACTCACTCTTGGGCACAGAAACCAAATACTTTCAGCCCTGTTCAATTCTTTCCACTGCTCCAATCATTTCCAGGTAGTTAAGTGGGACATTTAGAGTGGCTTGCCAGGCTCTCGGGCCTTAGGGAGCCACTTAGTACTGTGGAAAAGCAAGATACTAAATACGCCTCTGGAATATTTTAGTCACTTGGAGAAAGGTTAAGTTCCAGGGAATGTCCTACAGCAGCTTTCAAATCGGCCCCACACTGGGCCTCTCATTTGGCAGGTGCCCCTGAGTGATTAGAGGTGACTAATTGTGGTTCCCAGTCACCATCCAGAAGCAAAAGAATACAGGACCAACATACCACATGTTATGATAGCATTGTCCTTTTACAATTGAAATGCTCTCAAAATAACTAACAAATACAAATAAGTGTGACTTTTACCTACAAAGAAAATAACAAGAGAAAAAAATGAAACTCCTAAATACTTCTTAAAGATCTGATGTCTGGTTTAACTGTTGCTTGCTTTAATGTTTAAAATTTGTGCATGGTTATCATTTCCTGCCTTCAAGTTGCTATGGGTCATTTTAATTTTTCAAACTGTAGTTTATCTTCATGTCAATCTTTGCTATACATCCTTGGTGTAAAATTTTCAACCAGACTTAAATCCTTCCTTTTACATGTTTTGTAGGGTCTTCCAAAGCACCAGACTTGTTTGGTTTCCATTGCTATTTTTCCTCTCCTTTTTTTTCTCTTTTCTCTAAGTTTTCTTCTCTGGGGGTAGTTGTAAAAACAAATTTGCTTAAGATGCTTATAATTAATTGTTTACTCAGTTGGCTTACTGTAAATGAGTCAATCGCCTCTAAAACTTCATACTATCATACGTGCATACCCATGTTTATGGCAGCACCATTCACAATAGCCAAACTATGGAATTAGCTGAGGTGTCCATCCATAAATGGGTGAATGAATAAAGAAAATGTGGTATGTATACATGATGGAGTTTTATTCAGCCATAAAGAAAAATGAAATTATGTTATTTGCAGGAATGTGAGGGGCATTTGAAAACATTTTATTAAGCAAAATAAGCCAAACTCAGAAGGTCAAGGCTCATGTATTTTCTCTCATATGTGGAAACTAGAGAGGAAAAAGGAAAAGAAACATGGGATGAGGGTGTGTCACGAAAACTGAAGAGAGATCAGTAGAATAGAGGAAGGAGATCAGGGTAAATAAAAAGAGGAGGGAAATGGAAAATAACTAGAGAAGGATAATATCCAAAATATGTTTTTATATTGTGAGCTTGTGTAACTACATAACAACAAATTCCATTATGCACAACTATAACACAACAATTAAAAAATGAAAAAAGAAAGAGTTTTAAGCATCCCCAAAATATAAGTCAACATGTAAAACAGCTTTCTTTAATCCTGAGAATGTCATGTCCTAACTATAGGAGTGACTTAGATTCCATGCACTCACACTTGCATGGGTGTTGGAGGTGAATTGCCCGAGTTCTTCCTGCCTTGATTCTTTTACTTGAAAGTTCATGCTGATGGAGAGCCCACTCTGTTCCTAGCTTTCTAGCACCTGTTTTCTGTAGTAGAATTTAGAGATAGGGAGGCATGGAGAGTCATGAACTAATTTAGAAATCAGGAAATCTTGCTCTACTCTTTCCAATATCTCTAAATAATCAGATATTCCTGGAAAATGCATATTTCCATGTCTTTGATCACCGTTTCAGTGGAGGTTCAATTCAATATTGATTGAGCATCTGTTGCATGTCAGACCCAGTGGGAGGTGCTGGAAATTTTACAAAGAAGAATAATCCAAACTTTGCCTGCTTTTAAGGATTTCAGGGTCTGAAGAAGAAAGTGAAATGAAGAAAAGAATAACCACCTATTGGTTATTGGGCCAGGATGCTCTCCTGTGGACACAGATCAGACCAATGGTCAGGAGCTGGGACGAAGGGTTGGGGCAGCATGAGCAGTGACATCAGGTCAAGGTCACAGGCTGTAAACTATAGGCACTCAAAGAAGTAGACAGAGCAAGTGTCGGGAATTTGACTCAGGGAAGCCCACTCAGGTAGTATTCATGCACGAGGCTCATTCTGGTTTTAACACACCCTTTATTTCCAACAGATACGAGCCCTTTGCAACCCGAGTCATCAGGTTAGCACCAGAAGCCCCAGCCACCAGGTTAGTCCCTGAAGCCTCAGGCTCCAATGTATTTCTTACAGTTCTAACTCCCAGCAGAGTCACAGTCTAGGCCTGCTCCAGCAGACCCAGGGTCTAGGCCTGAACCATTATATTCCATTTCTGGATGGCCTCTATAGTCTCAGGCACTAGCAACACACCCTTGTGAAATCAGGTTCCAGTCCTGAACACCCAGGTTTCAGGCCAGAACTTTCCATCTCTGTCTCCAGACAGGCCCCTTCAGACCCAGGCCCCAAACCTGTCTCTGGATCTAAGTCAGTGGCCCCAGACTGCAGCAAGCCCAGAGTCCTAGACTACCTCGGTGGAACCAGTGTCAGGCCAGCCCCATGGATGAAGGTTCCAGGACCAACTAATTGACACAAGCTCAAGTCCCACTCCAGTTTCAGAGCAGTACCCATAGATTCAGACCCTAGGCATGTCCCAAAAGACCTGGTCACCAGGCCTATCCTAGCACCTAGCTGGCTTCTGCAGACTCAGATTCAAGAATCACCTCTGTTCCAGCTGTGCGCTTTTAAACCTATGCACCAGCCACTCCCACAGATGTAATCAATGGTCCACCCCAGTAGATCCAGGCTCCAGACCCAACTCCACAGACCAAGCACTGGGCCTGCTAACTTGCCAACCCAGGCACAATGCTGGCCTGCCTGAGGATTCCAGAAACAAGACCACCCATAGACCACACCAGGGAGCTATCTAGAATGTCATGATGGACTGACTGGTAAAAGACTTCCCTAAAGATTGAAACAATTCCTACTTCTTCAAATGCACAGACACCAACTCTCAGCCACAGGAATCAAGAGAAACCAGGGAAACATAACACCATTGAAGGAACAAAATCAACCACTAGTAACTAAACCTAAAGAAATGAAGATTTGACCAGGCACAGTGGTGCACACCTGTAATTGCAGGTTCAAAGACTGCCCCAGCAACTCAGAAAGACCCTGAGAAAAAGGGCGGGGGGTGGGTGGTGGTGTGGCAGGCGGGGGATATGGCTCAGTGGTTAGTATCCCTGGGTTCAATCCCTGGTACAAAAAAAAAAAAAAATAGATTTATGAGCTGCCTGGCAAAGAATTCAGAATAATCTTAAGAAATCCAATGAAATTCAAGAAAATAAATAGAAATAATTCAACAAATAGACTTGAAGTCAAAGACCGTAAAAAGGGATAAAGAAGGTAAAAAAGGAATCAATTCCACAAGAAGATATCACAATATATGCAACCAACATTAGAGTATATAAATATATAAAATGAATATTTATAGATCTGAAGGACAAAAGAAACTATAATATCTCAGGGGAAATGCAAATTTAAACCATAATGTGATATTACTTCACACCTGTTAGAAAGGCTATTATCCAAAAGACAAGAGTCAGCAAGTGGTGGAGAGGCTATGAGAAGAGGGAATACTGCTACAGTCCGGCTGTAGCAAAATAACCGGGGGGTGAGGAGCAACTTGTGTACATTGATACAGCAGGAGTGGGAGCCGTTTATTGTAGGACAACAGAGGTATTTATACATTCCACACAGCTTATCTTAATTAACATAAAATAGATACAGCAGTCAACCAATAAGGAATCTCCACACTTAATGGCTTGCTGGCGTTACTTCACAAACCACTCCCTCTGGCATTTTGCCAGGCGCCATCCTGACTTGTTTACAGACTCTAACAGAATACTTGTACACAGTTGGTGGGAATGTAAATGTACAGCCATTATGGAAAACAGTATATAGGCTCCAATAAGTAAGTAAGTAAATACATAAATAAGACTACTATGTCATCTAGCAATTCCACTACTGGGTATATACCCAAAGGATATAAAATGAATATCTCAAAGAGATATCTGTGCTCCTGTGTTTATTGTAGCATTATTCACAGTAATCAAGATAAGGAATCAATTTAAGTGTCCATCAAATGATGAAAGGATAAAGAAAATATGATCCATACACAGTGGAATACTATTCTGCCTCTTAGAAGTGGGAAATTCTGTCATCGTGACAACATGAATAAATCAGGGTTCAGAATGTAGCTCTGTAGCAGAGTGCTTGCCTAGTGTATGCTAAGGTGCTAAGCCCTGGGTTCTATCCTCAGCACTGAAAAACAAAACAAAAATGAAGAAACAAACCTGAAGAACATCATGTTAGGTAAATAAGACAGGCAGTGGTACAATGCTTGTCTAGTATGCTCATGGCCCCGAGTTTGATCCCCAGCACTGCAAAAATAAATAAATGGAAGAAAGAAAGATAGTTGAACTCAGAAGCAGAGAATTGAAGGTGCTGGAGTAGGGGATGGTTTAGGAAGATGTTTGTCAAAGGATACAAAATTTCAGTTAGAAAGGAGGAACAAGGTTATGAGATTTGTTGTGCAACATGATAACTACTGTTAATAATAATGTATTGTATTTTTGAAAATGATCAAAAAGGTAGGTTTTAGCCATGTTCTCACTACTCAAAGTATGTGAACTAATGCACATGTTAATTAACTCTAATTAGCCATTCCATAATGTGGACATATTTCAAAACATCCTGTTGTACACAATAAATATATATAATTTCTATTTTTCAATTAAAAACAACATTATGGGACCATTTAATCGCTCATCTTGATGGCATTTCATATTTCAGTGATTAACTCATTCTTTTTGAGCAAGGGATGTAGCCTCATGTGCATATCTTACAGATTTACAACTTATATCTATATAATGTAATATCAACTTATAGTTTAAATTTGCATTTCCCTGAGATATTATAGTTTCTTTCTTCCTTTATATCTATAATATCTTACATATCTGACACCCTTGAGACCTGATATGTTTGGGATTCAAATTTGGGGTTCTAGAAATATAATACAGCACACATGCCTCCTATTGTGTAATGTCCCTCCAATGTCTGGGGCAGCTCTGTGTAATTAAAAACAGGAATCTGCAGAGAAACAGAATATTCACACTATGAGATTTTCTTCTGGTCAGATTTTAAATGAATTAGGTCAAAAGAGATTTTGCCTCAAAATGAACTATGAAAATAAAGTCTCAGCTTTCAAAAATATCCAGATTCTGGAACTGCTTATAGAGAAGATTTAGCTTTGAAAATTTTTTAGGGTGTCCTAATAATGTCTACAATATTAGACTAGACCATTCTTTCCTTGGCTAAGATCCTGAAGATGGAATTTATTGACATTTAGTGGCCATGTTGAATGAGAATTTTATACCTTTGAATATTGGAATCACTCTGTCCACTCTCAATGAATTGAGATGATCCATTTGCAAGAAGCACAAGACTGAGAGAATATAGACCCGGGGTTTCCAACCTCATACCCATTGTGGTAGAATATACTCTTTAACAGTGGTTGGCAGAAATGCCACTTTATTTTTTTTAATGTTTTTTTTTGTGTGTGTGTGTGTGTGTGTGTGTGTGTGTAGAGGAGAAACAGAAAGGCAATAAATATAGCTGTATGCTAAATGACCTTTTGAATGCCCTTTTGATTTGGCATCATCTTGAACACTTAGTATATATTATCTGTGGGCTTATTTTAATTGATATCTCTTGATAGATTATAAATTCAATGAGCTATGTGTATTTTGTTCACCATTGTATCCCCAGAGACAATTATCATACCTGTTTGCAATAAATATTTGTATGCTGAGAGGTAGTAGTAAGCTTAATGTGTAAGAGCCTGGCTGCCATTAATGTGGCAGCCTAGATCTGAACCCTGTCTCAGTCATTGCCAGCTGTGAGACTGTGGCAAACTATCTGTGCAAATCAGTGTCCTCATCTGAAAACTGAGGACAATGACACTCATTGTATCAACCTAGATGGACTCAGTTATTCTCTAAAAACAAGCCCCCACATATCAATGGGCTAAAGTAGCAACATTTTTTTGTTGTTGTTTGTTTGTTTACTTGTTTATTGGTTCTTGCTGAATTACCCGTTTGTCATAGATTGGCTAGGACTCTGTCCTATGTTGTCCTTGTCCTCAGTTTGAGACCCAAACTGCCTTAATAAGCACTAGCTGGCACAATGTCAATTTCCCTAGCAGAGTGAAAAGCACATTCTTCAGGGCCCAGAATCAGAAATGAAATGTTTAACATAGACACAACGCAAGTTACTTCTGCTTGCATACTGGGCGGACTAGCCAGTAAGGTCCAGGGCTAACCACCCTGCCATGAGCCCAGTAGGTAACAAGGCAGAAAGGCACTGTCCTCATAGGGCTATTGTAAAGGTACAAGTGTTTATAAAGCACTTGGAAAGCACCTGGCACCTCAACACATGTGTTTGCTACCTCCACAGGTGTTTGCTGCCACTTTTATTCTTATCTAAACTAAATGCATTCATCCATTTGAAGGACATTATGAAGTCACCTTTCAGACTTCTCCTTATTCAGTTGAATTTGGATAAATGTTTCATAGCAGTTGTTTCTCTGTTCTCCTTTATAGACCAGTGGACACCAATGTCCTATGCTTCAGACCATTTTCTAGTCCAGCACAGATCCTGGGCAGTTTGGAGGACATTTCCTCCAGCCTCATCTGTCTTGAGACTTCTGCAGCCCAGGGGGCCCAAAAAGGCAAAGCCAGGGAGGGGGGCATGCTGAAGGGAAATGAACCTTAGTAGTTTTTATGAGTTGGATGCTGTGAAGATCCCAGTTCTAAATGTGTTTCATGCAAAAATATTTATACTTCAAGCTGTAGCATGCAAACAGCAATCTGCATTTATTGGTTTCAGATGCCAATTTCCTCTAGCTCCAGTTCTCCTTTGTGTTATATAAACAAATCTCAACCATCTGGACCACAACAAGCCACACTGAAGTATGCGCTCATTCATTGCAAAAGCATCAAATCAAAATACAATCTCACAGAATTCTGCTTAACAGAAAATTGGAATGTATTTTGTGAACCTCAAAAAACTGTTTAAAAAATGAATGTTTGGTGTCAGGACTTAGAATTTGAAAAGGATAGCAGACATAAAAACATTAAAAATATTGATCACGTTGGTAAGCAGAAACAAACATAACCAGAATGTCATATCCTATGGTGTTACCTATATTATGAGCGGTCTAATTGAGCACTCTCCAAATTACCTCACAAAGGAGAAGTCCCCAGGAAAGGTTTCTCAGACATGTGAGAAAATAGAAAAGAGATTGCTCTCAGATTCACTCATGAGAGCCAGAAAGCAAAAGCTTAAATTCTTACCCTTGTAAGAAATGTAAAACAAATACTTCAGAACAATTGCAAGAAGTAGGCTAAACTCATTAATGTCAAAACACAATGATTCAAAAGGAGGTTATACCAAAAAATACAGGACTCGCTCAAGCAAGTTACGCATGTGACCACCTACGCACCTGCACATCCGAGAAGAATGCTAAGCATCAGCCTCCTGAAAAAATCCCAGGCTGCTGAACTCATCTCCCCAAAGCTAGACATAAAGACAGTTACCATGGCCAGCCTTGCCCACAGGCAAATATAAGAAGAGCTGGAAACATTTCGTGCTTCTTTTCCCTCTGCCTAAAAATATCTCCCCACCAACTTAGCACAGTGCTTAAAAATGTCTATCCTTTGGGAAAGATACCCACCGTGACTTCATGGCTCATATTCATAAATCTGAACTTTGTAGAAAGAATATTGAGAAAACGAGGTATAAAATAAAGGAATTTATTAAGACAATGAAAACTGATGGGTCTGTGTTAGCTTTCTATTATTATGTAATGAATACCTGGGAGAGAAGAGGCTTATTTTGGCTCAGTCTACAATCAATTGGTCTTATTGCTTGTGAAGAGGCAGCACATAAGAGCAGAAGCACATGGTAGAACTAAACCATTCACTTCATGGGCAGAAAATGCAAGACGAAGAGCCTGGGGTCCCACTGTCCCCTTTAATGGCACCTCAGCCTCCATGACTTGCAAGAGCTCCCACTAGACTCCACTTCTCAAAAGCTACGCAGCCTCCCGATAGTGCCACTCTGGGGAACAAGCCTTTAACAAAGGCCTTTGGAGGACTTTCCAGATCAAATTCTAGCTACATTACTGGAAAGACTCTGAGGTTCTGAATCGTGAAGAGAAGCACATGGCAGGGAAAGGGAGGTGCCACCAAGCTGCCTGAACACTTTTCCTCGATGTTTTGTTCTAATGATTGTGCCTCCTGGCTCTTAACCCATCTGGTGTCTAATTATCTCGCACATACCCTTAAACCATGTATGTGTAATTACATCAAAGCTGCATCTACCAGATTCCTTGGCATCCTAGAAATGCTCTACACATGGAGACTGGGTGGTCACTCAAGTTGGAAGACTATCTGTTGGACTTCCTGAGTTTCAGTGTGTAGACATTGGCCAATTATAAATTCCACCTCCTTGACTAAAAAGTGGGATCTCAGTCATTTGAAACTTGCTCAACTAAACTAGATCTTGTTTACTTTGACTCAATATTTTGTTTTAAAACCAATGCTTCTTCTTGAGATGCTATGCTCCAACTTTGTACACAAATTAATTGAAAATACTTAGTAATTTATTATCCAAGCACAGATCAGAAGATCAAGTCTGCCCAGATGTAGGCAGACTCCCATGAACTGTCCCCAAGTTTCCATCCTTTAGTGGCCCCAATTTGGATCAGCTGATTGGCCATTATGAATAGGACTTCTAAAATGACTAGTGCCTTCATACACCTTATTATTCCAATCTATTAGAAGTATTTCTCAGGAGAGACTCAAACCCCCATTAAATCTTTAAGGCAGACCCTCTAGTTGTGATATTTAGATAAATAGAAGGTATAATGAAAAAATATGGACCTTTCATTCATAGTTAAATAATGATAATTTAAATATTATTTATTTAAATGAATATGATTTAAATATTAATAATAATTTCAATTGCCTTTAGTAAATCATTGCAATTTACTATAATTTCCAGATTTCCTTGGGATGCACTACTGTCTTACTTTAAATAGTCTTGGTTATCACAGTCCTGAAAATTCCAATCACACAAATTTGCTGTATTTCAACTAACTTTCAGTTCATCATTTAATTCCAAAATAATATTGTTATAAAATATTCAAATGGCTTGAAATAATTCCTAACCCTCTAGAATGGTTTTTCTCTGTTGTTCTTAGGATTGTTTGAATCATCAATAAAACCCCAAAATCAGACTTTCAGAAAATTGTGCTCAGTCAACGAAGTTCAAACTTCAATAGTTGGCAAGAAAAGCTAACTTTTATAAAACAGCAATCATCAATCCTACTTTTATATCTCACACAGAGCCACGCTCTTCAACTTAGGGGAGAAGGCCCTTTGCCCTAAACTGTTGCCCATGTTTTACGACATGGTCTAATAGTAACTGTTTATAAGTAGGTTTCTATATCTACATGAAAGGTTGGATCCATTCAAATATTAAAAAGCCAGAGAAATCTGAAATAAACTTTAGAAAGATCTCCAAATGGAATGTCTACAATGATTTCGAAAAGCATTTACTCCAAATCAAGTTTGTGTCTTAATATGGGAAACTAGAAAGTGTTTGTACCTGGACAGCCTCATTCCCTAATCATTTCAGTTCAAGGCATTACTGCTGTCGGTCAGTTCTTACAACACACATGTAGCAATACCTCTCAGTATCAATGAATAAAGAAGAAGTCAGATGGTCAATGAACTGTTCTTTTCCAATAACTGCTGAGAAATAGGAATCACAATATAAGAAACCACTTTGAGAGCATTCATCAAACTTAGGAGGCAGAGGGGCAAAGAAGAGCATGTACTTGAAGAGGGCTCCATTTGATCTAGCATTAGTCTCATCGACAACCTTGTCGGGTGTTCCTTCAAAGCTAGCTCATAATCGGCTTTTGTCATCCTGTTACATATGCCAAAAACAGAGCCAACTAAGCATTTTCAAAAACATCAAAACATCAGCCCCCGTGAACAAGGCGATATGTTGTGTAAATGCCACATCTCTCTGTATTTCAGGAACAGGTAATTTCTTACCTTGCTCTCTTCTCCTTCAAACACAGACTGGTGAACATTACATGCAAACAACGAGTTGGGGAGATCGTTGAAGTCAGTGATTGCTTGAAAGGCTTCCTCTGCGAAACACCGAGTGACGGCCCAGTCCCTGTCTATGCAGCAGAGTAAGAGAAGCCCTCCATCTTCTGGGAGGTACCCCTGTTGCCCCAGGCTCCTCATTCCGATGAAGTATGATTCTCCCCTCATTCCTGAGGACACAAAGACAGATGTTTATTAAAGTTGAGCAAATTCCTTAAAACTCAGTTTTCAGGTTCTGGACAGTTTGAGGCAGGACAGGGGAGTATGATTAGAAGAGGCAGTGCTCTCAGAAGGGAAAAGATACATGTTCACATCATTCCCTTCCTCTTTGACTCAGGATTTCCCATGCAGCTCTGTTTCTGAGCAATAGCCCAGTCAGTCCTATGGTCAAAACCAAAACCAGGATGAAAGTTATATTGTTATATTGTGTGCATGTATGAGTATGTAAAAACAAATCCCATCAGTATGCACAACTATAATGCACTAAAACAAAAACTTTTAAATCCCAACTCTGCAAAAAAGTTGGAGACCACCACCACTGTTAATACTAATGATGTCTGTCATGTGCTGAGTTCCAGGTATTATTCTAAATGATTTACATGCATTAAACTTATTTAATCTCCACAATTACCTATGAGGTTGGCACCAATATTATCCCCATTTTATACATGGGAAAACAGAGGAACAAAGCAATTAAGTAGCCCTTAAAGGGTTAATTACAAAATGGCAAAGCTAGGATCCAAACCCAAGAGATATGGCACCAGAACTCTCTCTCCTTAGCCATGGAAATGAAGCTTATCAAAATTAGCAGAAATTTAAAGAAATATGATCTAACTCATAATCACCTGAGTCTTGATTCCATTGACTCTAATAGTTAACTGTTGGTCCACAATGAGAACACACGTACACACATGCAATACTTGTTATTTCCTCTTCTGCATGGGATAATTACTGCAAGTCACTGTAAGCCTAGTCCAGATCTTTAAAAATGATTAATACCCTGGCTAAGTCATGCTTTGTAGATCCCTCTCCCTCCTATCCCCATGAAGCCTTACGATATTCATTTTGCCTAGCTGTCTGTGTTCGATCTTTCTATCGTTTCCTGAACCTTCCATAATTGACCCAACTACAGAGGTTTTGCTTTTGTAATACTGGGTACATAATCCAGGAGATTTGGTTTGTCTCCCCACATATTTCAAGGATCGCATGAACTTTTTTTTTCATGATTATTTTCATGCCTATAATATTCTTCTGCCCAAAGTTCAATAGAGCCCAGACAGTGAAAACACTTGCCAACCGTTACACAGGCAGGACTAACTGACAACTATGAGGTGGTCACTGAGTCATCTCCATCGAGCTTGATTTTCTTCATGCCCAGCATCACAGGGTAAAGGCAGAAATGTGGGCACAATTAACATCACTCTGCCTTTGGGATACTCAGTCAGACAACTTCTGGGACCCCCACCAATGCTGAGAGCCATTAGCCAAGTAGGTATGACAATTTCCTTGCCAGCGTACCCCATGTTGCTTAGAGGAAGGACTCATGGTAAAATGGACTTGCCTTGGACATTTTGCAGTGACATTGCATGTAAGGTGACCTTGCTCAAGGACCAGGGCGGATCCGGGTTTAGGGTTTAGGGCGGATCAGGGTTTAGGGTTCTCCTTGGGCTTAGGGTGGTTCCAGGTTTAAGGTGTACCCTGCTGGGAATAGGGCGTAGCCTGCTGCCTCAGGCGTGCCCGCTCCTGTAGTTCCCGTTGAGTTCTCATGGGATTCAGAGAGTATTTGGGCAGAGAACGTGTTTGCCCCAGAACATGTTTGTAGAGTGTCGGTGACAGTTCAGGAATAAAGAATTGCTGTTTGAATCTACAAAGCTGTGAGTGGCTCGTGATTTTGTGCCCAGCCAGACTGCGGCACACCAACACACCGGGCTCTGCTTATACCTCTTTCAAATTCTGAATCATGATAATGAGATTTTGTTTTTCCTCTTAATTTTTCCTAGAAAAGTCACTATGAGAGTTTGATAAGCAGTTTCTCATGGCAATAATGAGTTACATATAAAGTCTCTGGTTGAGATAGAAGCAAAAAAAATCAATAATTTGGAGTAATAATTCTAAAATTGAATTACAGTTTGTTTTGTTTGGTTTGGGTTTTAGTAGTGGGGATTGAACCCAGTGGCACTTAGCCATGGAGCCACATTCCCAGCCCACTTGTTTAATTTTTAATTTTTATTTTAAGACAGGTCTTACTAAGTTGCTCAGGGACTTGCTAAGTTGATGAGGCTGGCTTTGAGTTTATGTCTCAGACTCCCAAGTCATTGGGATTTAGGAGTGTGCTGTAATCATGGTAAATCGAATCACTGTAATTGTAGTAAATAAAAAAAAATTGTTCTATATAAAATATGATAAAACTATTCTTATATTCTGAAGTTTTTAAAACTCCAACTAGTGCAATATTTTCTGTATATAATAATAAAATAAATATTTTCATTAAAAATATGATGTATGGTTTATTCTGTAAATCACCTAAATTATATGAATATTTTCAATTAGAAGGAAAATGATCTAATAAAATTAAAATAAATGGAATTCAACTGCTAGACATCTTCAAAACACATATACATTCATTTTTATTCATCTATATAGTTCTTCATATTTTAGTGTAAATAAATAACAGTCATTATTGAGTATTATTAGAATACCAGCTACCTTACTAGTAAAAATTATTACTAAGAACACCAAAACAACATTGTTTCTATCAATAGATTATAGGAAAATATTTTGATAATGAAGTCATAATCATCCAGTAGCATGAACCATAGATATTGTCAATTTTGGTTTTATGTTTAAGCTTGTCCATTTTACTTTATAAAAGTTTGAGTGAATAAAGACTGGTCCTCAAATTTTATTACATATGTTCTGTGAATGTTTCAATTATTCTTTCACCAAAAAGAAACTAAAATCCAATGCTGAACAAATTAAATAGGCCAAATATTAAGCCTCACTTAGGACTCATTTTAATCTACTCAAATAGCTTTAACCTCTGTTCTAAGCTGTAACGATACGATTATCTTCATGAGACTTTATTTTAAGCTCATTACTTTCAGGAAAGACTTGAAGAGTGAATGCATTTTTGGCAAACAACCCACTCTACTTACATGGAGAAATACTTTAGAAGTCAGAGCTTCAATGAACGAACCCTAATTTCTCTTTTCATTTCCCATCACTGGCTTATTTCATAATCTGGAGGAGTCACATGATCATTCAATGATTCAGTTTATCCTCATAACATAAGGACAAAATCACCTCCCTGCCTCCCTCTGCAAAGTAAGGGGAGGCACAGGAATCAAGCAGGAACCAAAGTGACCAGAATCAGCATTAACCATTAAATAGAAGAGAATGTAATATGAAGTGCTATAAAACACTTCATTAGGATAATCTCAGAACAAGGCAATTATGCTTTTGGATCATCATTAAACTTTAGGAAGCCCAAATAAACAGAAAAAAAAGAAAAATTTGATGATGAGAAAAACTTTCTAATAAGGACATGTAAAGCCCCAAGTACCAAATTAACTGGTTCATCTTTTAAAATTAATTTCAAAAGTCTTAACTCTAATAAGAAAGGTTTGAGGCAACCATTGTTTGCCTAACATAAAAAAATGTGCATGTGTTGTATTTTATTTCTAAGTCTGAGGTTGGCCCTCCAAAAGGAAGAGCTGCCTTAAACTGGAGGTTTGCCCACCACCCCTGGGCATGTTGCCCCCCGATCCCGCACTACTCAGCCTTCTCCAATGAAACCCCCTCTCTTAGAGTTAGTGCTTTCTTTGACTCACATCTCAACTTCAACTGGTATTTCCAGAGAGCAGAGATTGGCTGTCTTCCTCCTTACATCTTCAGATACATATAGATAGTCCTCAAAATGATGTTAGGATGAATGAATGAATAACATGAAAAGGAGTCATTTTCAGGAAGTAACAGACCAGCAATTGGATTATAATGACCAACTTAAAATATGTTGTTTATTTCAAATGTCTACATAAATCATTAAAATAATCCTCTCATTTAAATGTAAGGTTTGATTTCTTAAATATAACTTTACAAATGAAAAAAAGCAAGAATCACTCAAAAGATTCATCTAGCTAAAATTTAAGAAGATCTATGGAGCATGACAAAAATAATGTCCATGCTCTTTGATTATATGAGTTTACTACAGAAAGAACTGAAAAATTCAGAAAGCTAGAAAGAAGAAAAATAAACCATAACCTTACTATCCAGAGAAATCTCCTCCTAAGAAACCTCCTCCTAATAGTTAATTGTTAGATATATTTAGTTCCAGTGCATCTATTTATTTATTTATTTTGGTACTGGGAATTGAACTCAGGGACACTCAACCACTGATCCACATATATATATTAGAGACAGGGTCTCACTGAGTTGCTTAGTGCCTCAGCCACTGCTGATGCTAGCTTTGAACTCGTGATCCTCCTGCCTCAGCCTCCTGAGCCACTGGGATTACAGGCATGTGCCACCATGCCTGACCTCCAGTGCACTTTTTACATGTATAGTTTATTTTTGTTTGTTTGGTACTGGGGATTGAACCCAGGGGTACCTAACCACTGGGAAAAATCTCCAACTTATGTTTTTAAATTTTAAGACAGCATCTAACTAAGTTGCTTAGGGTCTTGCTAAGTTGGTGAGGCTGGCTTTAAATTTGCAATCCTCCTGCCTCAGCCTCCTGAGCTTTTTAAATAAAATTAGAAACATGCTGTTTAGTATCCCACTTCTTTCTGACAACATTGTTATAATCCAGAGCAGTTCCCTGTATAATTATATATTCTTTGAAAACATTGATTTTAATAGTCACATTGCCTCCCAGAGTATAGATCTGTCATAATTTCTTTATCTATTCTTCTATTGTTTGACATTTGGAAAGCATACATTTCCACCACCACATGGATCTGGAAAAGAAAAGCCACTATCTGCTATTAAAATATAAAGCCTCCTGTGGGAGAATTCAAAACTCCCTCAGATGCAGGGTTACATCTTGATGAAATAACAGAGCCCCAGGGAAATTCCTTAGGGCCAGTCCTTCCTTATAAGTAGGGGGCTTTGGGGCTGTAGTCTTCTTGTCAGTAAAATGTAAAATTACCAAGGCCTTATTCACCTTATGAGTCTAAATGAAGGTCTTTTGAAGCCCCCCAAATAATATGTGCATGAAAGCTACTTATTATTATCTTTATGCTCATCAAGGGCAAGCTAACAGCAGAAGAAAGTTGGCCATCATTTACTACTCTTAAGTGTGTCAGTGAACTGGGTGTGGTGGCACAGGATTGCAAGTTGGAGGCCATTCTTGGCAACCTAACGAGGACCTGTCTTAAAATAAAGGGCTAGGGGTGTAACTCAGCAGTAGAGCACTTGCCTAGCATGTACAAGGCCCTGGAATTAATCCCTAGTGCCAGAAAAAAAAAATCTCAAAGGGTTTAAAACTCCAGTGCACATCCATGAGGGTTAAATCTATGTCACTACAATGAGAATCGAGTACAAGTATGGCTTCAAGATTTGAAATGTATCCAGTGGAGACCCCATAAGGAGGGAGAGATCTCTATAAGGCAATAATAATAATAATAATAATAATAATAATAAAATAAAGCTTGTATCCCATAAAACCAATAATGACAAGATGAAGATTTTTTTTACAAAAAAATTACAAAGTTAGTAGCAACAATAATATAAATGATTGTATTGGATTCACATTAATGAAGGATGAAGCCTGTAGACAGGAGGATTTGCAATCATTTCATTGCTATCCTAATAGCAATGAAAATAATTTTTATCCAAGATTTTTAAATATCCCCAAAGCATTTATTAAGGCCTAAAATGAAGAGTGTGTGCTTCCTATTCCAGAGTCTAGCCACTTGAAACTTAAAGCTACCTGTGGCCACTGAGTACATCTTTGCCATCTGAATAAGTGGATGAATCCCCAATAAACTTGGCAGATAGTAGGAGTACTGAGTTTCTTGACAAGAAATTAATCTTCCCAACACTCCCCAATTTTATTTCTGACCAGCATTTATATGGTACAATCAAGTCCAAGATGAAAAGCAAGATCTCTGGTTCAGTTAAATTTCATTATTATTGCAAACTTACTAATATGCATGAGACTCTGATTTCCAAGTTGCAATATTGTAAAAATTTTTACTTTTCTAGCAATGGGGTCTATCTAATCAGAATGGGGGATCCATGCATGGTCCCATAGGAATTCAGCTCTAAACAAGATATAAAAGGAGGTGTCAATCACAAAGAAGTTTATGGAAACAGCTGAGGAGCCGTGGAAAGACAAATGAAATTGTAAACACCTTTAAACTAGCTGAACTATCAAATAAAATCAGACAATAGTGTGGTCTGTGGCCTGTTTAAAAAAAATACTGCCATCTGGGAAAGTGTGGGGTGCCTATAATTTACCTGGAGTCCTCTAACACAGAGAGAACATCATGGCCAGTTCTGGATGTCACACACAACAGAAACACTGGAATGTTTTCAAAGGAAACTATTCAATCTGATAGCAGGGCCAAAAGTCACACTGTCTGAGAGATAATGGCCTAGGAGGAAAGGGCATAAAGAAGCAAAGAGAAATAAGTCTGGAATGAAATCATGGCTGCTCCAAATCCTAAAGGAGGAAAGAATTTTGGGGTATGGCCCTTGGAACAGAGATGTTAAACCCGAGAGAAAGAGTTCGATTCAACAGAAGGATCCACAGATCTGTTAGGTTGAAACAGAATACCCTGCCTCAGGTCTTAGTGAGCAATTTGTACTGGTGGTATCCAGACAGCAAGCTGCACATAGCAGGTGCCACCCATCTAACAGGATGTCAAAAGGGGATTCCAAGGAACAGGGAAGTGTTGGCTGACAGTGTCTTAAAGGTCTCCTCTCACCTTAACACTTTTATCTTCTCACAACTGGAAAACAAAACACAGGAAAAGGGATATCTTTATACTATGAGATGCTCCAGAGAGGGAATTTATAACCTTTAGCAATAGCTTTCTCCAGTGTGCAAACCTTTAATTTTTTGGATGCTCGTAACTGCCTACATGTTTGTTTCCTCTTCCAGGTTACTTGTACTTGAAAGCAAGAATTTTTTTTTTTTTTAATAGGAAAATGCTTCAAAAAGGGGAAATTATCAAGGCATACAAAAAAGCAACTTAAGTTGGAATTTATTTTTTCTTAGACAAAAAAAAAGTCTTTTAAAATTAAGAACAGGAATATAAAACTGTTTTGCAATAAGAGTGACCTAAGGGGAAATTAGGCCTCAATTCTAGGCTATGGCCAACTGAAAATTATAACTAAGAAAATCAGTGAAAATGATTAATGAACAATTCGTACTGGCTCTAAGTCCAGTTTTTATTGAAAAACAAATAAATGGATTATGGAGATTTTGTTAGTATAGAAGAACTTTTAGATGATAAAGCTTGAATATTAATGATAAAAACTTGGAATGTAATGTTGTTTTAATGAGTAGTAGGTAAGAAATGCCCATAGCTATTTTAAGCGAAAAATAAGATTAAATGAATCCATTTCAAATTTTTAAAGAATAGAAACCTAAACAAAGTTTTGCAATGTTTACAATTCCTTCAGTTCTAGAATTAAAATTTTAAATTTTCTCTTGGCATGTGGGACAAAATCAGCTCATCAGAAGAAAAGTTTTACATAAATAGTAATAATTTTTTAATTAAATCATATTTATCTCAGCATTCAGTTTTGAACTGGCCTCATAAGTGAGGTCCTTTTGACTGCTCTTCTGATACTTTAATATCTAGATTCTCTTAGGGAGAAGACAGGACTCTTGCTCATTTTTGTTCATCTTACAGACCGAAGTGTAATATTAGAATCGACGAGCCATGCCCGCCATCCTGAGATACAAAGGAGAGATATGATATTCTTAGGCTGTGCTCCATAGAAACCCATTACAGCTCTTTCTGAAATATAATGGAACCTATTTAATTCAGCTGCAGAATTTTCACACCTGCAGAGCTGTGTGAACCTCATGCTATTCTTGATACCATTTGGGATCAGTCTTGAAAGAATCAGGAACATGCCGTTTTCAACTCGTACTTTTCAAAGAAAATTATCCCTATTCCTCATTCACGGCTCCCTTCGGGACACCTTCTGAATTAGCTCTTCCTCCTCAAGCTCCCACTGGACCATAATTTAATTAATTCAATTCCCCGAGGAAGCAGCCCTCTATGAATTTTTATGAAGTATATAAACAAAGCGAGTTGCTCCCGTCTTCTCCTCATGCACTGGATTCTGCAATAATGGTGGGAGGAACAAACCTGTCCCAAATAATGTCTTTACAACTGTTGGGGTTTAATGCTGGTGAGGATCTGCAGATCAGGGTGTTCTTCCAATGGACATGATAAAAAAGGAAAGATGACCTCAAACTTACCCAGAACCAGATGGGACAAGCAGAGAGGGCATTTGTATTCCATTCCCAAAACCCATCAAGAAATTGTGTTTCAAACAGGTTTGCTGCAAGAGCAGAGAGCCAGATGGAGGAAGCACCACCTTTAATGAGGAATTTGAGGGTCAAGATGTGGTACTTAAAGACAGACAAATCTGTTTCTACCAAGAATGTCCAGCAATGAATCCCAGGTTATTAAGCCAAACAAGCAGTTACTGAAGCATTCACCCCAAACAGAGGAGGGATGGCCATTGTATTAGCCAAGGTCCCAGCAGGAAGCAGATGGTATGCTTAAAGTGGATAGTTTGAGAAGAGTTTAATAAAGGAACTGTTCACAAGGTGTGGGCAGGCTATAGAGGACCCACAACAGAGAGTGCAAACCCTGGACTGTCACCACCTCTTGACTTGAAAATGTGAGAAGAGAGAGAGAGAGTTCCAGACTGGAGTATCTAAAGAGGCAGAGGCCAGGTGGAGGGAACCCCTGAGAAGTCTTCCAATGAGGGTCAGTTAATTCTCAGTTGCACCCCAAGGAGAGTATCAGAGGAACCAATATCCCCACCTTCCTCTCTTGCTCTGATCTCTTTCTGGAACTTTCCACTGATCAAATCCAACTGGAAACCCTAGGACAAGGGAGACAGCAATGGGGAGCATGTGGGTCAGTCACCAGGGCACTCGGTGGAGAAATGGGAAGAGAGTCTCAATGGGACCCAACGAAGATGTCAAACAGCCTTTATAAATGGGTAGTAGTCTAGAAATTTCACAGGTTAATATCAATACAACTTTAAATCTTAAAACAATTGAAAGCACTTGTTTTTTAACAGTTCCAACCAGGGCTTATATAATATAGAAGAGTCACCATCTCCAGCCACAGTTTTCTTGAGAACAATAGAGTGGAGGCAGGGCTGAGGGGCTCTGTGTGCCCTAGAGACGTCAGTCCTGAGCCACTGTGGAATATGTGTTCAGGAGCTCCAGAACCATCCTTTCCTTACTGCTTAGAAGAAGCAGAAGGAAAGGCCAAAGCCTCTGGGCGAGCCAAATAATTATATGCAAAATAACTTTTCACAGGAGGAAGACACTTCAAAGGTGAGCAAGAAGGCAGGTAGAGGTTGCTATGGCAGCCAAAGTAAGATTCATCCTGTCATCTTTCACATTGTGCTTTCTGTGGGGGCATGGAGTGCTGGGGAGAAATGGAGTAAAAAGAAAAGAGCAAAGAGTGAGAGATGCTGCAGCTTTAGTGAAATGGACCCAAGAAGGTCTGAGTTATTCAGGCCTTACAATAGAATAAAGAAACAGCCGACCAGCAGGCTGCCTGGGGTGGAGAGCTGGCCAGATCTCATTAGGAGGCAGGTTACACTCCCTCTGATGAGAAGAGCAGATACAAAGGGCTTGAAGGTGAGCAGGAAAGGAAGGAGACAGAGAACTCTCTCTGAACGCTATGTTGATTTCCCCTTCAAACACAGCTAAATGTCCACGTCACTTTCACATTAAAATTCTCCCCTAACTCTCAAGGATTCGTCAAATTAATGAAAACAGCTCTTTATCCCAGCAAACCAGGACACCCACAAGATGACATTCTTGCCATCTAGATTTATCTGCTGCCTCATCCGTGCTGAGAAAAGAGTCACAAACAGGGTTCAGCCACAAGTTCCAGCTGTCAATAATAATATCAGTAGTGGCCAACAATGGATGAGGGTTTGCTTTCTGATCAGGGCTTCATCTACATCAGACTGACAGCCAGCGGTGCAGCCTTGACCTCCTCCCTCCAGCTTCCCTCAAGTCCAAGACTTTCTCCTGAGCCACCCCCCTCACCCATGTGCCACTCTGGGGTCACAGGCTTCACAGCCTGCAGAGAGCGCCTCTCATTGGTCACTCTGTCCTGTGCTTATTTCTCCCAGGAGACCTCACTTAGTCTTGCCCCTCTCTGCACCTGTCTTATTCTTATCCTTTCACCTAATGTCGAGGACAGGAGCTGGGCCTGACCCATGTATAGAATCCCTATAGCTGCAAAACAGAACTCTTTTATTTCTTTGTTTGGTGGAATTGAAGGAGTTCCAAATTGGACTCTCAGCTCTCAAACTTATAAGCTGCATGGCCTCAGGCAAGTCGAGTGACTTCACCTCTGTGTTCAATTTCCTCACCTGGGAAGTATGGGTAGAAGGATGCACACCTCATAGGGCTGCTTTGAGGAGTTAATAGCTAATACATATTAGGCACTAAGATCAATGACTGGGACACACTACACTTGCTCCATATGTGTTAGGATCGACCATCTTACTTCTCAACAGAGAAACTCTGAACCTCTCACAAGACACAGGTAGAAGGAATAGAATGTAGTGTAGCATGTGACTTTGGAGTTGGTCTGTCTGGTCTGAATCCTGGCCTTGCCACTTTCTGGATGTATGACCTCAGTCGTGTTGCTGAATATCTCTGGGAACTGGGTGAAATGTAGAGCCACAGTGGTGCTGTCCTCATAAGGTAGTTACATGGATTAAATGTCATACATATATCATAGCATTCTTCTCCCTCACCCCACCCCAAAATCTCAAAAATTTCAAGATCTATGTTTTAAGTTCTTTAAAGAAAACTATATTCCACAGTAAGAAATATAAGAACTTTGAAGTCAGATAGACTCAGATTCAAATCCCAGCTCCCTGTCCATTGTTATTTGCCAGATGGAAGAAGATGGACTGATAGTTGAAGCTGACCATGGACTTCAGATCTGAAGTCTCCTTCGACGATTTAAATTTGTGGTTTTAAGCAAATTATCTTTACTCACTTAGCCTCAGTTTCTACAGCTATAAATTGAGATCACTGAGAGATCCAAATGAGATAATCCTGGTAAAGAATTTAGTCCAGAGCCCACAGCAATAACCATTCGTGAACTTTTATTATAGCATTTACTATAATCACCTATGTGTTAGTCAAATTTTCATTGCTGTGACAAAATACCTGAGATAAGCAACTTAAAGAGATAGGTTTATTTTGGCTGATGGTTTCAGAGGTTTTGGTTCATGGTTGCATGGCCTTGTCACTTTGGGCATGTGGTGAGGCCACACATCATGTCATAAAGTATATGATAGAAGGGAGTCATACACTTCATGGTGGCCAGGAAGAAGAGAGAGAAGGGGCTAGAGTCCCAGTATCCCTCTCAATGGCATGCCTCTAGTAACTTTCCTCTAGTCCCCGCTTTCTAAATATTCCACCACCTCCCAACAGTGACACAAGCTGGTAACCAGCCTTCAACACATGGCCTCTGGGGGACATTTGAGACCCCAAATGTGACAATTTGCTTGCACACGTTCATCTGACAGCTGAACTTATTTCTCTGCTCTCTGGTGCATGTTTTACTTCCCACGAAAGGCATATTTTGTTAGGCCCAGGACTTGACATTATTGCAGGCCACAAAGAAAGATCACTGTTCTGAACGCTTGGGTTTTAGTCCCCATTAGTGGCCTAAGATACTTAGCTTTAGGGAGCCAGGTTCCCTGCTTCGGGCTTTCAGAGCCCCTCACCCCTCTTGCCTTTCAGCAGCACTTTCCACTTAAGTAAAAATACAGTCAGGGCTTAAGCAGAGGCTCCAGCAGACTTCAGAGTCAGGGGCCTCTCCACCACAGCCCCCCCAACCAGCCGATCATCCTCCCCCCTGGGAGGGCCACCCAGCTCCTCTTTTTCGCCCTCCTCTCTGTACTTGTGCTATTATTTACAACATTGGGCAAAGAGAAACCATTTATTGACGTTTTTACATCTCCTCCCATATGTTGAGCATTCTTGATCCTTCCTGTATTGGTTGGCACCCAGCACGGTTTCTGATTCACGGAACTGGCACGACAAATGGAGCATCACACCACTGGACTCTCCCCAGAGTGATCCTGTGAACTCTCTTTCCCACAGAGAGCAACCACGGATTCTTGCTCATCTTCCATTATTACCTATTTTTTTTTTTTTTTTGGAACTGAGGATCAAACCCAGGGATGATCTACCCACTAAGATAGGATCTCGCTAAGTTGCCCAGGTTGGCCCCTGACTTGCAATCCTCCTGCCTCCTGCCCTAGTTTCCTGAGTCCCTGGCTCTGCACCACTGTACCAGCTGATTACCACTTTCTCAATAGTGATTTTCTGAGTCACAGATTATCAGTGCCTCCAGGTGTCAAATCCAGAAACTTGAGCATCCTCATCCTCTCTTCCTTAATTTTCCCTGCCTGCACACTTCACTGTTGGTCTGAAATAAGGCTCTGCCCTGACTCCTTCAGATCACTTTTGCTATCACACCACACACTCTCAAGTCTACATCCTTCAGGTTTCTACAGAAACGAATGCAGATTGAACATCGGCATTGCAAATGAGAGCACATCTGCTCCCATCTCAATGGCTCTCTACCCTTCCTTTTCAATCAAGGGCCCCAACTGAGAGACTGACACAGACTGGGCAATTGCATAAATGACTTCCAGTTTTCCCTCTCTATTGTCAGCAATGCACAATTCAGGACGATCCATCATTAGTCCCCCACTTCTGGTGCCATGTGTTGTTTACAAGAAAAAGCTGACCCAGATTCTAGACTCGAAATAAACAAACCAAAACCTTTGTGAAAGTCCCCTCTGGCCCGCTGCAATCGGGACCAGTTTATCACATTTGTCACCTCCTCCAGTGACTGATGAGCAGCCAGCACTCATGGAGGAAGGGGGTAGTAGGCAGTAGGTCTGGGGAACACCTGCAGAGGCTTTAGAGAGAGACTGAGCCTGTGCAGGAAACAAGAAGGAGCAGCCATGAGGGTCTAGTCACTAACCCACCTTTTGAGAATGATAACTTAAATGTCCTGGGCTATAACTGAATTCCACCAAAGACCACCACTAGAAATGAAGTGGGAAGAGGATGTCTGTCATCCTTCTACTTGTCCAAGGAACAAATGGGACATTTGTGCTATGGCTTAAATGTATCCCTTCCAAAATTCAGTTGTTAAAACTTAATGGCCAACGTGATGGTGTTAAAAACTGGGGCTTTTCTAGGGTGATTAGGCCATAAGGGTTCTTCTCCTCATGAATGGAATTAAGACTGCTATAAAAGGGGCTTCACCCAGCTTAAGGCTTGGTTGCCTTTCTACTCTACCCTGTGAGGACACAGCATTCCTCCACTCTGAAGGATGCAGGAACAAGGCACCATCTTGAAAGCCAAGAGTAGCCTTCACAATTGATCCTACCTGTCTACACTAGACAATTGACCCTACCTCTCCCTTGACCTTGGAATTCCCAGTCTCCAGAATGAGAGAAAATGAATGTATGTACTTTATAAATTACCAGTGCCAGGTATTTTTGTTATACCAGCACAGATGGATTAAGGCAACTTGTTACTTTAATAAACTGATGGATCCGCCATGATGGATGCCATGATAATCAAGACGGTGGCTGTACTTTGAAAGTCTATAGATTCCTGAAAAAATACAAATGGAACATAGGAGATGCTTGCCCAACATTCCACCATGACATTGGAGGAAAGAAGTAGGGCCTCTTCACCTTCCTGCTCTTCTACCCAGTCCTAGAACCATCTCATGTATTTAAATGGAAAATAGCCAAGAAATTTGAGGTTCCTGTGTCAAATTCGTGTTTACCACCGAATCCTAAAACCTAACTTAGTGTCAGTAATGGAGCAGTTTGAAATATGAGAAACATTATTTGGGGGTCTTTTTGAGGGACTACTGCTATTTGTCTTTTTATATAGCTAATCTAACAATTCTACATTTCCAATGATACTGTCTTACACATAACAAATGCTAGAAAATGTTTATTATATAAATTAAGAAAATTTGCAGCCGATGCAGTGATACATGCCTAGAGTCCCAGCAGCTTGGGAGGCTGAGTCAGGAGGATTAAAAGTTTAAAAACAGCCTCAGAAACTTAGTGAGGCTCTATGCAACTTAGTGAGAACTTGTCTCAAAATAAAATATAAAAGCAGACTGGGATGTGGCTCATTGCCCCTAGGTTCAATCTCTGGTTAAAAAAAAAAGAAAGAAAGAAAGAAAATTTGCTATCTACCCTTTCTCCATTAATTTACTTTCTCACTTTGTTACATTTCTTAAAATTGTTTCCATTATTTTCATTCTTGCAAATAGAACCATTTTTTTCACTTATAATGTATCGTTACCTCAAATACTAAATATCAAACACTTTAAAGTGTAATAATGACATTGGTCTTTAAAAAGATGACTTGGGAAGTATATAAAATAAGAGAAAAGGAAATGAAGTCTTACTGAGCACATAAACATGGTCTTTCTTTAGCCTGGATGTGGGGAGGGCAAAGTCCACCGTGGGTGAACCCCATTGTCAGTTTTCCATCACTTTCCTCCTGGTGAATTCTCCCTTCTTCACTCACCTCACTCACTTCTCCACCAGAAGGCACAGGTACTCTTTAGATACTACCTGTGTAGGGCAGCTGGCTATTTCTTATGTTTTCTGGAGGGGTGGTCAG
Source organism: Callospermophilus lateralis (assembly GCF_048772815.1). NCBI lineage: Eukaryota > Metazoa > Chordata > Mammalia > Rodentia > Sciuridae > Callospermophilus > Callospermophilus lateralis. The sequence goes on along the minus strand of NC_135310.1, from coordinate 108,860,395 downwards.
GAATGTGTCTCTGACCCATAAGGAAGGGAGGGGGTGAGGGAGCAAGAGTGGTGAGGAATGAGCTCAGATTGAAACCACAAGACCTCTACAAGGATATGTAGAGCACTACAGGTTGTAGAGAGGACTTGGGTTTTACTAGGAGATGAGAAGACACTGAATGGTTCTGAACAGAGAAATCTCATGAACTGAATTATACTATTAAATAATGGGTACTATTTGGATAACAGACCAGTGGAACAAGGATGAGAGTAGGGGTCCGATTAGGAAGGTATTTCTGTAATCCAGACTGGAGATGACGGTGATTCAGACCATGGAAGTAGCAGTAGAAATAATGAGAAGCAGTAGGAGTCCAGGTATTTTTAATGTACTGAGAGTATTTGTTGATTGTTGATGGTTTGAATATGGAGGCGGAGAGGATTGAAGGGTAATGCCAAGGTTCTGACCTGAGTAACTAGAAACTCAAAGTTGCCATTTATGGGGTGGGGTTATATCTCATGGGTAGAGTGCTTGCCTCACATGTGTAAGGCACTGAGTTCGATCCTGAGCACCACATACAAAAAATAATAAATAAAGTAAAGATATCGTGTCCATTTTAAAAAGAATCTTCAAAAAAAAAAAAAAAAAAAAGCTGCCATTTACGACCACAGAGAAGCCTGTGGTAGGAGCAGGCTAAAATCAGAAGTTCGGTTTAGGGGAGAAGTTGAAGACTCCTAGCATCCATCTCAGTGATGAACCATTCTGAGTCCAGCATTCAAGGATCAGCAGGATATCACAGACAACACTAAAAGCCATGGGACCACATGAGTGAGTTGAGTGAGAGAAAAGGTCCAAGATCTGAGCCCTGAAACACACCAACATTTTAGAGGAATGATAATGATAACATCGCATGGGGGGGCGTTGATTTGATGATATAATCCATGTAAAGCATCTGAAGTACTACTGAGAACCTCCTTTGGCACTCAACCAGTCTCAAAGACACACACACACACACACATACCCCTCAACATTTGCTCACCCCTATCTCCACTAGGGCACCTAACCCAGAACCCAGGGCCCTGGACCTGGTAGAATTCTTCTTCACATTACTCACAAAGAGGGGATATGGAAAAGGAAACGTGTTCTTGCTATAAAGAAAACACAGAGCTGAGCAAGGTGGCATATGTTTATAATCCCAGCAGCTTGGGAAGCTGAGGCAGGAGGATCACAAGTTCAGAGTTAGCCTCAGCAACTTATGGAGGTCCTAAGCAACTTAGCAAGACCCTGTCTCAAAATTAAAAAAAAAAATTTAAAGGAGTGGGGATGTGGTTCAGTGGATAAGGACCCCTAGGTTCAATCCCTAATACGAGAGAGACGAGAGAGAGAGAGAGAGAGAGAGAGAGAGAGAGAGAGAGAGAAGAAGAAGAAGAAGAAGGAGGAGGAGGAGGAGGAGGAGGAGGAGGAGGAGGAGGAGGAGGAGGAAGAGGAGGAGGAGGAAGAGGAGGAGGAGGAGGAGAGAAAAGAAAAGAAAGAAAGAAAGAAAAGCTATTATGTTCATATTCCAACCTGAAGTTATGAACATAGTAATGTAATGTAGCTTTTAAATTAAACAGTAATTTTAAATTAAACAGTAATTTTTAAATTAAACAGTAATCCAGTGCTTTATATTAAGTACGTCATGTATATTCTGGGCTTTGGGGTGATCCTGAGGTATGGACATAATATATGATGTTTCTCTAGGAGATTACATCCCAAATTCCAGACAAGGTAATATAAGCTCACATTTAAAAGACTGCAGATTGTCTCATGAACCCTCCCCGCCTCTCTCTCTCTTTCTCACACACATACCTCTATGTATCTCAACATCCAGCATACAGTAGTTACTCAATAAATGCCTGGTGAACTGAATTTTTAAAATTATATTCTGAGTTATTGTGTCCTTCTCCTAACTCTTTTTAATGATAAGGTCTAATATATAAATCACTAATAAAATCTTAGAATTATAATGGTTTGGGGTCTTCTACCACCACCTTGAACCAACTGTGAATCCAGCCTCATATAAAACCAAAGAGTGGCAGTGCTGAAACAGTATGTGTTCAGTCGGTTTTTGTCTTCAATAATATTTTCACAGATGAAACCACACATGGCCTAAAACTTTGGGGATTTTATTTTTTTTTTAAAAAAAGATAATTGTCAAATAAGTCACTAACATTTTTATAGTGGCTAATGATAGAATGCTGGGAGCCACTCAATTTCAAACAATTTATTGTAAACATCCATGTATACTAGAACCACCATCTTCTCTCATATTATTCTTTAAGGTCATTCTTTACAAAATCCCTCATGGAAGGAATGTGGATGATTTTATAAAACTGGGAGAATATTCTAATTTTTGAATATTACCTATAAACTCATATATTACTCCTTTACAATGATATATTGATCATCAGCTGTATACAAACTACCATGACACCTCTTAGGTGATTCAGAAGAACCCACTCTTGAGTGGGTGGTAGAGGAGAGTCACCATGATTCTGCAGGGAAACAGGATGGAGGTGGACATCAGAAGAAGGGTGGGGCATGCTGTGCTTTGGGGATTCAAAGGAGGAAGGGATCACTGGAGGGTAAATCAGGAAAGACTCCGGAGTAGGCAGAACTGGAGGCTAGATAGGAATGCAGTGGAGAGGTACAGTAAAGGGGTCAGGAGGGGAGGAGCAGAACATTCCAGGCTGAGAGAAACTTTTGAGCAATACATGGAGGAGGGAGGGGTTAGAGCAAACCAGGAAAATGACAGGAGTCTAGACTGACACACGACAGAGAAGGAAAGCAAAACCAGGTTGTTGTGTAGTTTTCATGGACATAAAATCTGCTTCTATCTCAATAGGCAATGGGTCAGAGTGAGGAATACTGTTGAAGCATCAGAGTGCTATTGAAAAAAAAAAAAAAAGGACTTAACAATGGCCTCTGGCAACGCAGTTAAGAGTTGAAGATGGGAATGGGCTGGAAGGTCACCTGTGCAGCCATTGACAGGGTTCCACAAGAAGCAAGTGGTAGTAGGACTGGAGGGAGAGAGAGGTAGGCATCAAAGGGAGGAGAATCAGGGAAAGTCCTCTTTGCAGAAGCACGGGTTTCAGGAAGGAAGGAATCCACTGCATTTCTACTAATGCATATTACTTTCGCACCATTGTAAATTCAAACAATTCTGAGCCAAATCATCCTAAATTGCAGACGTCTGTATTCAGAAAATCCTCAGAGATCCTGCCAAGCATCAGGATCAATTATGTTGAATAACCCAAACCCTCTGCTTTAGAGTTCAGAGCAGCTCCTGGCGTTAGCACCACCCCCTCCGCTGTACCTGCTACCATTATCCCCTAGCAGTTTAATTCTAAGTATTTCTTTTACCTCTCCTTCAGTCTATGTCTAACAGGAGGGACCCCCTTTGACTTTGGAATGAACATGGTCCCACCTTACCTTTGATCTCTAGCACTTATGCATATTCTCACTATCACAACCAAACCAGGTTGAGGGTAAGGTCCTTCTACATGTGGCGAACCACTCTTCTCAGGTATCTGTGATTCTCAGTTAAGGAGAAAAATCCTACACTGTATATTGCCTTCCACTACTGCTATAGCAGAAGCCAAGAGTAACCATGGGTGGCACATCACGGAAAAATCTTGGCTGATTTCAAGAAATGGCCAACTGTGTAAAATTTCTGGTAACTAGAAGTTATGCTCTGCTAGAGCTGATCTGTTTTTTGGGTTTTGGATTTTTTCTTTTGTTTTGTTTTTGTTTCAGGGATTGAACCCAGAGGTGTTTACCACTGAGTCACATCCCCAGCACTACCTTTTCTCCCTCCCTCCCTCCCTCCCTCCCTCCCTTCCTTCCTTCCTTCCTTCCTTCCTTCCTTCCTTCCTTTTCCAGAGACAGGGTCTCAATGAGTTGCTAAGTGCCCTGCTAAGTTGCTGAGGCTGGCTTTGAACTCTCGATCCTCCTGCCTCAGCCTTCTGAGCCACTGGAATTACAGGTGATTTTATTTTTAACTTGAGGAAGGCAGTGAGTTTGTCCACTGCAGGGGGGACATGGGGAGGGATGTGCTTCTTGTGGACAGGGAAGCCAGTAGGTCACAGGGAGAAGAGCCAGTCCTCCCCTGACTTTTCCAGTATGGATCCACTTGAAGGGAAGCAGAGGTTGATTGTCAGGGCTCTACTTCTCTCCAAACAAGTCAAATGACTGTAATTCTGATATTCTTTAGTTATTTCAACTTCAAACTGATTTCACTCAGACCTCTCTCTCCACTCAGGGTGGTTTCTGTAATTGCATTGAAGCTGAGTACTTGCCATGCCAGGGTCTCCAGCATCTCTTGGTGGTTGTTGCTTTTACTCTTATGGAAAGCAGCTCAGCTGCTTGACTTTGTGACAGAATTCTGTGAGTTGGGAGTTATGTTTACTCATTCAACAAACAATTATCAAGGGTCTACCACGGAGTTGATGAACAAAAATAGAGCAAAGTGAACAGCCATGATTCTTCCCTTCAGAGCTTTAAGAGATGCAGGTGTCATGAAATCACCCAGAATGGCTCTTCTTTCTCTTTTCTGGTGCTCATCTGACAAGTGTCCTGGGCCTTTTTAAAATCTGAAGTCAAAGAGGACACTGCTGTAAACGGGGAACAGATAATAGAAGAGCACTGGAGGGCGATTCTGAAAACAATGATGCCTTTCATCTCTAGTCACCAAAACTGTTCTGCCATCTGACCCTCCACACAACCTTGTAAGATCACAGGCTGTCATTATAGCTCATTAAAACTGAGGCTCAGCTGCTCACAGATAGAATAGCAGAATCAGGACTAGAATAAAGATCCCCTGAATCTTGATTGTTCCACCTCACCAGTTGAAAATACTGAGAAAAAAAAATATATCATTTTGGTACATTAACAAGCATGAAGTGAAACAAACAAACAAACAAAACTATGAAACATTATTTAGATAATTACATAGAAAGCAACAATTCCTTGGAATGCTATCAACAGTCACCTCATTTATCCAAAATTTGCAATAGTACTTCATGAGAGCTTGTTATGCAACAGAGGCTCACCACAGAGGACAGGGTGGTGAATCATGAACCATGGCTCCGGCCCTCATAGAGGGAAGCCTGAATGTGTTAGTTCTGTGTATCGTGCTGTGATGTTGTGATATAATAAAAAATATAAACTTTGGTCTTATCCAAGGTTCCTGGCTCTCTGCCCCTGAAATCCTGGTAATTTCCTAATTGGAGCAGTAAGAGTCATAGGAATATGTTTTGTTAATTTAGCCTTTTGTCCTACTTCCTAAAACAGCGTGGGGCAGCTACAGTAGGATAGATAATAGTACCTCCTGTTATCATACCAAGCCCTCTTTCAACCCCATGTGGGTTTGCAGTAGAGAGAAGACTTTTCAAAAGCCCCTAGGTATCCACAGGATGGGTCTGGTTGCTAGGGAAACCAACCTGTTGAAACTTTCAGCCCAACCCTTGACCTCCAGGGAGGGGAAGGGAGAGCTGATCCCCAATTGATGATGATTTAATCAATTATACCTAAATGTTGAATCCTCCATAAAACCCTGAAAGGACATGATTCAGAGCTCTACCAGGTTGCTAAACACATCTACATCCATGGACTCAGAGACAGGAGCTTCTCAACCCCATGGGGGCAGAAGCGCATGAACTCAGAACCCTACGAATGTCTTCATCTGGCTGTTCGTCTTTATCCTTTAAAATATCCTCTGTAATCTGTTGACAATAGTAAGAAAATAGTTTCCCTGAGCTCCATGAGATGCTCTAGCAAATGATCCAAACCAAGAAAGGGATTGTAGGAACCCTCCAGTTTATAATTGGTCAGTTAGAAGCTGTGGAAGAAAAAGACCTGCTATTGGCATCTGAAGGAATTGGAAACTGAAACTTGGGATCTTGTTTTGTGTGGTGCTTTTGAACCCAGGGTCTCATACATGCCAGGCAAAAGCTCTACCACTGAGCTACATCTTCAGTTCAACTTGTGGCATCTCACACTAACTCCAGAGAGATAAGGTCAGAATTGAATTAAATCATAGGACATTCAGCTGGTGTTGAAGAATTGCTTGGTGTGGGAGGAAAACGCCACACACGTTTGGTTGGCCACAGCAGTGTCCTGGGCTGTTCTAAGTGTGACAGTAGGAAAAATGGATTTCTTTCTCCTGTCTATACACATGCACCTTCACCTGCCCAGGATAGGTGCTTGAGACTTAGGGGTGACTCAGTGACCACCGCAGACATTTGTATTCTGGAAGGCATGAAAATATTACACCGAATATAAGCAACAATAAATGTTGGCAAGGGTGGGGGGGAGTTACACTCATACATTGCTGGTGAGACTGCAATTTGGTGCAACCACTCTGGAAAGCAGTATGGAGATTTGTCAGAAAACTTGGAATGAAACCACCATTTGACCCAGTTATCCAATTCCTCAGTATATACCCAAAAGACTTTGTTTAAATTAGCATATTACAGTGACATAGGCACATATCAATGTTTACAGCAGCTCAATTCACAATAGTCAAGCTATGGAACCAACCTAGGTGCCCTTCAACAGAAGAATGGATAAGGAAAATGTAGTGTATATATACAAAATGGAATATTACTCAGTCCTAGAGAAAAATGAAATTATGGCACTTGCCAGTAAATGGATGGGACTGTAGACTATCATGCTAAGTGAAATAAGCCAGTCCCCCAAAACCAAAGCCTGAATGTTCTCTCTGATATGTGGATGCTAGTTAACACACAGTAAGGGTGGGGAGGGAATAAAAGGTCATTGGATTCCACAAAGGGGATTGAAGAGAAGGGAGAAGGAATGGGAATAGGAAAGTGTTAGAGTCTGTAAACAAGTCAGGATGGCGCCTGGCATTTTGCCAGAGAAATGTTAGGGTCTGTAAACAAGTCTGGATGGCGCCTGGAAAAATGCCAGGGGGAGTGGTTTGTGAAGTAATGCCATCGAGCCATTAAGTGTGGAGATTCCTTATTGGTTGACCGCTGTATCTAGTTTATGTTAATTAAGATAAGCTGTGTGGAATGTATAAATACCTCTGTTGTCCTACAATAAACGGCTCCCATTCCTGCTGTATCAATCTACACAAGTGGCTTGTCACCCTCTGGTTATTTTGCTGCAGCCGGACTGCGGCAGGAAAGAACTTTCGTGTGTTCTTATATAATACGTGACCAGTGAAACTACACATCATCTGCAACCACAAGAATGGAAAGTTATATTCCATGTATGTATAATATGTCAAATGCACTCTACTGTCATGTATATCTAAAAAGAGAAAATTAAGAAAAAGTATGACACAGGAAAAGGGCAAAAGCCATCTTAGCCACAGCACTGTGGTCAGCAGCAACTCTGCCCTTTATAGAACCCTTCCTTTCTCCATCTCTGGTTCACAAGGATACGTAAAATCCGCTGGTTCCTAAGAGCTTACTTCCCAGGCCAAAAAAAAAAAAAAAAAAAAATCAAAAACAGGAAAGCAAAAGTAAAAAGTATGAGTTGATCCCTTTTTCAGGATAAAATTCTTGATGACCTCTTCAAGGCTCAATTTATGAAAATGATAAAATTGAGACTGTAACATTTTTGTTACATTTTAAATGTAACACACATTTAAAATCAGCACCAAACTGTGTTATCATTATAGATGTCAGGCATTTCTGCCTTGTATTGAATTCCAGCTGTGCCACTTATCACATGAGTGGCCCTGGGCAAGTTATTTAACCTCTTTGTGCCTCAGTTTTGCATCTGCCCAATGTAGATAGAGACACCAGGAGGCCCAAACACTATGATATGGGTAAAAGGCTTGAAAAAACACCTAGCCCATCATCAGAGATAAATAAGTGCTACCTATTAATCCAAATATTATCTACTGAACAGATTTCCCAGGAAATACACTCAGAAATGTAACATAGTATAAAAATAAGGTAAAGTCAACAATTCCTACACAGTCAATGCTGCCTTTTCTCCCCTCCCTCAGTTGAAGGCCTTACTGGAACATGGGACCCATTCACCTTGTCATTCTTAGGAGAAGTGCCCTTGCAGGAGGTAGCACAGCTAAAAATAACTTCAGAGAGAGGAAGAGCCCAGCTCCTACCATAAAATGGCTAACACTAAGCATGTGGAAATGTTTGATGAACTTGTGGTTTGGACTTTTCCTAAGGATGCCCTGAAAAGCTCTTGGATACATCTATCATTTGAGAGGACAGAAGTAAGAATTCCCACAGGCCTTTCCCAAGGACAGACCTAAATGTAAAGATGAACATTAAAAAATAACAATAATAACCACCAATGGTCGTTTTCAGGAACCTTGAGCTCTGAGGACCATATAATGATCTATTGCAAAAGCCAGACTATATGAAGGATGAAAGAGCTGACCGAATCCCTCAAGGATGGAAACTAGGACACAGAGGCCAAAGGATGCTAAGGGAAGGCCCCATCTCTGAGATGGAATCATAGCCACCCCGGCACTGATGCTCAGCTTTTCAGTTTCCCCACCCTGCGGTATTCTCTCTGCCCCGTGCAGCTTTTGGGGAAATAATAATGATGAAAATAAAAATGGCAACAAATACTATTGCACTTGTATAGTGCCAGACAGAATCCTTCACATTTTATTAAAATAGGGAAGCTTTATTAATATTTTGAATAAGGATGATCAATTGTACATGGAAAAAAATGGCCCCTCTATTTCACGATGGCCCTAGGCAATCCAAGGTTGGCACTTTCCTAAAACCAAGTTTTATTTGGCAGCTTCCTACTACCCCTCTGCACTCAGTCCCATGGCATGCCCACGTGCCACAGAACTAGCCTTTCCTCTCCTTCCATCAGCGCTTATTGTCCTCTGTTGCAGTGACCCAAGGTCTAACTAAAATCAGTCATAAGCAATAGCAAAGAGCTGAGGACAAATAACGCCGTTAGGTATGAGCTCCTCTCCAGGTGTCTGCATGTACAGGGGCTTCCCCTTTCATTACTCAGAAGAGTAACTAATGCAGTCATTTCAGATAGACTCAGAGACCTTTTAAACCAGAAGCCTTTTAAACTCCAACACATGGTCATTATCTTCACCACCTAGGTGAAGTGGTACCACTTCCTAGCCCATGTTCACAAATCTTTATAGTGGTGAGGAGAAAATAATGATATGCCATGCGTGGTGTGTATATGCAACTGTCAGTTATCAGAATCAGGATAAAGAGTGACAAAAATCCAAAAGCAATTTGATTGACTGAGCTAGTCAGAGGTACATTCGGGAACCACACCAATTTGGAAAAGTACACTCAAGGTCAGACCTTAAACTCCCTAGATAATATTTATAGATTGAAAGGAGATGTCAATGAATGCTTTATCCCGCAAGAAAGAATGGGCAGTCCATAACCTGGGGGAGTGTTTGTATTTAGTGTAAAGTTTTTACCAAGTAGTGCAGAGAAATTCAGTATGCACAAATTTGAATTTAGGGAAAAAAAGGTTTTAGGGGAAAACGTATACTGCTTTCTCTCCTGTTTTGACTTAAATTTTTTTTATTATAATTATATTTAAATACATAGAAACAAAAAACAAAGTTCTTAAAACCCCTCAAAAATCATATCAAACTCCAACTAAATATTCTAATCAAATATAAGTGAAACTATACAATCAATTCAATGAAAATCAACAACAATAACTTAATACTCATATGATGATGTTTTGCTAAAAGTTCCCCTCCATTGCACTATAAATCTGATTCTGAAAACTACAGCACAGGTGTTTTGGAGTCTAGACTGCTCCTTCATGGTGCTTTGCAGTAGGAGCCTCCTCCCACATTTCTTCATTGATAACACACCTAAACCTTTCCTGGACCAGTGTGCCACAGAGTCACGCAGTCTTTTACATAGGAGGTCCACTATGCTGTGATACCAACTTGATTGTTTAAAAAAATAAACACAAATTCTGGCACCCAAATCATCTTAAGGTAATCATTAAATGACCCAGATATGCTCATATTATTTTAGATTAACACTAAAACAAACAAACAAAAAAAATCACAGAAGTTCTATGGTATGGAAGCCTTACATCACTCCCCCATAAAAGCCTCTGCAACCCCCACTTTGAAAGTGAGCAGTGGGCTATGTAGACAGAGACACTGGTGAGTGCAAGCTCCTCCTACCTATCACCTGTAAAACCATAAGCAAGGTACCTGCACCCCCTGGACCTCAGATCCCTCATCTAAATAACATCAGCATAAAATCAGAATGTACCTACTAGAGTCATTGAGATGACTGTGAGCAATATGTGTGGAAAGTCCTCAGCCTAGTGCCTAGTGTTTAATAAGTGTTCAATAAATACCCCAAATTATATTCCTGTTCAATTACTTCACATTAAAATTTCACAAAAGAGGAAAATATTCATGCCCTTACCCAAACAGAAGCATTTCACAATAATTTGAGTTTGTGACAGAGCCTTTAAGACATCTGGCCGTGGGAAATTCAGACACTACCCTCAATCATATTTTGTTTTGTTATGGCAAAATATGCCATATTCACATACACAAAGTGAAAGTAGACCAAATTGTGAAGTTACTTATTTTTATAGATAACAACCTTGCAAGGAGAACAAAGGCTTTAAAGACACATGAAGATGTTGGATGTCTTCAATTTTGTGCTTCTGAATTATTCAGAACAAGTATAATGGGTAGTCAGCTCATTTTGCCCCTGAGAGCCCACTATTCATGAGCTATTATGATGGGTGGTGCAGGGGTCACAGGGACGAAGGTGGAGGCAAGACACAGGTTCCATCCTCAGCCTTAGCACACTTAATGTCCAAGGAGAGGTGCAGGCAGACAAAACAGAGGCTGCAAGTCTACCAGAGTCTCATTTCACTAAAAACAGGGATTATGCCCAACAGCTTTATTATACCCTAGTGGCTAGGATAATACCTGGTGTACAGTAGGGTAAACAGATAAATAACTTTGTGAATGAGTGAGATACATGTGTTAGATTATGTAAGCGCCATAAATATGGGTTTGACAAACAGCGATGGTTTTTATTAGGATTTAGGGATTGAGGAAATCTGAAAGAGATGGAATGGGAGAAGACTAGAATTTCAAATACCAGAAATGAAAAGATGTTCAATTAAAATTATATACATTTGCAAGGTGGTCTAAATGATGCTCATTAGTAAAACAGTTCTCATTCTAATTATTATTATATCTAGCATTTCTATAACACTTTATAACTACAAATTGTATGCAATTGCTTCTTAGGGTGTTACTTATTACAAGGACTTTTGATTTATTTATAAATAACTTGATGGTTCATTATTTATTAGGATAGGAAGCTGAAGAAATAATATCTGGTCTCCAGCAGCTGTGTGTCAATTATTACTATTGGTCTCCTGGGGTTCTCTAATAAGAAGCCATAAAAATTCAATTTGCAATTAGGAAAAGAAATGTGTATATTTGGCAGCATTTATACTGCCATGATTGACAAAAGACATTGACTGACAGGAACCATACAATGCAGGAAGAATACCTTCATTATGGTATTAGCATATTGTTTTTGAAAATTACCAGTCTGAGGATGAGGCAAGAGGTATGAGAATGGTTTATTTAAACAACGATTAGGTGACTACAAAGGCTGCACATGAATATCTCAGTGATAAAACCCCAAAAGCAAAAAGAGCATAATTTTATAGATTCTTTGGAAAATCACTAAAAGAATGGGCCTGATCAAAAAAAGAATGACTTAAAATAATTTTTATAAATCTCATGAATTGGCGTGAACATACTTTATATACAAAGGTATGAAAATTGTGCTCTATATGTGTAATAAGAATTGTAATGCATAAAAAAATATTTGAGACTGATTTTAGGGGGAAAAGGGAGCATCTAACTGCAATATTTGCAGAATTTTCCATTTCCCTACAAACTCACTGTGAAGAATAAATGGGAGGTTTCATTAATTAAAAAAAAAAAAACTACCAAAAAAGCAAAAACAAAAAGCTGTTAATTTAGGGATGATCTCTCACCAAACTAGATATCAAACAAAAGTTAGGTGTTCATCAACCATCGCTGTTGAATACTCTTTATTATTATTATTATTATTATTATTATTATTATTATTATTATCATCATCATCATCATTATTATTATTATTTTAAATTATTCTTGGAGCAGTTATATTCTGAACCACACTCCTCTTTCTCAGAGGAGGAAGAATGTCTATATCTTCATCTTTACCCATTCTTTTGTGAGGAGGAAGCATCATTTCAACTTTCAAAGCATTAGGGTGACTGAGATAAGGCTGTGAGGAGAATGGGAATGGAGGTCAGGGCAAAACCACGGAACAGAGCCAGACCTTTCCTGACATGGGATCCTTGCTCCTGCAAATGGACTCACTCAAAGACAGACAGCTCAACGCTGATGATGGATGGGGAAGGAAGGATGCCGTTGTGATCAGTTGGGAAATCCATTATACCAAGCTCCCAGATATACAGAAGTAAGCCCCAAATACCAGTTAGGTAGACATCTGTATAACCTGTAGTATTCTTTGGCTTTGCTTTCCTATCAAGCATGCCCTTGAAATTTATACTGTCATAAAAATACCTAAGATTGGTTTTCATGAAAACCAATTAAGATAGTTCCAATTATTAAGATTAAATCATCTTCTCATATCATCATGCTTTGGTTTGAATTGTAACAAAACAGGCAGGAGCAGCTGAGAGGACATCACATGATTAAGCTGAGATAAAAAGGCAAAATAAAGGCTAAGAAGAAAACTACAAGCAGGGCATGTGTGTTGTCCTTATCACCCAAGACAAAAGCCTTGGAGACAAGTAGTCATGTGGAAGATTTTAAAAATTGTTTTAAATAATGAAACTATATCATGAGGAGCCACTACACTTGGAGATCCTGAAGGCCATTTCATGGATTATACATGCTCAATCCTGTTGGTGCTTGCCACTGGGACTGCCTATGAACTGTCTAGGTTAATAAAAAGAATGAAGCAAGCCATACGTGGTGTTGTGCACCTGTAATACCAGTGACTCAGGAGGCTAAGGTAGGAGAATCACAAGCTGGAGACCAGACTCAGCAATTTGGTGAGGCCTTAAGCACCTTAGAATGACCCTGTTTCAAAATAAAAATGGCTGGGGATGTGTCTCATTTGTTGAGCACCCTGGGGTTCAATCCCAGGTAACAACAACAATAACAACAAAAAGAATGAAGCAGCAAAGAGCCTCATGGGCAAACCCATGTGCCATGTACCTGGGTTTCCCCACAGGGCCTCTGTGAACTGATCCCAAGTCCCATGCAAGCTATTAATTCATTAGTTCATAATTGAGTCAATATAGAGCCATTCTGAATTTCTTAATATCCCCAGTTTCTACTTTTTTGTAATTACATATTTATTAAGATTGTTAAATTGATTTTTAAAAAAAATAAATGACAGTGGAAGGCATTACAATTCTTATTACACATATACAGCACAATTTTTCACATCTCTGGTTGTATATAAAGTATGTTGACATCAATTCGCGTCTTCATACATGTACTTTAGATAATGATGTCTATCACATTCCACAATCCTTGCTAATCCCCTGCCCGCTTCCTTCCCCTTCAACCCCTCTGCTCTATCTAGAGTTCGTCTATTCCTCCCATGCTCCCTCTCCCTACCCGACTAAGAATCAGCCTCCTTATATCAGAGAAAACATTCAGCATTTGTGTTTTGGGGACTGGCTAACTTCACTTAGCATTATCTTCTCCAATGCCATTCATTTACCTGTAAATGCCATGATTTTATTCTCTTTTATTGCTGAGTAAAATTCCATTGTGTATATATGCCACACGTTTTTTTTTTTATCCATTCATCCACTGAAAGGCATCTAGGTGGGCTCCACAGTTTAGTGAATTGTGCTGCCCAGTTTCTACTTTAATGATCTCAGTAGTTTTCACACAGCCCGAAGGAAGGGGCAATGGGCTCAATTCAAGGTGCTGTGGATCCAGGGGAAACAAAGGATGGAATATTGATCATTCCATCTCCTCTCCTACACTGACCTTTCCAAATCAGTCTGCAGATGTGTGTGGAGAAATGTCTTCCTAACCTTCCAGAATAGAAGACTCCAGACCGCATAGTGTGGTTGCAAACAGAATGAGAAAGACATCTGCTCTCCCCACCCATCCTATCTCAGGAGGCTGAATCCAAACCAACATGCAAGGTGCAAGCCACGAATTCCCAGGGCGTCTTCATGCACCGTGGAACTCAGACAGAGGCCAGGAGGCAAGCCTTTGAAAATTCAACCCAGCAAATGTTTTGATGCAGAACTTCACCTAAGTGTCACCTTGTCAAATTTTGAAGTTTAATACTAAACAACAGCTGTGGAACAGAAATCATGAAGGGACAAAAAAATAATAAAGGATACCAAATAAGCACTTTGGTGATATGCCAGTTGCTGGATCTCTTTCCTGACCAAAATTGAACCTTTTATTTTGATAAGTGTTATTTGTACATCATAAAAGATCAAAGGAATATCATTAATGCTTACAGAAAGAAAAATTAGCATACTTATGATTAGTATTTGGTTTAATTAATCAAGGCTGAGATTTTGCTCCCGAGCAAATAAGATTTTGTTTGAACTACCCATTAACTTATCTGAATTTATCATTCTTTATTTCAAAAATGCATGTGTTGATACCTGTAATCAAATAAATAATTTATTTTATGAAAATTATTAAACCTCCAAAGAGAAATATAAATCGGACATTGATTTCTCTTGGTCAGATATAGTTACAAAAAACTACACTAATTCAGCCTGTCTTTGAGATGATTTTATGAAGGAAAATAATTCAAATAGACAGTTTACCTCAATAACTTGGTCAATATAATCAAAATAGTTGATACAGTCAATGCAGAGTCTTTTTCTTTGAAAAGACTAATTTGATTAGTCATCAAATTAAAATTCTGGAATAATGAACATTCAAGTGAGTTTTATGAAGAGTCAAACTAGTGACTTAGTTATTTACTTAAAATAGTATACCCTGTGTCTCCTTAAGTAAAATGTTAAAAAAAAAAAAAGAAAGAAAAAGACATGTGTTTCTGAAGCTTGCCTGAATAGCCCCCAATGGGGGACACGAAGCCAGTCTTAACTGACCGAAGCAGAACAGGATACATGTAAAGCACCCAGACTTGCTCTTAGTATATTTCAGGATTTGAAAATTCTTTTGCTGACCTGAGAAGCCAATGGAAATAAAGTGCACCAATTCTCATCTAAGTAGAGGCCGCTTTAGCCCATTTGTCAGCCTCATAAGCTCAGCAGGCTGCAGTGACAGATGTTAGAGGCGGATCTCACACAGGCAGCGATATCCACATGCCAGGCCAGCGATGGCCATCAGTGAAGCTAATTTGCTGAAATAAACTTTTCTGCAGACACTCATGCATGCTAAATCTACTAGAACCCCATCCACCTATCCTTAACTCCCCCAAAGTCTAACTGCACCAACTGTGAAGCATGGATGTTTCCAGAGTAGGGGACATAGCTGGGAAACACTAAGACCATGCAGCCCTTCACATCACCAAAAAAAAAGAATATATACAAGCAGAACAGAAATGAAAGCCACAATGCACCAATGTCAATCAGTACAACCGGAAAGCAATGTCAATATTTAGGGAAAGCCTAAAGAAGTTCTACCTATTTAAGCTAATAAGTCCCAAGAAAATAATCTAAAATATAGATTTGTGTTCAAATTGTGCTCAAAGATGTTCATCAAGGTAATATGTCTCCGATTGCTGGGAATCCTCTGAATGTTCAATAAAAGTGGAGAAGGTGAATGAACTGTGGTAAAATGACACAGGATAACTCTCTGCAGCCACTTTGAAACAATGTTCACAAGGATCATTGGCCTAATATCAAAAGTGACTTAAACTTTTTTGATGAAGTGCACAGGATGCAAAATTCTATACACATTATAGTCCTGATTCTATATAAATACACAGTCTTATAAAAGACTGAAGGGAAATACACCAATGTTAATAGCAATTGGCAATTGCACATGGTAGTACATGTGATTTTAATTTTCTTTTTTTTTTTTTCCTGTGGTCATTGTTCAAAAGAATCAATTTTACTATAAGATTTGTGAAAAACAGAAATTTATCAAGAAGCCATATCTCAGAAACATGGGAGAAAGGACAGGGGGAACTGTCCCAGCCTGATGTCGCTCCCAGGTGCAGGGAGTGGGGTGCTCTCATCTGCAGGCAGCTCCAGAAGCCCCCAAGCCTGTAATCCACCTGGAGAAGCCCTCAGCCATTTGCACAACTCCCTTCCGCAGCTTTTTGAGTCAACACCTGGTTGATGTTCATGCCATGATGGTAGAAGCCACGGAGCTCAAGTTCTCTCACTGTCTACTTAAGATTTAAAGAGACATGTGAAATGGACTCTTAGTGATCTAACCTTCACATTGTACC
Source organism: Callospermophilus lateralis (assembly GCF_048772815.1). Lineage (NCBI taxonomy): Eukaryota > Metazoa > Chordata > Mammalia > Rodentia > Sciuridae > Callospermophilus > Callospermophilus lateralis. The sequence goes on along the minus strand of NC_135310.1, from coordinate 108,843,950 downwards.
CCAAAAATGTATAGTTTTGATTCATCTATTGAAACTGACATTGATAAAAAGCATATATAAAATAAAATGCTGGACTGTCCTACTTTGTCTCTGTCTCGGCTGTCAGTTTTCATTGGAACTACTTATTTTTGAATCCAGGGCCTGTTGCTCATGCCAGCCTACAGCAACATAGTCTAAGAAATACAGGTGGTAATCCTCCTGGATAACCTCTTCCAGTCCTTGGTTTTGTCATGAGTACAGGCTGCAGGCCCTCCATGGGGTTTCCCAGTGGAGAGGGAGTTTTTCTACTGCCCCTGTACCCTGGGAGGACTTGCTGCTCTGCATCCCAGGAGCTGGGTGTAGGAGGTGCAGGAACACACGGGGGGCTCTGCTGGGAGTGGGGATCCTCACAAGCAGGTTGCTGAGAGGAATGGCAGGCAGCTGGCGATGCTAGGTGGGAAAGAAGCGGGAGGTGTGAAGGGCAGATTCACTGGCACTCCTCTCTGGGTGAGGTCCAACCTCTGGATGCACAGCATGCAGCCTGGCCTTTGGGTTATCTGGTGCTGGAATATCAGGTATGCAGCCATGGCCTTATTAAATTTTCTACTTTTCAGAGATACCCAGGTATTGTATGGATTATAACCCACATCAAACATGATGGTCATTACTGTGGGGTCTGGATGGGGTCTTGGTGGCTCACTGGAATGACTCAGTGAATATTCATTATTTAGCCACAGGTGCTATATGATTTGCTCCATTATGGGCCTTCGTGTGGGGTCCACAGTCAGTATTTGATTGATGAGGTATTGTACTTTGGCAAACACATGAAAAGCCAAGGGATGATCTCATTAAATGGGTGGCACCCTGTGACGATGAAGTACAGAGGATACCCAGGTCCCAGACATCCACTGCAGGATGACCATATTCTTTTGGGCAGAAGATTTCTGGAGCACAGTACCATGGAGTACCCCTGAACCTGTTCAGCTTTTGCCTGGCTATGAACCTGGTGTTCAGGCCGAAGTCACAGACCTTGATGTTTCCTCTGGCATACATTAGGATGTTCTCAAGCTTTAGTTATCTGTGCATGATGCTCTTTTGGTGGCAGTAGTGCATGGCATAAGTGATGTGCTTGAAAACTCTTTGGGCCTCCTCCTCCTCCATGGCACTGGCCCCAAAATGTAGTGCCATAGGTGTCCCCTACCTGCCTGCTCCATTGTGATGCTTCCAGTGGCTTCAGTAACTTGAAACAGCTTGACCACATTTGACCACTTTGCATATAATGACAAGCAAGTTCCATTCTGTCTTTGGCAGGACTTTCATGGCCACGTTTGTTCTGATGTGGAGATGGTGAGTCTGTTTTAAGTGAGCAAAGCTGCCCCACCCAATGTCCCTCAGTACCTTATAGTGGTCCATGAGGGTATCCCCATGGGAGGAACTGGCCAAGAGGCCCTGCCATACTGTTATAATCTCACTACTTTAATTAGTCTCACTAAACACCCTAAGCAGCAACACCAACTAAGGATGCTAGCAAAATAAAATAAAATAAAAATAAATTTTTTTTAAAAACCCAAATAAAAAAAAAAAACAATATACAAAGACCCAAACCAGAACAATCAAACCACCAAATGAGGTGTCTGTGAGTCTGAACAGACACCACCAAGAGCTCTATGTATGTAGGGATAAAGAAACAGCTGCCTTATATAACCAGTGTTTGAAATTCCCTCACAATGGGGCCTTACAAAGTCAAAGCAAGAAAGGGCCCAGTCAGGAATGGGCAGAGTTCACAGTGGTCATTCTCACTTTCTGGCCTCCAGGACTTTTTCCACTTTAATAATAAGGAAGGACTTAAAAAATAATAGTGAGCCAAATAAACCTTCTATTTAAGTTGCTTTTCTCAGGTATTTTGTCACAGCGATAGAAAGCTAACACAGAAAATTGGTACCAAGAAGTATGGTTATTGACTATATCTGACCATGAGCTTGAAAGCCTTTTGAACTAATTTTCAGGGAAAATTTGGAAAATTTTGGAGAAGACGACTGGTAAAAAGCTTAGAATACTGTAAATGGAGCTTAGTACAGGATGCTGATGGTAGAACAGTAGACCAGCGTGCTTACAGGAATGTGAGAGTAAAGACTGCGCTGATGAGGTTTCAGATGGAAATGAAGGATCTATTCAAAACCAGACAAGATGTCATTCATGTTACATTCTGGCAAAGAACGTTTTATATTTTGTCCATACCCTGAGACTTCACATGAGGCTCATTTTAAAGGTGACTAAAATTAATCTGGTGGTACCTCCAGATGGAAAAGAAGATGGAAAAGTGGAATGTAGACTCTGAGAGTCAAGAATTCCCCAGAAATCACCTATTTCAAGACAGCACAGTGATCAGGCTCTGATGTGAGTATTGCTGGCTGCTTTTAGCCAGGATTACAGTGAGAACTGGGAGTAAAAAGCAGAGCCAAAAGATTTGAAAATCTTTCAATTTTGCCAGAAAATGAGAAGGTTTAAAGATGAGGCCAAAGAGGGTATAGTTACTTAAGAGATTCGTGCCATTAAAAAAAAAAAAAAAAAAAAAGTAAGTACTTTGCACTAAGAAATTGACCAGACCCCATCCATGGCAGGCTCATGGGTGTGAAAGTGTAAAATCATTTCAGACTGTTTTGAGAAGAGAGCTCTGGGGTATCCTGCTGGCACAATTCCTTCCCATCGTTCTGCCGTGCAGGCACTCAAAGTTCACTGCAGCCAGCTTTTCAACGGGCCCAGCTGTTGCTCTCCCTGGTGCCAGATCTTGGCATCTTCCACGTGGTGCTGGTCTTACAGGCATGCAGGATGTAAGAGCTGCAGGTTCATAGAGTCTTCCGCGGGGATTTCAAAGGAAACCTTTGGAGGGCAGGTAGTGCATCAGGGTCAGAATCCCTGTTGGCAGCCCCCAAGAGGGCAATGCAAAAGGCTATAAGAGTGAAGTAGAAGTTGCAATGGAGATCCCAGGAGGGTAGAGATGCCAGGAATGTAGACAATCTGATATAACAGGGGTGGAGCTTCCCAAGACCTTTGGAGTTCATATTATGCCACGGTGTAAACCAGATGCCGACATGGAGCTTTAGGATTTAATATTTGCTCTGCTATGTTCAGGTCTTGCTTTGCACAAGTTGTTCCCTACTATTTTCCCATTCCTTTCTTTTGTAATGGGAATGTTTACTTTGTGTCATTTTATTTCAGGTCTATGTAATTTTTATTATTATTATGGTCGTTTGGTTTTGTTTTTCTTATTTTTAGAGGGGCTCACAGCTAAGAGTTTGCCTTGAGTCTCAGAAGACATTGAACTTAGACATTAACGTGATATTGGAATTAGACCACAGGAACTCTTGGAAAGGGACTAAGTGCATCTTTCATTGTCAGACAGACATCAGCCTTTGGAGGGAGGGGGAAGAATGTGAAGATTTAGGTCTTAAGTGTCCCCCAAAAGTTCATGTGTGAAAGGTTGGATCTCCACTTCAGCAGTGTTCAGGTGGGCCTTTAGATCATAAGGACTCTGACTTTATAAGCAGATTATGAGCATTCATATGGATTTAAAACTGAATAGGCTATTAGAAATTTTAGGAGGTGGGGCATAGTTGAAGGACATAGGTCATTGGGAGCATACCCCCAAGGGTGTATTTTGTCATTTTGTCCTTGGCTCCCTTCCCTATTCCCTTTTCTCTCTGCTTTCCAGACACCATGAGGTAAGCAGCTTTGCTCCACAACATCCTCCCCTTCATGATGTTCTGCATTATCAGAGGCCCCCAGCACTAGGGACAAGTGACCATAGATTGAAACCTCTGAATCTATGAGACAAAATAAGTATTTTCTCCTTTGAAATCGTTTTTCTCAGGTATTTTGTCACAGTGATGGAAATCTGACTAACGTATTTCCCAAAGGTAACATCTCAGCCCTAAGTTGGGTACCATAGGAGAGGGCTGCAGGAGAAGACCCAGCCCCTCACTCTGATTCAGAGCCCTTCTAGTCTTTCCTGAAAGCTGAGAGTCCAACTCTGCTTACCTGGCATGGCAGACACTGCCAGCTTCATCCTCCAAGTTCAGCAGTTTTCATACCTCCTTGCAAACAAGATGAAGTATATGTTCTCAGTTGGGTTTGGGGGCAAAACAAGCAGAGCTGTAAAGGCCATCTTGCTATAGTGTTGAGTAAAGGAGATGTTTGCAGAAAAATGAATCTATTCCCTCCAATTGCTTCTGCTTACCTGTCTGGGTTCTAAGACAACATTAGAAACTGGGTTCTACTTGTCTACAGAGCAGCCCCCTCACACCATACACTAGCAGACCTTGTGCCCTAAACCCTGCTCTCAACCCAGAGCGACTTACTGGTTCCTTTGGAAAATGCCAGTCAGAAAAACCAGACAGGGAGGATGCTGAGCAGAGATGCCCTTTCAATATTATTCTAAGCATCACAGCAAAACTTCCATACACACATCAGCTCAACTTAGGAAGTGGGCACGCCAACCCTGGACACAGTGGCCTATTTAGAGAAGTTTTGTTTCCTGGAGAGGTCATATGTTCGGGCTGCCTGTAAGAATCACACAGGAATCTGTTAAAATTAATTTCCTCTTTTTATAACTTTTTCTGTTTTATAAAAACTTAATGGAAGCACATATGTCCAAGCAAAAGCAATTTTTAAAATATATCAGGGCCCAAGGGTCCCTAGTTTTCCTGATGAGTGGAGAGATCTCAGTAGACACTGGGAAATATGTTTACTCTCTTCGAGCAGACTTCATGTCCTGTAACCCACCTTGACGTATATCTGGTGATAACTTCCTCTTCTTGCTCTCTACATCATGCCTCTCCCTCCCTTAAATTTGGATTTGACATTCAGCCTTCTCTGTTTATACTGAAACACCCTCTGGCACTCAACTCTTCTTTGCAAACCAGATTCTCCTTCCGCCTTCACTAGATAGACCCAGTTCCATGGCCTGATCAGCCTTGACCTAATCAGTCCACTCTTGGTGTTGACAACAAACAAGTTACCCTTGAAAGAAACCAGTTCTCTGTAAAAAAGAACAGAACAAAGGTATGTAGTCTTCTTAATATATTATATAATACCTTTTCCAAATAGAAGAACTCCCTCCCCTCACAGACATGGTGCTGTATCAGACTCAACCATAACTAGTCTTGTGGGAGGTCGCTACTATAACAGTTACCTTATCATCTGTGCAGAGCATTCTAGTTTTCAGTGCAAAAACATTTGGCAGGTCACCCTCACACCTCTGTAAGATGGGGAAATCAAGAATTATTTTCCAAATTCGTAGATAACTGCAACTCAGAGACTTGGCACTGAGTGGCTTATTTCTCCTGACTTCAGAGTGTACTCACCTGTGAATAGTGATGATAATAACTATCCCCAGGAGTTGTTATATGGATTAACTGAGATAATATATGCAGCTTGCTGAGCAAAGTGTCTGGAACAGGGAACACATTCAACAAATGCCAGCTCCTATGACTGTTAGGTCAATGGGAAGCTCAAGGTCACATAGCTGGAAAGTGACAGCACCAGGATTGGAATCCTGGCCTTTTCATGCCAAGTCCCTGCTTTTTATACCTCCTCCCCAACACTGGAAGAGATGTATTCAGGCATGGCTGATGGCCTTAAAGAACTTATAATATTTTGTGGCAGGCAAATGTCAATCACATGAAAGAATAAAGTGGTTATTCCCACAAAAGCAACTATCATACAAATGAGTATCTAGCTCACAAATTATATAGTTCTTTTGTCCAAAAGTGGCCACTAAAATGTCTTCATACAGATATTCCAAAACTCGGGATTTCTGTTTCAGCCCTTGTTTCACAGTGAGTTGAGCATGAAGAGATGAAATATGAAAGTACAGTCTTCTCACACTCCACTATAGAAAATATTTCTGTGGGCATTCTGAATTACAGGACATTTGAGCTATTCTTGGAAACATTTCTTTAACTTCTAAAAAGCACCATTCATAATCATACAATTTATTATTATTTTAAAATACCAACTTCAGCTAAGGTTATGGCTCCTCCATTCCTCAACTACATTCATTAATTTAGTCTATAATATATTACACCTCGCAGTTAGTAATACAGCAAAGATACAAGGACGGTGTCTATTTTATAGTCAAGGGCAGAAAGCGCTTGAGGAAGATGGGAATTCAAACAAGCACAGATGCAGAATTAATAGGAAGTCATTCTGTCCCCTTGATATTCTTCACCATAATCCTAGAACCCAGGATCATCAACCCTAGACAATACTATCTCTTTATAGCAACTTGACCACCTCATAAACTGGCAAAAGAAGAGTTCAAAATTCTGTGAAGTAGAATGTTGAAGCTTCTTTATATCTAAGCAGGAAACTGATTAATGCACATGTGAGCAATTCATACTACGGAATGTTTTAATGTGTTGTGTGTTTTTATATTCCCATAATATAATTCTTTCTAAGGCAAACAGATAGACAGATGATTTCCAACTTAGGGTTAGCCCTTATCAAAACTATGGAGTATGAAAGTTTGTCTTCCAAAACACTTGACATTTTCTTTCTCCAAGTCCATTACTCTGGAGGCAAGGGGTGAGGTCCCCATTTCCTGAGCACCTTCAGTGAAGTCAACTGATGTGTGGTGCCTAGTTTACGTCATTATCTGTTTCAATACTCACAATATTATAACAAGTATGTTAGGAAATGCTCACAGAGCTTAAGTAACGACTTCCTCTACTTTAGGGCCTATGAAAGATTCTTCCCTGAACTGGGCTCCCTCAACATTAGATAGTCCCTTTAGCTCTGCTCTATGGCTTCATTCACACCAGGCCCTTAAGGACAAGGCAACATCTGAGTTAATCTTCGGCAAAGGTGTTCGTATTCTAAACGTGACAGGCAGGCACAATCTTAACGAAAAAACAAAGGCTCTAGTAGTAGAATTTGAGACAGGATGGCAGGATTTCAGAATACTGAGGCTGCTTGAAGAGCACCTAGCCAACCTCTTCTATTGTGATGCAGATTTAAAATAACTGAAGCCTGAGAGGAAGCTATACAACAAATCAGGTGCAGAAACCAGTTGAAAGCCAGGACTTCTGACTCAGTCCAGTTCTCTTTTATGGCTATAGCCACAAATATTCAAACACAGGGAGATAAATAGGATAAATAGGCATTATTTCAAAGTTATTATCAATTCACAATGGTAACTGAGAATGCTGAGAACCTTGACTTTAACACTAGATATAAATCTTACTAAGTGTATGCCTAGACAAGATATCCTCTCTTGGCTTTGCTTTCCTTATCAATTATGTCAGAGAAACAATAGCGCCTGCCACACAGGGTAAGCAGCAGGACTGAATGTGATAATCTAAGTGCAGTTCTAACTTCTTTGTGCTCAGCATATAATATGCACTGAATGAACATTAGACATTGCTCTCATTATCATTATTATTGCCACTGGTAGTAGTTCAAATAACTGAGTTATGCTTTCACTCTTGGAGACAGAGGTAGAAACAAGTTCCTGCCATCAAGTTCATCTCCTTCTTTGCCAAAGACAGCCCTAGACAGTCTCAGGTAAGTAAGATCAGCAGAAGGTTAGCACCAGGAATGAAGAAGTTACATTTGAAAATTAAAGTGCCTACTGAGCATTTTCATTTGGATGTTCAAAATTTTTAAATTACTATTTTCTTTGAACCTGCTGTTTCTCATTGACTTCTTACCTCAGTCAAAGGCCTGAATATCCACCTAACATATAACTTTCTCCTTCTATACCAATTGCCATTCAAGTGCCACCTGTTCTCCCTCTCACATAGCTCTCTGTAGATCTCCCATTACTTTCCCCTATTCCAACTGGTTCAGGCACACTTAATATGTGTGTGTATGTGTGTGTGTGTGTGTGTGTGTGTGTGTGTGTGTGTGTTTGTGAGTGTGTGTGTGTTTGCTGGACCAATGCTCTCAATTCTGAGCTCATTCATTTTTGCAATCCCTACCTCCTCACCATCTCCAAATTTATATTTTGCAAAATGTACATTAAAATAAATCATATTAAAGATTGTATATTTCTCCTCTTCCACAAAGTATATTCACAACCCAGGTTCTCTAACATCAAACTCTCCTGCCAACCCCTCACCTCAGAACACCTATCTTTCTTTGAAATGGAACTTTCCACCACTTTCAACGTAAAAGGCCTAGTGCCTACTCTAGAGCACTCTAACCACCCTTTCAGATCCAGTCCAAATGAGGATTCTCCTGCCAACTCCTCCAGACTCCCTGTACCCTTCCTTCCTTCAGCTGCTGCTGAACTTGTTCTTATCTGCATTAAACATTCACCATGCTGAATCACTATCATTTATTTTCTTATCCTTTCCTGCTAGACTGATTTCTGGGAAGTATGTGCTTCATTGTTTTAGTCCCTGGCACAGGACCTACGTAGGACACAGTAGGTGCTTGAATCAATCAAGTGAATGGCTTAGAAAGTAAAAGGAATAGGAAAATGGGGCCTCAGTACTGTCAAATTTGATCTCAACAAAGTGAACGCTAGTTTCTGCACTATATATGACTATCTGCAAATAATTATGCAAGTAGTTCTTTTAAAGGGTGTGCAATGAGAAAGCAAATGAGAAAGCTCTCAAGTTGGCATTTATGTCTGTAAATTATTCTTCTCTGGAGAGAGCCCCGTGCTCCCAGATTTAGGTAAGTTCTTCAGGACCTGCATACACGAGGCATTTTCAAAGCTCTTAAGATCTGTAAGTTTAGTTGAGAACACTTCCCACTCACAAAATCCTGAGAACTGAACTCAGATAGTAAGGACTCAATAAATGCCAATTTGTTTTGCAGTGGATTGGAAAACCAAGTGCAACACACCTTTTAGACTAATTGAACTCAATGACTGATCATGATCATACTTAATATAATAGCTTTAAAACTAAAGAAAATCAATCAGGATACTGAAAGGCAGCCAAGTGTTCCCCTGCCTTTTCTTCTATTGATACTGACCTGCTTCTTGATCCTTTCCAATTTCTGGGCATGGCCATCTTCACTGTAGGCCCAGAATGGAGGGCTCATTAGCAAGTGTTACCCTGTGCCTGTGATAGACTTGTACTGTGTTTTGAAGTTGGTGGAATTAAGGATGATGAAGGTGTGAGAGTTGAGTTGCATTGAAAAGAAAAATGTCCTACTTCTCCTAAAGCCTCCAGTCTGTATGATAGGTGGTATGCTGACTAAAGAGAAGGGAGAGCTGGAATGCTGTAGAATCTTTTCATCTTCATTCATGGAAAATTGTGGAAGTTTATAAGAAACCTTTTGTTTTTACTAAAACAATATATATATATATATATATATATATATATATATATATATATATATATATATATTTTAAATAGCTTTGGCATTGGACTCATTAGATGTCCACTGATCATCTCTACCCCAATGGAAGAAACAAGGAAGTGTCAAAAGCATGCACTCTGCTATAATCCATTTGGGGATAAGAAAAAGACAGCAGTGCCTTGGAGAATAAATCATTAACTAAAAGTCAAACCGAGGCACCCTGGAAACCAGCGAGATCCAGAGGCAGCTGAGGGATCAGGCGGCTGGGATTTGCCAGTTCCCTCTGATGACTTCTGGAGCGAAGCATCCCACAGGCAGGACGAACCCAGCACCCAACGCTCCAGTCCATTTCACTTTTCAAACTTGAAGTTATTTTTAGATGACCCAAGCCCGCTAATCCCAAGCAGGACAAAATTCCAGCCTGCTGTGCCTTAAAGCACCTTCCTTGTCCCCAGAACATTTCGTTAAGCCCTGGTAAGAAAGTGGTCTCTTTTCTCCTTTGATCTTTGGGTGGTCAGACTTCCCTCACCCCCTTTTCCAAGCCTCAATCTGGGGGATCACAGTAGTCATTCTCGGTCGGTCCTCCACATATGCACCTGCTGCTGCTCCTTGAGAGAGCGAACCCTTGGGCCACTAGAAATGGGGAAGGGGCTCCTTGACAGGCGCCTCCTAGAGGGGGTCCTGGAAGACCTTACACCATTGCCGCTTCAAGGACTGACGAATAGGTGAATAGAGAGCCTCTGGCCCCCGCTGCCCCTTCCCAGTCCCCAAATTCGGCCGCGCTTGTCTGCCCCCTGCCGCGATCACCCTGTACCACCGCGGTCAACCCAGGCGGGACGGGGTACAGTGGAGAGCGGCCGGCGCGGTTACAAAACCAACCTGCAGGGCGTCCGCGATGCGCGGCCGAGGCAGAGGCAGAGGCAGCGGCAGCGGCGGCGGCGGCAGCGGCTCCGGCAGTCCGCGGGGGCCGGCGACTGTGGGCGCGGAGCTGCCTGCTCACCTGCGGACCGGTGCAGGAGCGTGTGGAGGCGCGCGCAGTGCGGGCCTGGGCGTGGGGCTGTGCGCCGGGCGCCCCGCCTCCCGGACTCTGGGTCCCTGGGTCGGTGGGTCTGTGCCTCCTGCCCGCTCCTCCCCGCAACCTCCGCCGCCGTCACCCGGGACAAAGCGGCTCCGGGGAGGGGCCGAGCGGGCGGCTCTCGCTGGAGCTAGTGGAGATGGGCGCGCCCCTAGCTCCGACTCATCGGGCCAACCTCCAATCAGACCCCGGGAAACCAAAAGCCCCTGTCTGGCCTCTTCTTCCCTCCTCTCTCCGACCCGGCGCCCTTCCAGGTCCCCCACCCACTCCACCTCCCGGGCTCTCACCCTGCCTCAGCCCCACAGCCCCTCCTTTCTTCTCTGGGTGCAGAGAAGGCGGTGTGGACCCTCTGGGAGCCTAGCGTAGGAGCCTGTCTACAGGAGCGCTGCCTCAATGAGAAAGGACTCCTGGGGTCGCACCCCGGATGGGGGCATTCGGGGTGCTGAAGGGTCGGTTCTAAAGCTAGGGGTGAGTGGGCGGCCACAACCAACATGAAGCTGGTAGAAAAGCAAAGTGTGGGTGGGGGACGCTGGCAGAGAGACTCTTAATAAGATGACTGAGCCCCGGACTCTGGCTGAGGAAATGTCAGGAAGCCCCCTCTCGGGTGCTTCAGGGCTTCTGCGCTCGGTGAGCGCTGGCGCCCTCTTGCTGGAGCCCTGCACCCGGCCGAGCCCACGCCGCTGAAGGTGCCCTGCGCGGGCTGCACAGCTGTGCCAGTATTCTCAGCCAACAGACCCCGGACACAAGGTCTCTAGCTTCAAGAATTCCCATTGCGTGTGAGCCCGTGACACTAGGAGCAGGAGGCTGGTGTCTTAAGTCAAACGGACTGAGAGACAAGCAATCTAGCGTGGATCTGTAGCTAAACAAAGTTAACCCCGTGGAAGCACAGTCCTGACTTGCCGGTAGCACAGTCAGGACTGAGTCTGTTGGCAAGAGAAAGCAAAAGATAGGGAAAGTGGGGAAATTGAAGGAAGGGGTGGTGCAGACTAACCTGAAGTGGGGAAACAATTGAATAACAAATTCAAATCAATTCTGTGTTCTGTCATCTTTCTAATTGCTACCTAAATAGGCCTTTTTCTTCTTGCTTCTTTTGCTTTATCGCTTCTTAATAACAATATTAAAATTGTATTGAAGCAATCCATAGTCTACAATTATTCTTTTCTTACTCAGACAGTATGCCTTGGTCCCTTTTTTTCTAATTAATCTGCCTTAATATAAATAAATACAGAGTTTAAATGAAATTTTTAGAATTGAAAATGGCAGATTTATCTTCCACCCTTTTGATTGCAGAAATCCGGAAGAATCTGTTTATTTATATGAATTATCATTTGGGACAGAAATTTTTTAAAAGGTACTCATATTTGAGCAAAATCTTGTTTCCCTAGACTTTTCTCTCATTGACTCTAGTTCTCTTTTTTGAAGTGGCTCAATATGTATTAGCTGTTACAAAATGATCATGGTCATTTTCCTACCATCCAGAAAGAGGTATTTTTACTTTTCTAGATGCTTTCTGTGAGTTTTCACTGCCACCTAGGCCTTCTATTACTAAGGGAAATTCTGTGTCATCTTGTGTGGAGAATGGATGATAATAAATGAGACAGAGAAGGAAGTGGGGTTCAAACCAGCTCATCTGGTTTATCTTGGAAAGAGTGAGATATTGCCAACAAAGTAAATGATAATGGCAAGAAGAAGAGAAGGAAAGAGTTCACAGAGTCTGTGTTTGGAGTTGGGTTTGGAGATCAGGATGAGGCTATTGGGTGACAAATGTTAAAGTGGTAATAAAGGAGTACAAGTTTTGTTTGTTAACATTTATCAAGCACTTACTATATGTTAAGCTCCCTGCAAAGCACTTCATTTATGTTAATTCATTTAACCCTCACAACAACCCTATTAGGTAGGTACTATAATTACCCTATAGAAAAGAAAACACAAAGATTAAATAAATGACTTGCCCAAGCTAACCATGGAAGAGCTAAAGTCAAACCCAGACACTCTGGCTTTGGACTCCCCAATAGACTAGGCTGCATCTCAGTGTTTGCACACTACATTATACATGTAAACCTCTTTTGACATTTGAAGGGATTACAACAAGATTAAAAATACCTCCCTTGCTGGATGCTGGTAGCTCATCACTGTAATCCCAGTGTCTCAGGAGGCTGAAGCAGGAGGATCACAAGTTCAAAGCCAACCTAGGAACTTAGAAAGGCCCTAAATAACTTAGTCAGACCCTGTCTCAAAATAACAACAAATGTAAAAAGGGCTGTGGATGTGGCTCAGTGGTTAAGAATCCCTAGGTTCAGTCCTCTATACAAAAACAAAACAAAACAAAAAAAAACCTTTCTTTATATTGAGACTAGATTATTGTCCTTTTGCCACTGCTGTTTATAAAACTTTGTTGAGAACTGCTCTCAAGACGAATTTAGATGGTCACATTTCTCTATAGGTAGTTAAGTAATTTTTAATGAACCCGGGTCACTATACCAACAGTGTTTGATAACTTTATGAATAAATGTGTTGTCATATCATTGGTTTCAACATTACATTTTTTTAAATTAAGATAATGTTCACATGATGTAAAATTCAACATTAAAATCGATGGCATGTGCGGGCCTGGCACAGGGAGAGCACCAGACTTCACCAAGTGCAGGAGCCCCTAGAGCACCCGAGAGGGGCCAGAACAACTAGACAAAAGAGACTTGTCAAATACCACAAAGTAACCTAGTGGAATTTTGTTGGGATTACATTGAATCTATATTTCAAGTTGGGAAGAATTTAAAATTGACAATATTTAGTCTTTCTATCCATGAACAGCACACCCCTCCATTTATTTAGTTCTTTGATTTCTTTCATAGTTTCATAGTTTTTTTCCATATGTATATTATACAGATTTTGTTAGGTTTATGCCCATTTTTAACCTTTGTCCAGGTTTTAATTGGGATATTTGTCTTTTTTTATGTGGAATTTTATTAATTTAAAAAAAATATTCTGGAAATTAATTTCTTTTCAGATATTTTCTCACATTCTCTGAGTTATCTTTTTCTTGATAGTGTCCTCACTAATAATACAAAAGTTTTTATTTATTTTTTTATTGATTTTTTAATAAAATAAATAACAGCGGAGTGAAATCCAACTTGTTTTGTTTTTCTTGCTGATCCTTTTAGTATCAATAGCATTTTTTTTGGGGGGGGGGCTGTGGGTTGAAGTTTTCTTCATATAGATTTTGAACCTGTTTTATTAGATGTATGTCTCAATGTTTAACATTTCTGGATTTCATGCATGTCTTAATCAGCCTGTTCATCTCTTTGGAGGCTATGGACACCTCCCCATAACTGAGTGTCCTCTACTGTCTGGCACAAGACATTCCTGTCTTGTCTTTCCTTGGTCAGTCCAAGCCTTGGAGTCAGTCATTTCTTCAAGAAGCTCTTTGGTGGCTGCGGGGTTTTTTTTTTTTTTTGTGTGTGTGTGTGTGTGTAGATTCATGAAAGGGGCATGGTAACTAGAACCCTAAAAGCTAAGCGCTAGGTGTGGCTTATTGTTGTGTAGTTGCTTTTAATCTCAAAAAAAGAGCTGGGAAAACACATACACAAACACACACACACACACACGTTTGTAAATACACACATGCAATTACATACATATATACACAAATTCACATCTTTATTTCTACATCTATCTCTATATAGTGAAACTATTGAGTTTACAGCTATCCTGCAATTATAGTCCAATACCAGGCAAGTCCAATACCAAGCAAGCACTCTACCACTGAGTCATATCCACAGCCTCAATCTTCTTCATATATTTTTCTGTTAAACATATACCTCTCCCAAGCTAGGTGTAGTGGCACATGCCTGTAATTCCAGCAGCTTGGGAGGCTGAAGCAGGAGGACTGCGAGTTCAAAGTCAACCTCAGCAACAGCAAGGTGCAAAGCAAATCAGTGAGACCCTGTCTCTCAATAAAATACAAAATAGTGTTGAGGATGTAGCCTAAATTCAATCCCCAGTACCCTCCCCCCTAAATACCTCTCCCCAAATTCACTTCCCATTCTTAATCTGTAGAGTTCTTATGTAACAATTTTTATTAGAATGATCCTATGTTTCAAGTTGAGATCATTCAGATCTTAAATTTTGCATTCAGTGTGTTTAGTATTTGTTATAGCATGCAAATTTGTGTCATTGGCAAATTTTCTAAGTATGCTATCCAAATTGTTGATAATGTTGAGTGAGAAGAAAGCCTAGGACTTCCATCAATGTCAGTGATTGTCAAAGAGCAGGTTAATGTCTTGCTCACATGGGTGGATCAGAATCTCTGAGGACTTTCCCATAATACATATTTGCTCCTGTGGCTCTAGAATGTTCCCAGGATATCCATGCTTCTACTCCTTTACCCTTTTACTTTGAGTTTATCTCAATGCTTTTGGAATTGACATTACTGATGAAAGCACATCATCTCTTGGTTCCATGAGAAGTAGATTGGAAGTTACCACTCTATTAAATCAGAACTCTATATAAATAATTCAAAGCAATAAAAACAGCTTGAAATATTTTTGCTTTTGTGTATCAAACATTCATTTATTCATTATTCATTCAATAAATATCTGTGAGTATTCACCATGTGCTAGATAGTGTTGTAAGTACTAGGGATACAATGAAGTGTAAGAGAAATTTCTTGCAGGTGCAATGTATTCCCAGCAACTCAGAAGGCTGAGGCAGAAGGATTGAAAGTTCAAAGCCAACCTCCAGCAACTTAGAGAGGCTCTAAAAATCTTAGTGAGACTTTATCTCAAAATAAAAAATAAAAGGGGCTGGAGAGGTGGATGAGTGGTTAAGTACCCCTGGATTCAATCCCTGGTATCAAATAAATAAATAGAGAAATCCCCTGCTCTTATGGTTTTTATAATTTTGGGGGAATATTTTCATTGTAGATTTTCCTTTCCATGAGCATGATGGGTGAGTTTGACCCTCTTCAGTGCTCCTGTAGCAATATTTTTTGTACCCCTACATAATGCTTGCTACATTATATTATTTACAAACTACTTGGGAGATGGATCTAGTAACTTACCTTACTACCTATATGGAATAGATTTTCAGTAAATGTTTAATTGTGGATAAAGAATCTAGGTTTATAGAATGTGGCTCTCCCAAGGTCAAAGTACAAATCTGTGGAAACATCCAAGTCTTTTCAGTTTTCAGCAAGAAACTGTTTTCTTTCTTGAATCAAACTAACTCACCTGGTACCATTTTTACTACTAGAAAAATACCTTGTAGCCTTACTAAATTTCGGGAGAGTCCTTTCAGATTTAGGTAAGTTTTAATGCCATATTAGAAATATGAGTTTTTCTTTATACTGTCTACTGTGCCTTAAGTGGCAAAAATAAAAATTAGCTGGATTTATAATTGAAATAAGTTGGAGCTGGTCAGATTTCTAACCTGAAAGTACAGGCTACTATGTATACTGATCTACGTCTTAACTATTTCATGTCAAATTGTGACTGGAAATGAAGGGGAAAAAAATAACTCTAAAACATTGAGTGGGACAGAGAGGTAGGGAGGGGCCACCAACATAGGGAACAGGGTAAATGATCCTATGAGAAAAATTTTGGTTTCTCCAACAATGGCTTAAAAATAAAAATAAAAACACACATTTTCTCTGGAAAAAAAAAAAAAAGATCAAAATGAGTATGTTCCTAAAAGCTTAAAGAATTCCCAGCGTCAATGTCCACCAGCTAACGACTATAGTCAATTGAGTTGGGGTTGTTGCTCCCTGTAGTGACAGAGAACAAACATCATAGAAATGTGGGACATCACAGTAAGAAGATACAAGACATGAGTTCTTGGATGATTTGGACTTGTCTTCAGTGATTTGGGGGAGAGTTCAAGCAGTGCTTTGCTCTAGATTCAATGCTGCAGAAAGCAAGGGCAATTCTTTGCTTGTTAATAAATCATATCTATAAGACAAAAGGATCGATTCAAGACCGAAGCTATTTTGGGCAAAACAAAAGCAAAAGCAAAAACAAACAAAAAACACAGTAGTTCTCTGCACTCCCAACCTCACCTCTTCCTTCTGTGTTGATGCGGCAGCAAGAACAGTTTCCTCCACGTAACTCTCTCTCTTCCTTTTATCGTGAACACATCTGTGTTACTGTTCAGGTGGCAGAGGAAAGCTGCGTGTCTCTGATTCCTCTTTTCCCATTTGTTGCAGTGTGCCATGCCCCAAACAGTGCAGTCTGTGTTCACTGCGGCCCCTCATTCCCCACGCCACGATGAAAACCACCACCACTGCTTGGGATCTAGCTTGGCTTTGGAGTGTCTAGCACATGTACTGCACAATTTAAGTGTCAGTAGGATGATACACACAGGAGCAGCCACAGGGCAGCTGAGTAGATTTGTGTTTCTTTTACAGAAATAGGACATGCAAGGAGCGACAGTTCAGGAATTTTCTGTCCAAACTCATGAATTGTTTGGTTTGCCCAAGAAGGGGAAAAATCAATGATTTTTGACAGTGTCTAGAGTGATTATATACACACACACACACCACACACACACACACACACACACACACACACACACATATGTATATAAATATATGTATATATACACACACAAACACATGTACATATACATACACATATATATATTTGAGATTCATAGAGTGGAAAAATTAGGTTAGATAGATGGATAGGATAGGATAGGATATAATAAAGCCTTCCAATGTTACCATATAGGTATAAGTCTGCAAATAAAAGCGAGATGCACTATTTGAGGAGAAAGCTTTGGGAATAGGGAGTACCCGTGCTCCGATGAGGTGGGTCCCACCACAGGGTTCTGGATGACGTGACATGACTGAGCAGCCCCTTATGCCTGTGAGTCATTAGTGCAGGTTGATTTCCTAAAAAGGGAGCACTAAGGGTTGATTTCCCCAAAAGTGAGCACTAATCTATTGGGGCTATCAAAATCTGCTATGCGTGAATCAGATTCCTCAGAGATTTGACAAGGTGGCAGACCACTCTGAAAAAATAAATGGAGCTAAGGTGCTAATCGCTGATAATAGGTTCTCTGGTTTCTCTCAGATAACTTCTACACTTGAATGGGCCCAGGCTCTCCAGAGTCTGTCAGCGGCCCTCCATCCTGTCTCTTCACTTCCCCCTGTTCCTGGAGCATCCCTCTGCTTTCAGGCTGCCATGCCTAAGCACTGGCAGTTGCCTGGTGAATTGTTAGAAATGCAAATTCTTGGTCCCATCTCAGATCTAGTGACTCAGAAACTTGGGGTAGGATCCAGAAACCTGTATTTTAATAATACTTCAAGGAGATTCTGATACATGCTAGAGAGATCACTGTTCTAAGCACTTTGCACAGTAAATTTTCACAAAAGTCCTCTGAGATAGGTACTCTGATTGCCCTCCTTTCATTGATGAGAAAAAAATAAGATTCAGAAAGTTTGAGCAATTTGGCAGAGGTCTTAAGCTGGTAAGTGGTAGAATTGGGCTTTGAATCCAGGCTACCAGGCTATCACTCAGTGGCTAACCTTGATAATAAATGCTATGTGAAGCCTTTTGTGATGCCAGCTCTCTAATCTCACCACGTGGTACTGGTATCTCCCATATCACTCCCTTATGGTATATCTGTTTAGTTTTGTCTTTTTGCCTTTAGGACCCAGTGTCTGTATTGCAAAGAACAAGTTTGGTATATGATGAAAGAATGAATAACTGAGTGAATCAGTCAGTAAATCAATAAAGGCCTTGATTCAGAAATAACTTGACTGGAATTAAACAATACAGATTACAGAATCCTATCCCTCATGTATATTTAATGAGAGTCTCCAGAAGTGGGTCTTGGAAAAAGCAAATACAGAATTAAAAACCTGGTTTAAGAAAAAGTTGTGCCCAACATACTATTTCTACACACTTGCAAACCCCGGTCTTAGCTGGTACTGACAATTTCAGATAGCTTGATAAGACCAAGTTAAGAGCATCCATGTGACAAGAAGGTCTCTTTTGATCCTTAGATCCTACCCCACAAGGGAACTGCTTAGGCAACTCTTCTTGGAAGAAAGTCTGAATGTGCTTCAGATTTCAGGCACTTCATATGATATTTTTAAAAAATAAAATCAATAAGGAATGCCTGCAGTGGGTTCTACTAAGTTGTACATGGGGAGAAGTATTTTTCCCCCGAGAAGAGGCAGACCTCAGCCTATAAGTGGGTCGTATTCCAAAAATGCATTTGTGAGTTGTTTGTAGCTCAGAAAACACTTTCCCACAGAGGTAATATTAGAAAAGAGGGTTCCATTCCTCTGCTAAAGCACAAAACCTGATTTAGAACACTCTAAAATAGCATTTCAGATGGATGACATGGAGGTCCGTGGAAATGTGACTGTAACCCATTCAACCTGAAGCTGGGGATTATGGAAACATGGAGACTTCTTGGCAAGACTGGCTGTGCCAGCCTCAGGGACATGCACACACACACACACACACACACACACACACACACACCACATAATTGGTGGCCACTGGTCACATGTTACAAAGTGAAAAACAGCACTAAAGGAAGACTTGGGTTCCAGTGGATCCTTTACTCGCTAAACTTGTATAGCTGGGAGCTGAGCCAGACCTTTAGCTTGAAGATGCATAGATAGGAAATAGATAATCTGGAGTGCTTGGACCCTAACCTCTGATACTCTGTTACCCAAATTTTGGAACATGACCCAATCTATAGTTTCCACTTCAGAGCAACTGCAACCACCTTCCCTTTGTACTCCTAGATAACAGTTTGGGGATGAATGGGAAATAAATGCATAAATAAAATTGTTGATAAAATTAAAAAAGAATCAGACATCTAGTTTTCCATGGCCATTAATTGATTAGCTGTGTGATATCAGGCTAATTTTTCTGGGCCTCAGTTTCTCCATTTGTAACTTTTGGGGAAGGGGAGTGGTTTCTATAATCTACAGCAGTCCTTTCTAGATCAGATATTCTAAAATTCAATACAAATAATTCCCTCTACTCCCTAGTGCAAAGAATTGCCAGTTGGCTAACTGCTTGCCAACTTTTTCCATACTTGGCAATGAAAGACTGACCTCATCTCAACTCAGGCCCCGGGAGGCACCAGGAAGAAACTAGGCTGAGAAGACACGGTTTCATTTAATTCTTATGAAATTAAATTTTATTTCATTTAATGCTTACTTGCCCATCAAACTAAAGTTGGACGACAGGTTATTCAATTTAAGCCCTGTACTCAGTGGGGTACAGCAAGTCGAGGATTGATATGGCAAAATAATAATAATAATTCATTAAAATTTTGACATGGGCGGTAAAAAGAGGAAACGAGTTATCTAAGAGAATTTGAAATCACTTCAGAAGGAATCTCTCAAAGGAGTCAATACACTTAATTTTAACATATCACAGTCCTGAATTTATTTCACAGCAAATATATTTGTTTTTTTTTTTTTTTGATAGTACCTCTCTTCTGAAGGTAATACTTTCTAGAAGAACCAAAGTGATAAGCATGGATACTAACAACTCATTTTAATTTTAGACTGGTGACAGCTGACAGAATTTAAGCCCAGGTGCTCCTTTTCAGCTCTGAGGCTAATGTGTCCCTGTGACATGCTGGGCTATGCCTACAGCTGGCATTGGGAACTTCAGGAAGGTCCAGTTAGCTTCCACTGCCATATATCTTGAATAGGATTCAGTTTTCTAGCCAGAAATACTCAGTTACTCCCCTTCAAAAGAATAATTCAGAAGCAAAACCTGAGCAAACAAAAGCAAAGATTATCCCAAATAATGCACAACAAAAGTCTCCCAAGCCCCAATATCTTTCTTTTCACCTGTATAAGAAATCTAGGGAATTGTTTGGAAGGGAGAGAACGAGGGAGTTTGTTCTAGACAACCTAATGGAAAAATTGTTAGCTCCATTTTGTTTAGTAACCACTTATACGTCCATTCATAGAAGGAAATAAAGTAAGGAGAGGATGTCCCAATGTCCCCTCGAAAGATAGACACCCCAATCACTCAAATAGCCCTGTACACGCAGGCCATTAAGAGCCTGAGATTTGAATCCTCTTCTGCTAACCTCCTCTGATCTCAAAAAAGATACACAGTTTCCTTACATATAAAATGGGAATTATAATAGCTATACCTTTCAGGCTTGTTATGGACTGCCAATGAGAATATGCCCTTAACCGATTTTAAAAAACACTTATCAAACAGTGGATTTCAATAACTTTTGATATTTTTATCTGGTTTGGCAACTCTTCGTGGTTCCACATACTAGAAGGCTGCCCACGTCTGGACAGATTGCAGGGATCATATACAGATCAAGGACAAAGTCAGAATGCTGGAAACAACTCATTTGTCTTCTCTGGGAATAGATCTTGACTGTCAGAGTAGAGTTCCTGGACAGCGCCACTTGGGAAGTTGTTAGGAACGCAGAGCTTTAGGACCCAAACCACCTGACCTCCCCAGTCACACTGCAATTTACAAGACCTCCCTGTGATTTGGGTGTACATAAGAGTTGAGAAGCTCTGCTCTCAGGCACACATAGGATAGCAACCCTCTCTAGCCTCTGAAAGTATATATTGGAGGCTTGGTAGCCCTCAGATTTCAGGAGAAAGGCAGATGTTGGGTTCTTCTTCTTCTTCTTCTTTTTTTTTTTTTTTAAATCAATTATATTTCTATTAGCAAGAATTGGAAAACATAAAAGTTGTCTGCAATAGCATCAAAAACAACATTGAAATCTACAAAATATTGATGAGCAATGCAACTAATGCACGTGACAACAAACAGCAAGGCACTCCAGTTCATGAACTTAAAAATTTGGCAGTGTCATTATTTCAAAACCTTTTCAAGTTAAATTTTGGATTTGATTCACATTCCAGTAAAAATCCCATCAGGGTTTATATGGAACTTGTCAAGGCCACTTTAACTTTCATATGCAAATACAGGGCCTCACTGAGCAAAAAGTATAAGACTGGAGGATTTAGACAACTGTAAAGACTGCAGTGATTAATGGTCCATGGCATTGATGCAAAGATAAACAGTAGAGCATTGGACAGAGCAGAGAACCCAGAACACCAAACATGTGCCCTAGTGTCCTGACCTAAATGGAATTGTCACCACAGTGCAGAGGAGATCACTGTGCTCACCAGTGCTGGAGCAAGTGGTGTCCACGTGGGGAATATTTGCCTAAGTCTTGCCTCAAATGAGAGAAGAAAGTGGAATTGTACTGTAGACTTAAAGGGGATCTGTATTGTAAAGCAATAAGTTTTCCAGAGGAGGACTCAGATATATGGTGATGTTTGAAATAAGAAATAAAGCATTGGCTCCAAATGTGTTTTAGTCAGGGTTTTTTTCTTCCTTCTTTTCTTTTTTTTTCTTTTCTTTTTTTTTCTGTAACCAAAAGACCTGACAAGAACAATGCAGAGGAAGAATAGTTTATTTTGCTCATAGTTTCAGAAGTTGAGTCCATAGATAGCTGACTCCACAACTCTGAGCCCAAAATGAAGCCGAACACAATGATAGAAGAGCATGGTGGAGGAAAGCAGCTCAGGACATGGCAATAAGAAGCAGAGAGAGAACTTTGTTCACCAGGGACAAAGGCATGCCCCCAGTGACCTACCTCTTCCAGCCACACCCTACCTGTCTACAGTTACCACTCAGTTAATCCCTATCCTGGGATTAATTTACTAATTAAGTTAAGGCTCTAAAAAGCAAATCACTTCACCTCTGAAAACTCTTGCATTGTTTCACACATGGGCTTTTGAGGGATACCCATGTCTAAATCATAACATATCACCCCTGTCTCCCCAAAACTCATGTCCATCTCACAATGCAAAATACATCTAGTCCACTTCTGAGAGTCCCCATAGTATTAACAGTTCTAGCATTGCCCAAAAATCCAAGTCCAAAATTTTATTTGAGATACAAGGCAAAATCACCAATGTTTTCCCTGTAAAGATCAAAAGGAAATTACATGTATCAAATGCATAATGGCACAGAATAAACATTTCCATTCCACAAGGAAGAAATAGGGGCATAGAAACATGTGGGCTTGTGTAGCTCCAACTCTGTGGCCTTGCTGGTTGCAGCTCACATGGCCTCTCTCTTGGCTTGTCTCTGCTTGATTCCTGCAGCTTTCCTTGGCAGACATTCCATGTTACTGGCATCTCTTAGTCTCAGGGGTCTCCACTGCAACTTTGGCTTCCTTCTCACATCTACATACATCACCATCTCAGGAGTAGCCCACAGAGATTCCAACCCTGCCACAATTGTGGTTGGTCTTCCAGGCCTTTTTTTGAAGACTTGGTGGAAGCCTCCATGACCCCCTAACTCTAGCATTCTGCATTTATGCAGACCTAGCACCATGTGGTCAATGCCAAGGTCTGCCACCATCTCAAGCAGTAGCCAAGTCTCCTGGGACCACGCCTCTGAGCCCCTGTATGACTGAGCATGATGAATTAAAAAAACTTCCAAGGCCCCTCTCTGCAAACAGCACCCCGTGGCCTCATCTTGAATTAATCTTTATCTTTATACACTTAAGCCTGGGAGAAGTGTGGTCTTGCAAATTCCTGAGAGCCTTCAAGCCATCTTTACTTTTATGTGTTCAAAGTACTTATCATTAGAGGCTATAATGTCTTTAACAGCCACAAATTCCTTAGCCTTTTTCACTCACACTTTTCTGGTCAAACTCCAAGTTTTTCAAATCTCTCTTCTCTGTTCTCTACTCCTGATTATCACAGTAAACTTGGCTAAAAGCCACCAACAATATACATGTTACCGCATACTACGTAAGCTGGGCTGCCTTGAAATTTTCTCCCCCAGATTAATTTGTACATCACCTTTAAATAAAGCCTCACAAAAATCTCAGGACATGGACACAATGTAGACAACTTCCTAGTCAGATTATAACACAAATTATCTCTAGTTCAATTTCCAATGGAGTCTTTCTTCTCTGAAACAAACCCAGTCTTTATTGTCCACAGTCCCATCAACATTCTGGTCTTCTGAGCTGCCACCAGAATCACCCACTAACCTCTACTTACAACAGCTTAAAACTTTTCCAGCTTGCATCTCTACATTTTTCAAAATTCCTCCCCTTCATACCAGCTCCTAAGTCTTCTGAACCACCTGGTCAGGTGAGTCACAGCAACAACTCTACTTCTCTGTACCAATTTCTATTTTAGTCAGCTTTATTGTCGCTGGGATCAAAAGACCTCTCAACAACAACATAGAGGTGGAGTAGTTTATTTTCGCTCATGATTTCAGAGGTTTAATTCATAGACATCTGACTCCATTGCTCTAGGCCCCAGATGAGACCGAAAATCATGGTGGAAGGGCATGATGAAGGAAAGCAGTCATGAAGTAGAACCTGTTGGGTCTCTTTGAGCCTTTCCCATTCTGTTCATTTGTTCAAACTGTCCTTTGTCTTACAATCCAACTGGAGAAGACCACTATTTGAGATTCAATTCCAGCATTATGGAGACTTCTCCTGTCTTCCTCATTCTATTACAAGCAGGGGTTTCCCACTTCCATCTTTGTTCTCTGTTGATCTTGAAGATCACGTCAATGCTGTTCAACTTCTTTGAAAAACATACTAATATGTTTTATAGACACACACCCACACACACAACTTATAAAGTGCTAAATGTTTCATGAAAAAATATATTTAATTAGTGTATGAGATGGATTCAGATATTTCCAACATCACTCTGGTTTATTGAATGTTGCTATCTACAATCTGTAGAATTCATTTAAAGACCACTAATGGGTCATGAATGACAACAGCAGACATACGTTTTTTCAGAGGAAGTGGAACACTAGATTGATGACTTAGTCTCATATCTATCTTCCCTCCTGGATATGGAGGACAAGGCCCAGTGTTTGAGCCACAGAGGGACTCAGTCTATTCACTCAGTGAATGATAAATGGATGGATGGATCTTGTTATGAGCTATTTTTTGAAACTCGTCATTCTCTACCCTTTAACTCCTTGACTCCACTCCCATAAGTAGTTAAAAATTATGAGGGTTGGTTTATGTAATAAGTTTGTAGTCCCTAATCTTAATTATAAACCCATGATAATGAATGTCTGCTCACAACAGGAGTTTTTGAAGGGAGAGTGGTTCTATGGATTATTGTGTTGAATAGTAAGATGAAGTAGAAAATTTGTGAGTAAAAGTATAACAGTTTAGTTTGAGGTATTTTTGTATTTCTTCTATGTTGTTCATGGCTCATATTTTATAAATCTCCCCATTGCAAATTACCTGGAGCCTCAATGGCTGTGACTGAGACACATTTAGAATGTCCCCTGTCATGGAGATGTTGAACTGCCATTCGAGCCTCTGCATGGTACTCTGCCAGTTCACCCTCATTCTTCTTTCAACACCTCTGCTTTTCCAGCATGAGGGCCCTTGGGCAGAGGTTTATGGTGGGGGAAAAATGATGAGTAACCACATTCATTTTTCATTTATATCCCAGGCTTGGACATGACATCCTAGCACATGAGATGAGAAAGGAGTTTGAGACTAGGTGTCAGGACTTGAGTTCAGTTTTAGCAAAAGACACACAGCCCAGGCATGCTGCTTTCCTTCCATTTATAACAGATGAATGGAAAAATACAAGCCCCCAAAAATAAGTCTAGAAGGAACTATTCCAGTCTTCTCTTACACCATAACACATTAGTAAAATAAGCCATTTAATAATCCCTTCTCATCTTTGCAGCTTATTCTAAAATATCACATTTACATTTAAAATATGAGAGACTGACTTTCTGGGTTTCAACCATGGCTTTACTAACTAGGTGGCATGAACAACCCATGTCTTAATTCCCTATGTAATGGAGATAATAATATTAGCTTCCTTGTAGAATTTTGTGAGGACAAAAAATGAAATAGTACATAAACCACTTAGAATTGAGTCTGGCATATGGTAAAAGTTCAGTGAAGTTCTGGCTATTTTTAATATTCTTCTTATTATTATACACAGAAACAGTGTGTACATACATGATTCCTTTCCTATCACATTTAAGCATTTAAGTAATGAAAACTCTTCAAAATAAAATGTTGTGCATACTAAGTTAGTACAGTGTAATATCCTAGATGGGATCCTGGAAAAGAGAAGAATGTTAGTGGGAAAATTGGTGGCAGCTAAAAAAAGTCTGCAGTTTAGTTAATTTAGAACCAATGTTAGGTTCTTTGACAAATGCACACAAGTTATGAAATACAAACACTGGGAAATTTGAATGAATAGTACGTAGGAACTCTATGTGCCATTTTGCAACTTTTCAGTAAATCTAAAATTATCCCAAAGTAAAATGTTATTTTTAAAAATACCACACATAGTTCTTAAGCATGGAGCAACTACAAAGTTGCACTAGATGCCATTAAAAAAAAAAAGAAACAAGGAAGGAAAATATGACTGTCTTCAGGGAGCTTCCAGTCTCAAAGTCAGATCAGTACACCCATTATACTTACAATGACCTGGACATAATCTAATAAATATCTTAATAGAAGTGGGAACTCATGTTAGCTTTAGATTAAGGACCAGCCAAGTATAAATACATATGCTTTTTCCTCCATGATTAAATCCATTGGTTAATTAACACAGCTTCATGATTCCTGTCTCCTCAAGCAGTTACTCTACCCCATTGGTGTTTCAATGGTGGAATTCTCTCCGTGTTGAAGTTGCTGATTCCTGGGTAATGTAGATATAAACTTCCTTCACTTATTATCTTTTTTACAGACTGAGAGGTGGAGGAGAAAGAGCCCAGACCTCAGAATCAAGCAAAGCTAAAATCAATTCTAGGTTCTTATCTCTTGGGCAAGGTAACTGAGCCTCATTTTTTCATTTTCAAATGGAAGAAATAATATGGAACTTGCTGACTGTTATGATCATTGAATGAGATGATGTCATGAGGATGCTTGGCCTGCAATAGGCAGGTTTTATTACCATTGTTATTAGAAATTTTCCACTAGCTACGTGCCCCGGAAACCAGGCAAGTGCTTATGAAGTCTTCAGGTATTCATCTCATGACTGTAAAACCTTACTTTGGAGAGACCAGGGCTACCTTTGGGTAGCAGACTTCAATGGGGGATGCTCACATAGATGAAGATTAATCGCATAGACTGTGGAGCCAGTCTGCCTGGACTTAAATCCTAGCTCCCTTACCCATCTGCTTGCTACCTATGTGACGCTGGATAATTGACTTGCATTCTCAATGCCTCTGTTTTTCTATCTGTGAAATGTGAATGACAACATATCATAGAGATATGTTACAAGTTGCTGACACATGTAAACTCTAAAACCGAGCTTGGCACACAGCCACAGAAAATAAATATTAGATATTGTTCAACAAACATTTTCTCTTTTTCCTAGATATTCAGCACCCTATTGTGTTCAGGGAAGGGGGGCTCTTTCCTCCAACCTCAGGGGATGAGTCACGATGGTATAACCCAATTAGAATAATCTCTTCCTCTCCTAGCCTAGGCACAGGTATGCAGCTAAAGTCTGACCAAGGGAGGGGCCTATGAGGAGTTTCCCCAGGGAAGCTTTTCTCCCCTCCTTAAGTCTCACACACACACACACACACACACACACACACACACACACACGAACAAAGAGCTTTTAACTCACTGTGTTGATGCTGTTGTAAGGGGATGGGTTCATGTGCCATCATATGACCATCAAAAGAACCAGGAGAACCACAGAGAGGTCAACTCAGAGCCCAGCCATGGACAAGCTACTGAACCATCTCTGACATCTTATTCTATGAGATAATAAATGTCCTTACTGGTTAAACCACTTTCAGTCAAGTTTTCTTTTACTAGCAGCCAAAATCAACCTACCTAATATTGGAAGACACAGAGGATAAGAGGTTTAATTCCCAGGATTACAAATGAGTAAACTTAAGGTTCAGAGAGATTAAACTAATTTTCCATAAGGTTTTACAGCTAGCAAGGTACAGAGAGTGCAAAGGGAGTAAATAAAAGATATTTTTATCTCTTTTCATTGAACTGTTTTTTTTTTTTTTTGTCTATTTATTTATTCAAAAAGTATTCATTGGGCCTAAAAAAAAAAAAAAAAAAAAAAAAAAGCCCTTTTGGACCCTGTGGCATTTCCTGGCTTCAGGGCTTGGACAGAGATGCAAAGGGGAGGGCAGAGAGAGCTCCTGGCCAGAGTCCGTGTTTCTAAGTGCTCAGAGAAAGACTGGCCACTAGATTACTTAGGAGCAAATCTCTAGTGAAGAAAAAAACATTTCCAAGAAGGCTGAGTTGAAAATTCTGTTTCCCACATATATCAAAAAATCAGAGTACAGAAGCTTTTTAATAATTAATTATTAAAACCAATACCACTCTAAGGAGACACTTTTTTGATGCCAACATTTTTTGGAACAGGACACAATCAGATAGGAAAGAAACAGCCACCCAGGGCAAGTGTGTTCCTACCTTTCTCGGAGTGAAGTGTTGTCTTGTATTTAACTTTAAGAATACCTTAGGTCCAACAGCCTGCTTATCACCTCCCATGTATTCATTTACTCATTCTTCTGTTCATTCACTTATTCAATGTTATGGTTCAGATGTGGTGTCCTCTAAAAGTTCATGTATGAGACAATGCAAGAAAGTTTGAGTTATAATCTTAACATGATCAATGAATTAATCCCCTGATAGGGATTAAGTGAGTGGTAATTGAAGTGGTAGTAAATGGCTGGAGGAGGTGGGAATTGGGACATGGCTTTGGGGTTATATTTGTATCTGGCTAGTGGAGTGTCTCTCTCTCTCTCTCTCTCTCTCTCTCCCCTGCTCTCCATCTGAGCTGCTTCTCTCTGCTACACTCTTCCACCATAATGTTCTGTTTTACCTTGAGCCCCAAGGAATGGAGCCTACCTTCTATGGACTAATATCTCTGAAACAAGGAGCTGCGCCCCACCCCTCCACAATAAACTTTTTCTCCTAAAATTGTTCTGGTCAGATCTTTAAGTCACAGCAACAAGAAAAGCTGACTAAAACACTTATTGAACATTTCTAAGTGGCTACTATTTTCTAAACACATTGGGGAGAACATTTATGAGCACCCAATGATGATTAAAACCAAGTATGATATTATCACACAGCTATTATTTCAAAATTAGACCCTTTATATGTCTTATTATTAACTTAGAAACTATTTTTCAATGAAGCCTTATTATTTTCAAAATCATGACTGTTGAAAATAAGTACAGACAGGTCACAGCAATTTTTCACAGGCTTGTATAGCTAGGTTTGAACAAGAGTCCTTTAGACTTGAAAGACTGAGCTTTTCCACAGCAGGAGAGTAGGGAGCACAGCAAAAAGAATGAGTATCGTGCCGGGCACAGGGGTGCATGCCTACAATCCCAGCGTCTCGGGAGGCTGAGAGAGGAGGATCACAAATTCAAAGCCAGCCTCAGCAATATGGAGGTGCTAAGCAACTTAGTGAGACCCTGTCTCTAAATAAAATACAAAATAGGGCTGGGGATGTGGCTCAGTGGTCCTGTGCCCCTGAGTTCAATCCCTGGTACCAAAAAAAAAAAAAAAAAAAAAAAAAAAGAAGAAGAAGAAGAAGAAGAAGAAGGGTAACTTGAACCAAATCATGCTGGAAATGCTGGGTTCGGAGTAACAGATTAGAAAAAAGTGTGAAGCTCAGGTAGCACTTTCAGTGACCACTGGCCCTGCAGGAGGAATGAGAATAACATGTGAAGAAGAGGAAAGAAGTGAGCTGAATGGCAGAGAGGAACAATGAGAGCAAGAAGCAGTTAGCTGTGCAGATATCTAGAGTTAATGTAGGTGATCACAAGTCACTGTCAGTTGGTATAATATGTAGAGTGGATGGGCTCATTTTTTTTTTCTGAAAGATGGAGAAAAGAAAGAAGGCAAGATAGAAGGATAAACACCAGAGGAACCACAATAGTATCAGGTCAAAGACCCAAGAAGGTCCAAAACCATGAATTCTTTGGTCAACATAAATTGTATGCCAATGCTTAATAAGGAAATTCTTCCTGCAATTCTGTATTTGTAAGGTCTCTTGAAAGAATTTAGAGTATTTGTTTCTGGTTCTTTGGAGCCCTCACTTCTACAGATCAATGGGAGGTAACCAAGAGCTGAATAATTCTTGTCATCCTCAGATGGCAATCAGCCCTGCCCCTTGCCCTACTGATTCCCTCCCAACCTTTTTCCTTCCTTTATCTCAACTACCTGGACCCCATAGGAATTTGAGTTTGCCTCCCCTGATATTCACCAAAGAATCAGCTGCAGATAATGCTGGATAGTGGGACTTTTGCTTATTTTTTTTTAAAGTGTTTACCTCACTTCATCTTTGAAATTGCATAGTTATTATGCATGACTTATGAGAAAATGTGAAAGTTATTTTTAAAACTATCAATTCCACAAATATTGAAGGAGGAGCTGTGGCTTGGCAGGAGTCCTGTGAAAAGATCCAGGGGTTTTATTGAAGTCAGCCTCAATGTGAGCCAAGATCATGACACAGCAGCTAGAAAACAAAACAAAACTAAACCCTAACAGATCACTGGAAGCTATGGGCTCACAGAACTCTGTGTGGGTCAGGCTTCATCTGGAACATAAGCCACATTTTATTGGAGAAAATAATAAGCTAGAAAGTATCTGCTGCTGGGAAATCAAGACAGAGAAATCTAGAAGTTACGTTATGTGAGGAACAATTAGGAAAAAGTAGATATTTTTAGTTTGGACTTCTTAGATAAAGCAGTTATATAATAGCTATCTTTTGCATTTGAAAAGATAAAATCTGGTCAAGACAGCACCTGGCTATACAATGTCAATGCAGAAGGGAGAAAAAGTATCACTGAGAGGAAAGAATACCTCACTTTGATGTAAAAGAGGAATTTTAAAATACTAATTTATTCAATATTGGGTTGCCATATTCATTGGAAAGTTCTGTTTATGAGAACTCTTCTGACAGAGACTGTGGCAGCCTATTGCAGGAGGAAGTTTGAGCCAGACAACCTCAATGTACCCTCTCCATGCAGATTTCCTTTTCCTAAAACTAGATCAAGACTGTTAACAACTGTCCAGGTTTAGAACCAAAGGATGAAGAAAGGAAAAGTTTGCAAGTCAAATCCCAAGAAGGCAAGAAGCAAGATTACCAATGGATGGATCCAAGATGGCAGAGCAGAAACACCCAGAACTTATCTCCTCTCCTTCCTCCTTCTTCTCCAAAAATAAGAACCAAAGTAACAAGTTTGTAGTTGCATGTTGATGTGAGTGACTGTGGAAGATCACTGTGGATCAGCAAGAGAGAGACTGGGATCAGTGTAAGATTCAAAGATCTGGGACAGTAGCATAGGAAAAATAAATACCCCAGTGTCTCCCACTCAGTTCCACAGTCTATGGAAGTGCAGTGTTCCCTTTGCAAAGGTAAGGAAAAAGTGAGACTCCCACCAAACTCCATGGGTGCAGATATCGGCAAACCTAGCTACTAGAAAACTCCATGATCTATACAGGCCTTCAGCTCACTTGAAATATGAACAGTAGCCTCACTTTAGAAAAGGATCTCACATCGTTGTCCAGTCGATACTCAGGAGTCTATAGCCTGGAGCCATCCTGAAAAGGAAGCTATCATCTGAGTTTGGACTATTCTGGGGGTCAGATTCCACAGGCATTCCACAGCACTAAATTTGGGGGTATCTGCCTTATCCCCTTATTTGGGGGTATCTGCCCAAGGCCCAGTAGGGTGACTGTGGATGCCCTACAGTGTAAGGGATGGATGTTGTGACATGAAGGAAAAGGGAGGGTGTCATCTCAATAACTAGAAGATTAGGGCACTTGCCCTCTGTGACCAATGGCGTGGCCAGCTGCATGTGGATTCACACCAATGCCAGGACCGAAGGCAGATACCCACATAGTTCCCATCATTCCTCCTCCCTTGCAACTCACTCAGGAGCTTGTCACCAATGGTGGGGATGGTGACAGGAACACTGCAGTTTCTGCTGCTCCTCTGATAACAAGGTTGTACTGAGGGGAGCGGCTGTGGTTCCCACTGTTAGCCCCGCTGAGGGAATACACTACAACAGAACAGTTCAGGGGAGAAAAGCCCTAGTTCCAGCTGGTTTCCCACTCCTGGGTGGGCACTGCCACCAATAGAGAGGGACACTATGATTCCTACTGAACCACACTTACTTGGTTCTCAAAAGAACCCTGTCCCCATACACTGTTGTTGGGACTCAGTGTCAGTGCCACTAAAGGGGTGCTGTAGTTCCTGATGCCACCTATACCCATGCAGTGTCTGGGCCTGCACCCCTGACTGGCTGGAGAACAAGTGTATCAGGCCTCTAACCACTGCTTGGGAGCCAGGGCCATAAGACCTTTCTAGTAACACAGGTATATCAATAGCTCCTGAGAAAGCAACCATTGCACTTCTGTCATTTTTATCATATTTTTGATATTTTATATACATATAAGTCATGTATATGTGTGTGACACATGTATGGTGTGTGTGTATCTCCAATATATATATCTTTTTTCTGTAGAAAAGTAGTGTTGGGATTCTTGGCTTTCACCTAATCCCCTACCTCAGCCAAAACTTCTGCTGTCCTTTGACCCCAGGGCACAGAAATATGGATGTTTCCAAGGTTCCTGATGCTGGGCAGTGACTGAGGGAGGCACTGTTGAGAAGAGGGTCATGAAGCAGGTGTGAATAGAAACCTTGGCTTCCCTTGAATAGCCGGAGAGTCAACCCACAGCCCTTTACCGTGTCCAAACACAGCATGTTGGACCTATGATCCCCAGTGTGTGTAGGCCCTTAGTCATCTTGGGCTGCCAGAATAGAAGGCCATAGACGAGGTGGGTGAACAATGGACCTTTGTTTCTTGCAGTTTTGGAGGGGAAATCTAAGGGAAGGGTGACAGTGAGGTCAGTTCTGGTGAGGGCTTTCTTCCTGGCTTGGAGCTGGTAGCCTTCTTACTGCATTTTCATAGGGGTGAGAGAGGGGAGAGGGGTAGGGGTAGGGGTAGGGGTAGGGATAGGTGGAGAAGGAGAGGGAGAGGAAGGCGGGGGACATGCACAGCACAAGAGAGCTCTGGTGTCTCTTCCCCTTCTCATAAGAATACTAGTCTCATTTTGGAGGCCTCATCTTCATGACCTCATCTAAACCTGCTTAAGTCAAATACCACTGCATTGGGCATTAGAGCTCCAGCATTTTGATTATTGGGAGGACCCAGACGTTCATTCCATAACAGACACTGACAACTTCTACTCTTCTTGTGCCACATAAGGTGTTCTCATTTTAATTCCCATGTGATTTCATGAAGCCTTGGTCAGAGGACGGAGAGGGGAGTGGCACTGAAGGGCCAGTGCCAGCAGCTCTCCCCCAGGGATCTTCCTAGACGCACATACCTGGGCAGGCCTGGAAGCTTCTGCTGATTTCCCTTTTCATCCAGGGATATCCAGAGCAGAGCATGGAGGTTGAACTTTGGAAGATCACAATAGCAACAAAAGCCAATAATTGGGGATGATGAGTACACACCCCATGTGTGCCAGGCCCTGTTCTGAGCACTTCACATGAAGTCCAATGGAGGGCATGAGAATTCTATGAGGGAAGTACAATCCAACAGAAACTGAGGCACCCAAAGTTTACTTTGTCTGAAGCTACACAATTACTAAAGTGGCAGGATTGTGCCGGACACATCCAGTCCCTGAGCCATGTACTGAGCCCCAATCCACCCAATTGGTGCTTCAACTGCCACCCTACAGGGTCGTCTGCACCATGCTCTTCTTCCCTAGCAAAAGCCACTTGGAAGCACTTCCTCTGGGTGGGCGACCTTCACTCTATCCCAGCAAGAACACACCTGAGCAGGCGTTGTGATGACAGGCCCAAGGACACACTTGCTTTTGTCAAATGATGGCTAAATTGGCAAAGGTATTCAAAGCACTAGCTCAAAGTCTCCTTGTTCTTGGAATAAAGTATGACTGTTTCTTTTTCTATAAATATACAAGAAGTGAAAAATGAAGGAAAATAATTTAATACTTCATTTTATAAAATCAAGTAATCAAATACCTCCATGTCAAAGAACATAGGTTTCTAAATGTTCTTAATCCTATTTTTAGCACTTTAAAAGCCTTGTTCATAATCTCTTGACATTTTCTAATTTTACTATTTGAATATTTAGAAGAAGAAATTACATTTTTTCAGTGTTTTCATTTTCTTGGACTCACCTGAAAGACATTTGAAACTTCTGCCAAATCTGCCCTTATTGGTTTAGTTGTTTTTCATATAATACCAAAACATTTATAAATGTTCATAGAAATATGTCACTGCATTAGAATGATCATCATATTGTAAGTACACAAAACAGGCTAGAAAGTTCTCTTTGGTCTGATAGTTTCCTATGAAAAAAAAAAAGTTGAAACATGTCTAAATAAATACAAAGAGGAGAAGAGAGAAAGAAGCAAACTGAAAGAAATCAGAATGTTATCAGTGATTATAATTGAGGATTTTGTATCTGAGCACTGACAATAGGGGAGACTTTTAATTTTTTAGTTTTTCTCATGTTAATTTTCCCAACTATTTTTACCATGAGAAAAGAAACCTACTATTCTTTATAAGAACTAACATTTATTGAGTGCTGGTGCTTCTCTTATGTTTCATATGTACCTTATACATACAGCCTGAAGGTAATTTTATATAATATTTTTAACTCTTCTAGGTTCTTTAGCTATATTGTTTTGTTTAATTCTCACATCAACTCTTTGACATGAACAGCATTATTATCTCCATTTCACATAGAGGAAACTGAGGCAGAAGGTGGTTCTACAGAGCCAGGCAGGTGGGTTTCAGACCTGTTCTCTGAGCCACTTCAGTGGCAGGACTTAATGTAAGAATAAGTTTCCCATTTAGACATTTCTGCTTTCATGAACCACTGTAGGAAGATGTCAACTCCTATGCTCCTTATTTCAATTTTTTGCTTAAATTATTACTATAATTTGCATCTTAAAAGTTCCCCCTAAATTCATATCTTAAAGCCGTGGTCCCCGAGGTAGCACTTTGAGGAGGCTGTGGAACCTTTAACTAATGGAGTCTGGTGAGAGGTCTTTAGATCACTGTTGGACCTTGAAGGGAATTGTGCGCCCTCTCTTTGACTTCCTGGAAATGAGATGTAGTTTTCCTTGGCCACACACTCCTGCCTTGATGTGCTGCCTCACCATAGGACCAAAACAACAGGTTCAATCAGTTGCGTACTGGAAACTTCATAGCTGTGAGTTAAGATTTTTCTTCATATCATAACCTGATTATCTTGTGTATTTGTTACAGTAGCAGAAAACTGACTAATACAAAGTCCTTTCAAATATAAAAAGCAGCTCACATTATAGGGCAGCATTTGCCAGTTCCAAAGGTGGGTAATTCAGGGGTCAGAGGAGGCAGAGATAGAGCCTCTAAGCACTTGGGGCCTTAAGCAGGAGGATTCTGAGGCTAGGCTCAGAAGCCAGAGCGGTCAGATGGAATCCTGTGGCTGTTGATGGAAACTTGACTTTAAAAATTCATGTATTACAGGATGAGTATTCCTATCCAAAATGTTTGGCACCAGAATTGTTTCAGATTTCAGATATTTGGGGATTCTGGAATAGTTATATACACATAATGAAATAACTTAGAAAGGAGACCTAAGTTAAAACAGGAGAGTTATTTATGTTTCATATGTACCTTATACATACAGCCTGAAGGTAATTTTATGAACATCAGCATTTTTAACTGTGACCTGTCACAGGAGGTCTGGTGTGGAATTATCTCCTGAAGTATTCTGTCATTTCTCAAATGAGGTATATATTTGTATCTGGTGAGTGGAGTCTATCTCTCTGCTCTCTGATCATTATGTGAGCAGATTCCCTCTGTGACACTCTTGATGTCCTGCCTCACCTTGAGCCCTGAGGAATGGAGCCTATGGCTATGGATTCTGAGATCTCTGAAACTGTGAGCCCCTAAATAAACTTTTCCTTCTCTACAGTGTTCTGGTTAGATCTTTCAGTCACAGGAGCAAAACAGCTGATTAAAGTAATACCCAAAAATGAGATAGCTGGATTACATGGCAGTTGTATTTTTAGTTTTTTGAGGAGCCTCCATTCTGTTTTCTGTAACAGCTATACCTATTCACACTCCCACCAACAGTGTGCAAGAGTTCCCTCTTCTCTTTTTGATAACAGTCACCCTAACAGGAGTGAGGTGATAGAAGTTGTTTGCAATTTGCATTTCATTCTTTATGACTTTGTTTCAAACTTACAGAAAATTTGTATAAGAAAAGGACACTCATAAAAACAATGGGTTCATAAAGTTATGTTTTATACTATTGTTATGTGACTTGATAATGTATAGAATTTTCACATTCATGATTCCTGCTTTTTTTTTCCAACCACTTAATCCAAATGTTAGTGGCTTCATGGTATTTCATTATTTAGATCTAAAAATAATCTATTTTTCCAACTCCATTCTGTAGGATATTCATTTGCCTCTGTTTTTTTAATTTTCTAACTTAAACAATATGATAATGAAAATCTATCTTGAGGATAAATCTGTTCATATAGCTAGGATTTTGTTTTTTAAAAATTCCCTAGAAGTAGAATTCATGAACTGAAATTTTGTAGATTTTAATATATGTTTCCAAATTGTTCCCTCAAAATGCTTTAATAATCAAAGCATTTCCTAGTCGTCCATGAGAGCACATGCTTTTTGGTACACTGGGAATCACAGCTTTTAAAGCTACTGCCAATTGTTTAGGTGGGAAGTAGCATCTCATTTTCTTCATTGGGATTTATTTATTACTAAGGCTGAGTCATTACTGTCATTTATTTAGCTGTTTTTTTTATTTTATGTCATTTATTTATTATTTTATTTTAGCTATTTTCATATCTTTTCATACACATTTCTTAGGCAGCTTTTATGAAGTGTTCATCATTTTCTTATTAACTTGTATAAGATATTTAAATAGTAAAGCAATGAACTGTTTGTCTGCTCTGTATACTGCAAATATTTTGTACTGGCACAATCTGAGACTTTTTATTTCCTTATATTTTTTATGTTCAAAGACCTATTTTTGCACTAATTAAATGCCCAATTAAATCCTGTCATTAGGCTAAAATGCAATGTCTAAAGGAACAACGGTAGTTTCAGAAAATTCTCAGTGCTTGTTCAGTTTTCTGAAATGGCTGTGCCAGAATCCATGGCCATGTTCATGCTGCATTGCATTTCTTAGCACTGTCCCCACCCCAGCCTCCCCACCCCAGGGCCCTACACAGAGCAGCCATATTGGCCAACCTTGCCTTTCCATTGCATTCGAAAGCCTGAGTACCTTTCTGGCTGTCTGTTCACCAGTCATGTCCTTGCTTTATTGTCTTCTTTTGCTTTTCTGTGGGGGCCCTAGCCAAGATGCACAGAAAACATGGGATCCTTAATGAGCTATAACAAAGGCTCCAAGGCACCTCCAAACATTTATTTCAAGCCCAAAATATATTAATTCCCTCTGACTCATAGGAAACGATCCCTCCACTTTTAAAAATATATACTGTAAAAGGTAATAACCTTTTCAATCCAGAAAGTTGTATGGCAGTAAAGAAAATTTTCCTGATGTTCTCAGGCTCCACTTCCACATTTCAGTCCCTGATGAGGCATGATAAACACAACCAAAGTCAATTTGATGAAAGTAGACACTGTCTCAGTTATTTTCTTCCTTCTTTTCTCCCTTCCTTTCCCCTTCATTCCTTTTTTCCTTCTTTTTCTATTTACTCAGAACTCGGGGGAACTATTTACAATGCTATATTTTAAATTTGGAAATAAGATCCCAAAGCATCAATAGACTTTCTTGCTATAAAACTCCATTCTTAAGTGAAAGTGAATCTGACACTTAAGAAGTTTTACTGCTTGGAAGTAGTGAGGCTTCTTCAATTCTCAGCTCCTTCAGTTTTTTATTTTTTCCTTTTTGTGTTCCTAGCTGATCTCTGAAATATTCCACATTTGAAGTTCAATTTTAAAGTTTGTTACTACCATTACTAACTAATCCACCCAGAATTCCATTCTAAAAATTCCAAAACCTTTATTTCTCTTAACATTTCATATAAATTTGAACTAAACAGCAAAGCCATAGGAAGTATACTTTATATTTCAAAAAATAATTTAATTAAAGATACTGTAGTAGAATTGCCAATATACAAGCCCCTCTTCTTTAATAAAATAATTCTTATTTTTTACCTGTGCAAATTACCATCCAGCTAAATGGGCACATCCATAGGTGGTGTAGCTAACAGTGACAGATAGGGGTCAGTAACTGTGGCTCATGAGAAGTGCGTACAAGTGCTGGGTGCTACTTGTGGGAAGGGCCCTGAGCAGGAAGGAGGCCAGGCTTTCCTCCATACAGCGGGTAAACTGTGGCAGCTGGAATTCAGTTGGAATCTTGAACCATACAATTGAAGCCATGGTCTGCCACGCGACCAGCGCTGGCTTCATGAAAGGAGGTTAGATTCATGAGTAATTGCTAGGGAGTTTTAAATTAAAGAGACAAGACTCTTATTACCTTTAATACCAGCTCTGGGATGACTTCTCCTAGCTCCCGCCTCCAGCCACCTAATGCAGTATTGAGGTTCACAGAAGAGACTAGAGAGAGAGAGAGAGCATGCCAGAGAGTGGGCTTTTATTGGGGAACAAAAAATTCCAGGGAAAATCCCATCCAATGAAGGTTAAGGGGGGCAGCATCCCAAGATCAGGAGCAACGACTGGGTCTTCAGGGCAGTGGCCAGACACGCCTCTGCACCAACAAGCCCTCGGACCTGGGAAAGGATGGGGAATAGATCTGACACAGCTGTGTCTAAGCGCCTCTCACCCAGCCAGGGAGGTAACTCAAATCACATGTGAGGATGGCCTCCCACACCATGGGCTGATAACAATGGTGTAGCAGGCAAGGAACCTCAGTTCCCAATGTCCTGAAGATGCTGTGATTGCACATTTCAGGATTCTTGTATTTGAGGGACAAATATATTTATATTTCAGGAAATTATTTAATAAAACTTAAGATGATATGCAGCCAAATCTCATCCTAGTTGACATAGATATCTACCTGAGCCATACATTTCCTCTTTTCTTTTAAAGTTGATCTGAGTGTGTTGTTAATGTCACTTGCAACTAAGAAGTCCTCTCTGAGTTAGATATAAGCTGCATAATGCAGTATGTAAATATGCATATTAATCTGTGTGTATACACAATCACATTCATCAAAACTGTGCAGAATATAAGAGCATTTACAAAGCATGCAAATGTGTGTATGTGTGTATTTCCAAAGTTTAGGGGTGAAGGAGGTCTAAAATAGGAATATAGGAACCTACTTATTTCCAGTCTTGGGAGCAGGCTGTGGTCTATAGTAACAACATTCAATTAAAAAGATGGCTTTAAGTTAAAAGATGTGTTTATTTTATCTAAATAAATATAAATATATAAAATTATACATACATACACATACTTTTGAAAATGCTAAAAAGCTATATCCAAGGGTTAGAATTTATAATGAATAATTATAATTTATAATGAACAATTATGATTTATAATGAATAATTATAAATTGTAGAGTCTGGACCATGTTTTAATCTGATGGACTTTAATGAAATTAAAAGGAACAGGTCCATTTCGATGGTGGGAGTCATTTGTTGAGTTGGTTTCGTGTTCTTCACATCAAATCCCTTTTTCCTTATGACAGCTTCTAGGGTCAGTATTTTACTCCAACCCCAGGAGTGGAAACAAGCTGAAAGAAGTTAAGAAACTTTTCTAAGGACTAACAAGTCAGGGAGAAAAAAAAGAGAGAGAGACACAAATAGAATTCTAGACCCTTCTGGGTTAGTCTTCTTTCCATCACTACAACAAATACTTCAGTAATTAACCTACAGTAAGAAAAGTTTAGCACACAGTTTTAGAGGTTTCAATCTTGTTGCTTTGGGCCTGTGGTGAGGCAGTATATCATGGCAGAAGCATGTGGTTGAGCAAAACTGCTTACTTGATGGCCGGAGAAAGAAGAGACTTCAAGGACAACCCCATGACTCCCATTAGGCCCCACCACTTAAAGATTCCACCACCTCCTGATAGCACCACAGGCTAGGAGTCAAGCCTTTATCACATGGACCTTTGGGGGACACACTTGTCCAAACCGTAGCACCTCCCCCAATCATTCATAAATTAGTAAACATGTTCTGAGTACTGCATGTATAATATGTTCTTGTTGTTGTACTCTCTACCAAAAGGGGCCAAAAGGCTTAGGTAGAGATACAAAATGAGCAGCAGAAAAGGAGTGGCTTTGTTACCAAGGCTTATACTCAGAGCCATCGAGTTCCAGATAAAGGTTTCAGGTGTGAGATGAATTACCAAGAAGGCTGCACTGAAGCGGGGAAGCTGGGCCTGGAAGTCAGAATGGGGTTAGAATAGGAGACAGTGGCCATTCCATGGGAAACTGGTATAAAAATGCAGACACAGGAATGAGGTGAGCATGGGTGTGGGACAGTGAAGAATCGGCTCACCCAGAATCGAGGGAGCAGATGCACCAAAGCAGAGACATCAGGTCTGGCT
Organism: Callospermophilus lateralis; assembly: GCF_048772815.1. Classification (NCBI taxonomy): domain Eukaryota; kingdom Metazoa; phylum Chordata; class Mammalia; order Rodentia; family Sciuridae; genus Callospermophilus; species Callospermophilus lateralis. The sequence continues at coordinate 108,804,012 of NC_135310.1, read as the reverse complement.
GTCAGGGAAGGCCAGTGTGCAGGGCCCTGACAGCCCAGCCCAGCCATGCAAACCTGAACCCACAGCGTCCAAAGACACCTCCTTTGTAATATGGCTAGGAAACTGAGGCATTTGCACTTCCTACTTTTCAAGGAAAACAGACATTTCTTCTTGACTCAGATTTATGATTAAAAAAAAGTTGACTGGCTTATAAGTTTTAAAACATCGCAGACTTTGTTTATACAGGGAAGGATTTTTCAAAGGTCAACCTTCCACTCTGTAATCACCTTTATATATCTAAGTTTAGTATTATTTTAGTTCCACAAACAAGCTTAAAATAGGAGTTGATAATACCATCAGATTTTAAAAGTAGAAGAGCTTCACATTTCTGTATATGCATAGCCAAATACATATTTTTTTTCAAGCAAGGTCAGTAGTTTTAGAGAAACTTTGCATTTTGTTGAGTAGGTTGAAGTAATTCACCTGGGATGACTCCAACTCTTTGTTATGCAGAGTCAAGAATGAGGCTTTGGAAGTATACGTATTCACATGAAAATTTGCTTACACATATTAAGTAAAAATAGTACACCCTAAAAGATTCAAATCATATTTTTAGATTAAAAAAATGTTTATAATGCACAGGAAGGGTGTATGGAATATGTAGCCACAATTTTCTCCAGAGATAGGATTACAGATGGCTTTAATTTCCCTTCTTGTGCTTATCTGTGTTTATAAATGTGTCCACAAGAAATATGTATTCCTTGTGTAATTTTTGTTCAAGTTAATATCTAAGAACATAAGAATTTGGATACACACGAGATGCTAAAAAAATGGTTATGTCTAGCACAAGATCAGAAAAGAATCTTATCATTATGGCAAAGGGAAGGGAAAATATTTTTCATTAAAAGAAGGATGACAGCAAAATTACAGCCTAATTGTTCTTAGATATAAGTGGTTATGAAAACCTTGAGTAAGTCATCTACAAATTTTCATCCTTATTTTTCCATATATAAATGAAGACCTAGATAATCTTAGCATCCCTCCTAGTCTGAAAAAAAAATTATGATGACTGGTACCTTGAGAGAGACCATGGAACTTGATGAACTAATTTCCACCACCTTTCCTTCTCATTGCCAAAGGAAGTTCTAGTCTTCAGTTAAATGCCCAGAATTTTAGTCAGCTTTTTCACCACTGGGACCAAAAGACTTGATAAGAACAATTAGAGTTGGCCAATTTTACTTGGTGGTTCACAGCTTCAGAGGTTTCAGTCAACAGACAGTTGACTCCATTTCTCTGGGCCCAAGGTGAGGCAGAGCATCGTGACAGAAGTGTGTGGTGGAAGAAGGTGGTTCAGGATGTTGCACCAGGAAGCAGAGAGTGTGTGTGAGCTCTCCTTACCATGACAAAATATAAATTCCAAAGGCACCGCAATGACCCACTTCCTTTAGCCACACCCTACTTGCCTACAGTTACCGCTCAGTTAATTCCTGTCTGTGGATTAATGCACTGATTATGCTAAGGCTCTCATAACCCAATCATTTCACTTCTAAACTTTTTGCATTTTCTCTCACTGAGCTTTTGAGAGACGCCTTACATCTAAACCATAACATCCAGGATAAAGCATATTATCTAAGAGATTTAACCTTAGCCATGCAAGAGAAGCCATTAGGATTTCTTTTATAACCTGTGAAGTTACATGGCTCCTGGGATAAACTCATCTATTTCAGTTGTTAAGGAAAAGTTAATTACCGGATTCTCTAATTTCAGACAGAATTATACTTTCCTGCATGAAATCCATTTCCCTTTTATTTCAGGAAAGTTCCTCATCTTTGGATGTATGCCCAGAGGATTGGGCTTTGTCCTTAGAGCCTCTATTTGCCAAGGTTTAGTGCACAGGATGAGAAGATCATAGGAAACAAGTGTCCCTCCCCCACAGTGTTTTCATATTTTTTTCCCTATGACTTTCCTCAATTACTGTTTTATCTGCCACTTCAATTTTAATCCTCTCCACTCTATAAAGCTTAGCATTTAGTTTTCCCATGAGACATTATCCAAAATATTCTGGCCACAGTGATCACTCCCTCAGAGAAATTTTCATGCCCTTAGTTCTAATACCTAACACTGAGCTCCCATGTTCTCTTCTTGTCTGTGTTATCATTTCCTTCTTTGCACAAGCGTTGTCACTCTAGACTATTAAGACCTCAATAATAAAGACAAACTTTTCATCTTCATCTTTTCTTACTGTTCTAGTAAGGCCTGGCATCTTGTCCAGGTCACAAGAGCCAGTAAAAGACACTATTTGATTGATGTCAAAATTACTGAGTCACCAATTTCTGATCAAATTTCCTTTTGACAGGAACTGGAATCCAGAACAGTGCTTGCAGGAGGTACTGAAAAAGGTCAACACTTAGAAATAAAGATCAAACTTGTGAATTTTGTGATTGAAAAAAAGGGAGGCTTTGCCTCCATCATTACAAACACCAACTAACCTCTCTCCTGACCCTCCAATAGGAGCCCTGGGAGATTGGAAAAAGTTGGGATTCTTGTTCAAGACTTTTAATAGAAAGCAAAACTGTGAAGAAGTACAATAATAGTAAGAAGCCTGAATGTCTTTAAAAATTAGGAAAGGAAGTAAGTAATTGACTTTGGTCTATCAAAGAATAAGAAAATTGGAAACATGGCGTATAACCAATGTGATCCTACAATCTGTACACGTGGAAAAATAAGAATACATACCCCATTTGAATCAAATGTATGATAGGTCAAGATCATTGTATTGTCTTGAGAAACTAATACAAAAATGAATAAGAAAATTGGAAAATGCCTTAGAAAAAAACTATGAAATCATCATTTTACAAAAGAACAAAGTAAGACTCAGAAAGTGACTTGCCACTTGTAGGTAAGAGGCAGAATCAACAACAGAATCTTATATCCAAGAGTCTTCCTACTCAGATCATTATTTATTTCTCCTATTGTATACTAATTGTTAAGGTTTGAATAGGAGGCATTCCCCCAAAGCTCATATGTAAGACAATGCAGGAATACCCAGAGATGAAATGATTAGATTTGAGAGTTATAACCTTATTGCTGGATTAATCCATTTGAGTGGATTAATGAGCAGCAACCATAGGCAGATAGGGTGTGGTTATAGGAAGTAGGTCACTCAAGGCATGCTCTTGGGGTTTATATTATTCCTGGCTCCTTGCACTTAAGCTCTTTGCTTCCTGAGCAATTTTCCTCTGCCATGCCCTTCCACCATGTTGTTCTG